>NW_027223762.1:9917737-10441326 GCF_028538775.1 Myotis yumanensis
ACCTTGACCCAGGGTAATTTGCTAAGGTCAGATTATTGAAAATACTTAGAAAAGCTTCATTACATTCCAAATAGGCAGTTTAAGGAAAATAAAATCTTTTTAATGTCTGTATCTGATTTATAATTCTGTGAAATGATCTTATCACATTACAAACCTTTTTTTTTTCATTATTGAGGTAGAATTTACAGGTGGTGAAATACACACATCATAAATTTGCCAGCTTCTAAATTTTGTATAAGTAGAATCAAGTACCTATCCGTACCTGCCTTCTTTACTTAATGTTGTAGACAGTCCATTTTGAAGCAACAGAATTTTTACCACACTTTGAAATATTCTTCCTAGAATTTACTCATTTGTGGGAGGAGAAATTTAAAAGGATTTCAGATTAAGTAATTTTTAAGAGAGTGCCTATTATCTCATTTTCATCAAGAAGTACTTAATGAGAACCTTTGTGTAAATGTTATACATCCATCTATATGCCCATCCTTCACTTTGTTCCAAAAAAATAATTTCAAGTTCTTTGTTTTGCTGCACAAAGAATTTTCAATTCTACATTCTGGAAAATGCTTTGCATTGTTTTGGTACTTAAGAAAGTTGCTAACCAAACTCCTCATAGCCAGCAAGCTTTAATTCTGTATAATGTTCTTTTTCCTAAAGTTCCCTTTTTTATTCAGAGAAAAAAGGGGATTATTTTTATTTTCATTACTCAGACATTATATCAATAATTCTAAGTAAACTTAGAATTACATCTTGTTTCTAAATAATGTAGTTGCACCATTTCAACAAATCAAAGTTCTTTCATTTACTTCTAGGACTTGTGTATATGGAAAAGTACTTATTATCTGACTGTAGTCATAATGTAAAATAATTTTATTTTCAGCTTTTTTCATTAATGTTATATCAAATATAATAATATAGTTTCTATATTTTTTTAAAAAACTACATACTATCTATTGAATGAGGCACCATAATTTACTTAATGATTCTCTTGTCATTGGCTGATTTTAACTTTTTATCATTATAAATAATATTTCCTTTCTAAGCACCTATACATATGTAAAAAAACATTTCACAATAAACATTTTTATAGATACTGTTTTTCCTTTTTTTGGTGTTCATCCTTAGGATTAATTCTCACAACTTTAATTACTACAGGAAAATAATTACTGATAGTTTTTATAAAAATACATTAATTTATCTGCCATTGCAATGTAGGAGTATACCAGTTCCACTACACCTTCCTCAAAACTATATCTCACTATGTTAAAAAGTTAAATTGTTAGGCAAAATAATTTTTCAACTTAATTTGCTTTTCTTAAATCATTACTCCTGACCAACATTTTTGTTACATTTTATTAATAAAATTATTTTTTTCTTCTGTGAACTATTTAATTAATTAATTTATTTTATATATTTTTTTAATTTCAGAGAAAAAGGGAGAGGGAGAGAGAGACAGAAACATCAACGATGAGACAGAATCATTAATCAGCTGCCTCCTGAATGCCCCCTACTGGGGATTGAGCCTGCAACCCAGGCATGTGCTCTAACCTGGAATTGAACAATGGAACTGTGACCTCCTGGGTCACAGGTAGTAGCTCAACCACTGAACCATGTCACTGGGCTCTTTTGTGAACTATTTGCATCTCTGTCCATGTATAGTGGTATATTATGGTATTCTTGTTTTACCAACTCAATGGAATTTTTTTATAGAGTATATACAGAAGAGAGTTGTTTAAAATGATCATTTAGTCATTATCTTGTTGGACAGATTATTTTATTTTGTACTTACCAGATAACATGGATTGAGTCTTATTCATTTTAAAATATGTATTTGCTGCCCTAGCCGGTTTTGCTCAGTGGATAAAGCGCTGGCATGCGGACCTAAGGGTCCCAGGTTTGATTCCGATTTGATTCCAGTCAAGGGCACGTACCATAGTTGCAAGCTCCTCCCGGCCCGGGCCTTGGTTGGGGCTCAAGCAGGAGGCAACTGATAGATGTGCCTCTCTCACATAGATATTTCTCTCTGTCTTTCCCTCTCTCTTCCACTCTGTCTAAAAATCAAAGGAAAAATATCCTCGGGTGAGGATTAAAAATTAAGGATTTGTTCACCTAAAATATTTTGTGTGTGCCCAGCCTGTCCCCTCGTGCCCAGACCTCCCTCCAAGGACCCAGACCTCCATCTGGGGCTCAGTTCTACATCCGGGTCCCAGACCTTCATGCCAGGACCTAGACCTCCAACCCAGTATCTAAGTCCTTTATCAGAGTCCAGATATCTATTGTAGTCCAGACGACCATTCCATGATCCAGAGGTCCTGCCTGTGATCCACACCGCCCTGGGGCCCTGACAGCCCTCTAGTGCCCAGAACTCCCTTCCCGGACCCAGACCTCGTTCCGAGCCCCAGACCTTCCTGCTGGGGCCTTAACCTCGAACCCAGTATCTATTCCTTTATCAGGGCCCAGATATCCACAGTAGTCCAGAGGAGCATTCTATAATCCAGAGGTCCTGTCCCTGACCCAGACCGATCCTCGGGCCCAGACCGCCCCCTAGAGCCCTGACCTCCCTCCCTGGACCCAGACCTCCATCCAGGACTCAGACCTACATCTGGGTCCCAGACCCTCATGCCGGGGCCTAGAAGTCCATCCTAGGACCAAGACCTCAAATCCAGTATTTAGTCCTTTATCAGGGTCCATATATCCACAGTAATCCTGATCCCCAGATCCTGCCCCTGACCCAGACCGCCCCCGGGACCCAGACTGCCCCCTAATGCCCAGACCTCTATCCCAGGACCCAGACCTGCATCCGAGCTTCAGACCTACATCTGGGTCCCAGACCTTCATGGCGGGGCCCAGAATGCCTTCCCTGGTAGCAGTCCTTGAACCCAGTATCTACTCCTTAATCAGTGTCCAGATATCCATAGTAGTCCAGTCAACCATTCCATGATCCAGAGGTCCTGCCCGTGACCCACCCTGCCCTGGGGCCCTGACAGCCCTCTAGTGCCCAGACTTCCTTCCCCGGACCCAGACCTCCTTCTGGGCCCCAGACCTTTATGCTGGGGCCCAGAAGTCCATGCTGGGGCCCTAACCTCGAACCCAGTATCTATTCCGTTATCAGCGTCCAGATAGCCACAGTAGTCCAGACGAGCATTCCATAATCCAGAGGTTCTACCCCTGACCCATTCCGATGCCGGGGCCCAGACCTCCCCCTAGAGCCCAGACCTCCTTCCCTGCTCCCAGACCTGCATCCGGGCATCCAACCTACATTTGGGTCCCATACCTAAATCTGGGTCCCAGACCCTCATGCCGAGGCTCAGAAGTCCATCCTGGGGCCAAGACCTCCAACCTTGCATCTTATCCTTTATTAGGGTCCAGATATCCACAGTAGTCCAGTCGACCATTACATGATCCAGAGGTCCTACCTGTGACCCAGACCGATCCCGGGGCCCAGACCGCCCCACAGGGCCCACACCTCCCTGCCTCTACCCAGACCTCTATCCTGGTCCCAGACCTTCATGCCAGGGCCCAGAAGTCCATCCAGGGGCCCAGACCTCGAACCCCATATCTAGTCCTTTATCAGAGTCCAGATATCTACAGTAGTCCAGATGAGTATTTCATGATCCAGGGGTCCTGTCCCTGACCCTGCCTGCTCCCAGGTCTCAGACAGCCCCCTAGTGCCCAGACCTCCCTCCCTAGACCCAGACCTGCATCTGGGGCACAGACCTACATACGGGTCCCAGAATTTCATGCCGGGTCCTGGAAGTCCCTCCCGGGGCCCAGACCTCGAGCACACTACCTAGTCCTTTATTGTGTCCAGACTTGCATAGTAGTCCAGGCAACTATACCATGACCCAGAGGACCAGCTCCTGACCTAGACATCTACCCAGGGCCCAGACCTCCCTCCAAGGACATATATCTCCATCAGCAGCCCAGACCTTCATCCGGGTCCCTGACCTTCATGCCGGAACGGAGACATCGAACCCAGTATCCAGTCCTTTGTCGGGGTCCAGACATCGAGAGTAGTCCAGACCAACATTCCATGATCCAGAGAGGTCCTGCCCTTGACCCACACCTCCATCCCGGGCCCAAGACCACCTTCCAGTGGTCAGACCTTCGTACGAGGACCCAGACCGTCATCCGGGTATCAGACCTACATGCGGGTCCCAGACCTTCGTGCCAGGGCTCAGAAGGCCACCCCAGGTCCCAGTCCTCAAACACAGAATCCATTCTTGTATCAGGGGACCAGATGTCCATCCGTAGTCCAGGCCACCATTCCATAACCCAGAGGTCCAGCTCACACGCCAGACGTACCCAAGGGCCCAGTCCTCATTCTGGGTTCCGAATTCCCCCCAGGACCCAGATCTCCATCCGGGGCTCAGACCTACATCCCGGTCCCAGACCTTCGTGCCAGGGCCCAGAGGCATTCCCGGGGGCCAGACCCCAAACACAGAATCCATTCTTATATCAGGGGACCAGATATCCATCCATAGTCAAGACCACCATTCCATGACCAAGGAGCAACGCCTTATGACCACCTCAAGAGAGGCCCTGTGCCCACTGTCTTCTACCTCTTGTGGGAGGGGCTCAGTTTCATATTTGAGCATAAGAATTTTGCCCCAGTGTGATCCTGATTGAGGAGTGGTGAGCAGTTTTAGACGCCTCAGTGATGATTCCTAATTTTTCCATTATCCCCCGTAGCTCTTGATTTGGAATATTTTGTCCTAATTTTTGAAAAAGTACATTTAATATTTAAAAGTTGTTGTACATGGGGGAATAAATAAGATGCCCTTTAATAAAGGAAAATTAAGGAAACAAGATCTTATCATTCAAATTAAGGAAATCTTCAGAGTTAAATTACCTGAACACAAAGGTGCAAAGGAAAGGTAGGCTAAAATTACTTTAAGGAATAGCTCCTGATCTGTGCAGATTATGACTGTAGACATTAAGGATGTAATCTGAAAGAAATCCAGGTTTGTTAGTCTGGGGATGTTTTTATAAAAAGAGAATCTCTGAGATAAATTTTGGCAGTGTCCATCCAAATACTATTGTCCTGGGAAGGGGAAATCTCACACTTGTGGTGTTTATGGTTCTATTGGCAAAGGAGAAAAAGAGTATACTACCCATTATTTTAGCCAAGTCCTATTAAACTGTGTGTGTGTGTGTGTGTGTGTGTGTGTGTGTGTATGTGTATGGGGGGGAGGGGAGAAGGGAGGGAAAGAGCAAGGGAGGGAAAGAGAGAGAGAGAGAGAGAGAGAGATCGACTGGTTGACTCCCACATGCACATGCCCCTGGTCAGGGCAGGGAGCAAACCAGAACCCGGGTTCATGTCCTTGACCGGGAATCGAACCTATAATCCTTTGGTGTGTGGACTGACACTCTAACCACTGCAATAGTTTTGACAGCGATTGCAATAGTCTTGAATAAAGTCTTCCTTACCATTTTAACAAGTGTCAGCTCTATTGAAATGTAATTGCCACATAACATTGTATAGATTGAAGATGAACAACATGATGGTATCATACACATACATATTATACACAAAAATGTTGGTTAACACATCCATCACCTCACATAGTACTTTTTTTTTGTATTGGTGTGCGGAGGACTTTTAAGATTTACTTTCTTGGCAACTTTGAAATATACCATATTGTCAGAATAATTTTTTCTTTAATAACCCTGGCAAACCAAGCTCAGGTTGGTTAGCTGAAAGAACCACTTTTTAAGGTGCAAAGGCTTAGATAGGAGACAGAAGGAAAGGGCATTCCATGTGTAAGCTAAGCAAATGCTTTTAACCTTTTAGTTCCAACCATCCTTTGCTCCCCACTTTGCAATAAAGCCCCAGATGTCTTTGACTGGTATCAGATTTCTTGCCCCATGGGAGTGGAGTTTGTGTATGAAAATCCTTGGGCTCCCCCTAGTGGTTAGAGTGTGCATACACTACAGACTGGTGAATTGGGTGAGGGAGTTGGAGGACGGTGGTGGTTGTTGCTGTTGTTTTATTGTTAAAGTCAGGAAATCTAAGGTGTTGCTTTCATTCTCCAGGGAGCTTAGCAGAATATCAGAAACATCATAGGTGCCACGTTATGCAGCTGATTCTTCAATCCTGGCTAGTTCTCCACTTGGGACTCATGAAATGGGTAGTTTAGCTGTTTTTTTATAAAGTTTTCCTTGATGTTCTACCCAAGGTGCCAGAGAGCTAGGTAATGACGTTCTGTCCAGTGCAACCCAAGTGTTTTTCCAGGTGTGTTTTGTGGACATAAGAATATCCTAGAGTGTTTATTTAAGATGAAGATTTCTGGGTCCTGCCCCAAACCTTCTGAATCAGAATTTCTGGGATTGAGGCAATTCTTATGCACATTAAATTTTGAAAGCCACTGCTATCCACTCTATTTCATTTTAAATTATGCTGCATGATGCTGAAATCCAACTCATCAGACAGGGTTACATACACAATGAGCATAATAGAATAATATAGCATGCCAACCTTTCATCCTGAAAACAGAACACAGCAAACACCCTCTCCCTATTCAACCCCTGAGTCAAAATCCTCAAATATATAGAAAATATTTCCTCCTTTTCTATCTTACTCTGTTCAGTTGAGATAGAGATATCTTATTTACCTCTTCAGCTACTCCAGGGTTGGGTTAATTCATCTTCCCAAAGTTCCAGGAACAGGCCTTTCTCACCAAATCTAGAAAAACTAACCAAATGTACATACATACTATTGCCTAAAATCTGAGTCTAATTTCTTTTTCAGGAGTACATTTAAAATTGCGAATTCAGCCCTGACTGGTTTGGCTCAGTGGATAGAGCGTCAGCCTGCGGACTGAAGGGTCCCAGGTTCGATTCCGGTCAAGGACATATACTGTGGTTGCGGGCACATCCCCAGTAGGGGGTGTGCAGGAGGCGGCTGATTGATGTTTCTCTCTCATCGATGTTTCTAACTCTCTATCCCTCTCCCGTCCTCTCTGTAAAAATTAATAAAATATATATTTAAAAATGCAAATTCATAGGCTTCCCCCTAAAAATTTGTGGTTTTGAGTGGGAAAGAGGGTCCATCCATCTCTGCCAAATGGAGTTCAGGAGAACTGAGCAAGCCATTTAAGGTTTTCAACCAGTCCTTCCTTTTCAGTGGTGCCATGAATTTCTGCCTGTAGAGATGACTGGTGCCTCCAAATTCTGGGCATTTCCAAGATGCTCTGCTGACGGCAGCTTTCTTCTCATTGGCATGCCCCTTTGGTATTAAGCTGTGACAGTTCTAGTAATTCCTTCATCCCATTTTCATCTTTCAAAAATCTGTTGACATCTCTTACCTGCACTTCTGTTATTTACCTGGTGTGTTCCTCCAAACCCACTTGCCATCTTGTTCCTGCCCCATTCTGTGTCCTGAAAACATAACTTCTATGGACTTGGGCCCCTTGGAATTATGGCTTCAAACTGAATTCAGCTAATTGCAGGAGCTGGCAGAGATTGAAGAGTGGGAGGAGACAGGATTGTAGATGTAAGCATGTTTATTCTCATTGCTGCCTCCCACTTTCTCCCACAATTCCTCCCTGAAAGGCCACCATTTTGGTAGTGGCAGAATATTTTTCTCCCATTTCACAGCTCCTATTGGGTGCACATCTCCTGTGTCCATAGCTCTTACCAGACTCCAGTGTCATTCTTCCCACTTGCCCCTTCAGACATTGGGATGGTGACAGCTTCCTAATGTTGTCAGTCCCCAGCTACTTCTCCATCCCTTATTGGTTCTCTTAATCCTGTCCATACCGCTGAAAGTTTCCTCATTAAATTCCATTCAGTTCTCCTTTGAGTGTGCCAATCTGTTTCTTGCCAGAACTCTGGTATATCACTGTTCATGTTCTTCCTTTACTGTGCTTATTCATTTCAAAATTTCCATTCTCATTTTAGCAGTTTCTAAAGGCAACAAAAATAAGTGCCGTATGTTCAATCTGTCATGTTTAGCTGTCAAATATTCCTTTTCCAATATCTTTTCCTATGTAGAAGTATATGACTCTATTTTCTTTGATATAACATAGTAATTTCTTTTTCATGCCCAAAGCAGAAGACTGGAGGTTTATCTATGAATAAATTGAAAAAGCAGGTCCCAATTCAGGGACAAGCATAGTGTAGGCAAAGCAGAAGCACCACACTATAGAATGGGGTTAAGACAAAGTCCATATAGTGAAGAAAGACCCTGCACCCTCTCTCTTGACATGTTTAGTGCCAAGCAAGCTGAAAGGCAGCATGCGGATGGCTCTGCCCCCTTGAACCTACCAACCAGAAGGTTCAAACTTTCTTCTCTGGAGAAAGTGAACAGCCCTAAAGCAGGGGTCCTCAAACTACGGCCCGCGGGCCACATGCAAATACAAATATTGTATTTGTTCCCGTTTTGTTTTTTTACTTCAAAATAAGATATGTGCAGTGTGCATAGGAATTTGTTCATAGTTTTTGTTTTTTTTAACTATAGTCCAGCCCTCCAACGGTCTGGGGGACAGTGAACTGGCCCCCTGTTTAAAAAGTTTGAGGACCCCTGCCCTAAAGAAATCTGAATATGTGTGTTCAGTCATTCCACAGCAACGTTCACCAGTTGCAAATCCAGCATACGCACTTAAATCTTCCAATTAATGGTTTAGTGCCATATTTTAAAATCTGAATGGACAACAAAAGATCACTAGATACTTAAAAAAGACAAACAAGAGACAAAGACAATTAACACTAAATGCACAAACAAGCAAACACGCCATAACAAGACTTCAAAGGAGGGAGAAGCAATTCAGGACTCAGAAAAGCCAAACAAAACAAAAGAACACTGGAGTAGTCTAAGGGGGGAAAGTATAGCAGTGCCTTAAAATTATGAGGAAACAATATTTCTGATCTAAAATTCTATACCTAGGCAAATTATCACTTGGGTATGAGGGTAAAATAATGACACTTTTACTCAGAAATACTAAATGATGTGAAAAAGGAAGAATCCAAGAAAGAGAAAATATATCCAAGAAACAAGATCTGACACGGAAGCAAGAGGGGAAGAATTCACAGGATTTTAGTGATGGGAAGCTTCAGGATGACAGTTGGGCAGCAGGCCTACTAAACATCAGGCACAGATAAGAGAATGAAGGCAGAGGGCTCCAAGAGAGATTTTCTCCAAGGGAGAAAATTAAATGTATGGAGTTCCAACGATTTGAATGTATTCAGAAATAATTTTTAGTTATATTGGATTAGAGGCCTGGTGCACGAATTCGTGCACGGGTGGGGTCCTTCGGCCTGGCTGGCAATCGAGGCCTATTGGGGGGCCAGCCGGCTGTGGGGAGGGACTGAGAGAGGTTGGCCTGCCACCCCTCCCCCTCAATCGGGCTTGGGGGGAGGGACCGTGGGAGATTGGCTGGCTGGCCCCCTGATGATCAGGGCTGATTTGGAGGGCAGCTGGCAGGGGGAGGGGGAGGGGCCGTGGGAGGCTGGCTGAGGAGCGCACTGGCCCCTGGTGGTCAGTGTGCATCATAGTGTCTGGTCAACCGGTCATTCTGGTGTTTGGTCATAACGGTCACTTAGGATTTTATATATATAGTTTGGAGTTGAGTTAGTGATTTTGACATGGATACATAAGCAAACAAGTAAGAAAAATCCAGGCAATTATTAATACTGGAAAAACACAAAGTTGTTCAGGAAGGAAATGTTGTTATACACTATCAGAGCTGTGAATAATAGACACTAATAATAATAATATACATAATAAATACTTATTTAGAAAAAATGCCCAATGTCACCTAATTTGGGAAAATGGGAATGAGGAAATACATGTGAGTGACTATATTTGAGGGAGATGATTTAAGAGAGCTAAATCTTTAACATAGTAGCAAATCAGTGTGTCATAGCTGAAGTAAAATCTAGAAATGGCAATGGAAGCACATAATTTAGATACATAGAGATAAAGCCAGAAGAAACAACCAAAAGTTTAAAGACGTTCCTTAAAAGGTATGGGAATTTGGGGATGAGCACAAATGGGGCAGAATTCTGCTTTTTTCCCCACTGTAAGCTAACAGTTCTATTAATTTTTTAAAAGAGATATATGTCTTGATTTGACAAAAATGGAAAAAAAACACATATCACATGTGTGATCTGAGGTCCCAAATAATAGTCACATAGCAGTCTCTCTCTTCCTCCTCAGTTTCCTCCTAAAGCAGTGATGGCGAACCTTTTGAGCTCGGTGTGTCAGCATTTTGAAAAACCCTAACTTAACTCTGGTGCTGTGTCACATATAGAAATTTTTTTATCTTTGCAACCATAGTAAAACAAAGATTTATATTTTTGATATTTATTTTATATATTTAAATTCCATTTAACAAAGAAAAATCAACCAAAAAAATGAGTTCGAGTGTCACCTCTGACACGCATGTCATAGGTTCGCCATCACTGTCCTAAAGAGTTCTTGGACTCTCTATGTGTTATCTCACAAGTGTTGTGTGAATTTGTTCTCTCGGCTGTCTTGATGGTTCTGTTCTTGCTCTTCTCTCTTCAGAGGCCGACGGAAGGCCACACCACTGCCGTCCGCAGCCTCTCACTGTCCTCTGTTCCCAGGCTGCCAACACCTGGTGTCAAATTATTGTTGTCTGTGCCAGCAATGCTCCTTCTCACCACTGCGGAAGCTGCTGGCTGCTGGCTCCAAGGCTGTCGACATTTGGCACCCTCACTGCCTCCACAGTTGTCTTCCTAAATGAGAGACATTTCTGTCATTCACAGAATTAGGGAATATTTTCTTTTGAGCATCTGCTTTTATCTTTTATCTTATGACTACTACAGACCTGCAACAGACTTTCCTTCTTTCTTTGGACTGGCTGCTAGAAAGATAAATCTGCTGGCAGTTCTGGAGGGAGGAGAGGAGGTATGTTGTGCATTACTTCTAAGTGACTTTTGGACTTTGTTTTACCCTCATGTTTTCACTTGTCATTCATTCATTCATTCATTCATTCAATCAGGACTGTATTTATTTAAATGACTCATCCTCTTTTTTTTGGAAGGGGGAATATATAAACAATTAAATCAGCGGTTCTCAACCTGTGGGTCGCGACCCCTTTGGCAGTCGAATGACCCTTTCACAGGGGTCGCCTAAGACCATCCTGCATATCAGATATTTACATTACGATTCATAACAGTAGCAACATTACAGTTATGAAGTAGCAAAAAAAATAATTTTATGGTTGGGTCACAACATGAGGAACTGTATTTAAAGGGTCAGAAGGTTGAGAACCACTGAATTAAATAAATAATAAACGTTTTTATATTTAAGAAAACTTTTCTCTTTATTAAAATCTCTATATTAGGACTGAACTCGTGGTAGCTACTTTGATTACTTTATCGCAACTTTATTGTAAGTCTTTTTTTTAAAAAAAATATATTTTATTGATTTTTTACAGAGAGGAAGGGAGAGAGATAGAGAGAGTTAGAAACATCGATGACATCGATCAGCTGCCTCCTGCACATCTCCCACTGGGGATGTGCCTGCAACCCAGGTACATGCCCTTGACCGGAATCGAACCCGGGACCCTTAAGTCTGCAGGCCGACGCTCTATCCACTGAGCCAAACCGGTTTCGGCATATTGTAAGTCTTAATATTGGATAGTGTAATTCCTCCCAACCCTCTCGCCCTGTGACCCGCCATTCATCCCCTTGAATCTACTTGGACCTGTGTTTTGTTTGATTAGAATATGGTGGAAGTGACACTCAGTGATTTGTAAACCTTTGCTTCAGGAAGCTTTGTTGTTTTGCTCTCTCCTTCTTAGAATGCTCCTCTAAACATGGAAAAGCCCAGAGTGATAGACCTCATGGAGAGAGAGGCCCTGAATCCCAGCCATTTCAGACATCCCAAATGAGATCCCAGATATGTGAGTGGGGTCATCTTAGCCCACACCCCCTCAGCTGAGTTCCCAGTTGATGGCAGCCAAGCAACTGGCCCAGGCAAGACCAACCCAGCCGACCCATAGCATTCTGAGAAGCAATAAATTGTTGTTTCAAGTCACAATTTTTTTGAGTATTGTCATTTTGTTTTCATGTTTTGTTTTTAATGCAGCATAGGTAACTAATACACTCATCTTGCATTCTTGAGTTAAGTCTAACTTGGACATGGCATATTATTATTTCATATATTGCTAAATTCCTTTTCCTAACATGTTGTTTAAGATATTTGTTTCTCTGTTTGAATGAGTTTGGTTTGTAATTTTCCTATCATGTACTCTCCTTGTCAAGGTTTTGATGTCAAAGTAAAGTTAGCCTCATAAAGTGAGTTATGTGTATTTATTCTTTTTATAGCCTCTAGAATAGTTTGTAATAAGACTGAAATTATTTACTTCTGGAATTATTGAGAGAAATTATTCCTAAAATTGTCTGGGTCTATTGTTTTCTTTGTGAGAATATTTTAAACTGATTCAGTTTTCTTTAATTGTTATAAAACCCTGCAGGCTTTCTATTTTTTCCCGAGTCAGTTTTAGTGAGCTATATTTTTCTATTTTCAAATTTGTTGCAAAAAGTTAAGGCCAGCCAGCATGGCTCAGTGGTTGAGTGTCGAACTATGAACCAGGAGGTCAGGGTTCGATTCCTGGTCAGGGCACATGCCAGGATTGTGGGCTCAATCCCTAGTTTGGGGCATGCAGGAGGCAGCCAATCAATGATTCTCTTTCATCATTGATGTTTCTATTTCTCTTTCCCTCTCTTTTCTTCTCTGAAATTAATAAATATATATATTTTTAAAAGTTGTTAAAACTATTTCTTTAAAAAAGTTGTTCAAAATATGTTTTTACCTTTTCAAATCTCTTAAGCATTTGTAGTTATATCCTAGTTTTTATTTCTAATGTTATTTTTACCTTCTTTTTTTGCCTTGATTAATCTTTAAAGAGGTTTGTCTTGCCCTAGCTGGTTTAGCTCAGTGGATAGAGTGTTGGCCTACGGACAGAAGGGTCCCAAGTTCGATTCCAGTCAAGGGTACATGCCCGGGTTTCGGGCTTGATCCCCAGTAGGGGGCAATCAATCAGGAGGCAGCCGATCAATGATTCTCTCTCATCATTGATGTTTCTATCTCTCTATTTCTCTCCCTTCCTCTCTGGAATCAATAAAAATATATTTTAAAAAAACCAAAAGAGTTTTGTCTTTTCAATGACTAAACTTTGGGCTTCAATGCTCCTCTATTTTCTATTTAACTATGTATCTAATGTATTATATGTATATAAATATATATAATTTCTATACAAAATATGAAATTTTTGTATAAAATAAATAAGTTTATATATAAACAGATAATGTATTTTATAGATATATAAAATATATAATAGATATATAATATATACTACATTATATAATATCTTGCTTAGGTTATTATTTTTCTACTCTTTGCTTTTATTCTGTAATTCTAACATCTTAAGTTGGATTCTTAACTTAGTAATTTTCCAACTTTCTTTTCTTTTGTATATATTTTTATTTTAAATATATACATACAGAAACATGCATAAAATATAAGTGCATAGTTTAAGTATAATTTATAAAGCAAACATCCATGCAATCATCACAGGTCAAAGAAAAGAACATTACCAACACTGTAATGTTGTATTGTAAATATTTTTTCCTATTTTATAGCTTTTTCCCCTCAGATTTTTATGGTATCTTTTGATAAACAAAAGTTCTTAATTTTAATTTGGTCAAATTTATCAAATTTCTTTTTTATGATCAGTATGTTTCTATGTCTTGGTAGAAAATATTCATATCTTTTTAAAGAAAATTGTTTCATGAAATTGTTAACCTAACTTATCTTCTAAGAGCTTTAAAGTTTTGCCTTCACAATTGTCTATGATCTACCTGGAATTAATGAAAGAATTATATTAAAATCCATCATTATGATTTTTCATTTGTATCTTTCTCCTTTTAGTTCTATTTTTGTTTTATATATTTCCAGCCTATGTTATAAAGTGCATATACATTAAAAAATTTTATATCACCCTGGTGAATAAAATCTTTTATCATTATGAAGTTATTCTCTATCCTTAATAATGGTTTTGCCTTAAAGTCAACTTTGTCTGATAATAATAATTATAGCTACTCCAGCTTTTAGGGGATTAACATATTCATATTTATTTATTCCTATTAAATGTATTAATGTACAGTCTGATTTTAAAGATCATTTATTTTCACCGAGAATATTGCTATTACATTGATATACAACTCTAATTTTTATCTCTGACCTCTTTCTTTGATAGACAAACTTTTTAGGTCATGATGATTGTTACTTTGCTTTCTCCTCATCCTTTCACGTCCACAATTCATAATAGTTCTTGGGATTTACAGACTATGACTTACTACTTGTGGTCATTACAGTGTGATACAGATTCCCCTTGCATAATTGGAATTCCTGGATTTTTCTCAGACCCAGAATTCTTGGAATTTCCCCCTGCCTTCTTCAGGGCTTAAAGACTTAACTGAACAACTGCTTTCTGTTTCTTTCACAAATAACTTTAATTAGCATTAGTCTCACCTGGGATGAACCCAAGGTATGCATGGTGTTTAGAAGTTGCCCTGGACAAAGCGGAGGGAGGACGATCCTGGTTCGCAGGACCCTAGAACACCCGACAGAGCAGGTTTGGGGGTGGTTTTTTTAGCTGGTAACGTCACATTCGCCTGTCTTGGGGAGGTTTTCTGGATTCAGCAGAATCAGATTCTCGCCCTAATTTCAAGGTCCTTTGCCTTGGCAGTCAGCTCGCTGTGGGAGGCCTAACAGGAGCTGTCTCCACCTGAGCTAGTCTCCAGCCTCACCTGATCTGACCGTTGACCCTGAGTACCCTCTTCCCAGAGCACAGAGACTGTCAGGCTCAGATCTCAAGCGGCTTTTCCTTAAAACAATGAAGACAAACGTGTGTGTGTGTGTGTGTGTGTGTGTGTGTGTGTGGTAGTGAAATATAATAGAATTGACAAGCAGCTTAAAATAAGGCACGATAAGGCAAGCTCAGAACTCACTGAATATTCACCTTCAGGACCTGTTGACCAGCCTTTGTGAGGGAGACTGTGAATGGAGGCTGCACGACTGCAACCGCGTGGAAACCCGATCGCGTGCTTCCGAGCGTGTCCCCACAGCATCTTTCTTCGCTCAAACATGCGTGTGATATCCCGCGCGCATGCGTTCTCCTATATAAAACGAAGTGAAGGACTATGAAGGAATGAACTCGAAGAAAAGACGAAAGGGATCACATTATCACAGCGGGACCACATGCAAGGCCCTGTGTTTGCTGCAGTACAGACACCTGGCTAGAGAAGAAACGCTTCCGTCAAAACCACACACTGTGGAGGAAGATAGAAGGGAGTGTGACTGGAAAGCATTCTGTCAGGTGGGGCCTTCTTCATGCATTTGCGCTCCTGCCAGGCAGAGGATAAGGTAATTCCTAAAGCCATGTTTTAAAATGAGTAGTACAAACCAAGAGTAAAAGCATCACATTGCAAATAGCAATGACTTCAGGAGTCTAGCTGAAAAACTAAGAATGGGAGATTCGCCCTACGGGGTCATCCCCATAATAAATCAATCCCAGTAATGAATTCTGCAGCTGGACTCCCTCCCCAGCTCAGATTCCACCCCATCTTGATAACCACTCTTATGTATAAAGCTCAATTCCTTTGTCCTGCTAGCCCTCGAGTTGGCTCACGCCGCAAATTCCAGCCCTACTGGTGTTTTAAAATTAAAATATTATGCTTTTCCCTCGAAATGTCATAATTCAGTATATTCCAAGGAACTCCAAATGATTGGATTATCTCCACAACTCCCACGTATCTGCTTCATCTACCCGTTTAGACCCTATAACATCTGATTTTGCAACCACAAGTTTAGAGACTATTACCAGTAATTTCTCTATTTTTTTATTTTATTTTTTTTACCAATACACAGAACACAGGAAGCATTATTAACAAATTTAGCAAAATTCTCTTACGGAAGTGTTCTCTTGCTAAAACTTCGACACACTATGTTATATATGAAGAGAGGAGCTTTACGGTGTAAGTTCTTGTTAATTTTTGTATAAGCTGACCCACCCCTTGCCTTTGCACTGAGGAATGGTGTTTCACTTTTTAAGAACTTATGTTGCAAAACAAAATGCATTCTTTAAAAAAATGAAGGTCCTTGGATAGAAATCCTGTGTGATACAAACCAGATGCATGGGATTTACCTGTGTCTCCAGTTCATTTGTCAAATGCTTTTTTTTTTTTAAGGAACTGGAATTTCTGGCGCACAGTTAAAGTTTTGGTTAAAAAACTAGAATTTTGAAAAAAATTATACCACGTTGAAATAAGTAAATGTCTTTGGTTGTTAAATAATCTTTTCAAGAACCTTTAAGTGACACGAGAGGTTACTCTATCAAATTCTTTTCTTTTAAATATAAGGCAACTATCCAAGAATAAACAAAGTTCTGTGTTTTATGTTTTGAAGCTGTCAGAACCTCTTAAAAAAAATTAACGACTGTGTGTGTGTGTGGGGGGGGGTGGCGGGGGAGGGATCTGCTTCAAATATTGGAAATCACACCATGGCTTTTCTATTGTTTCGGGAATAACTCTTACTTGGAACTATTTCGAGGAGTTCATCTTAAGTTCAATCACATCTGAAGTGATCTGATTTATTTTAATTTATTAATCACTGAATATCCATGTGCTCCCATGCATTTCCCAGCTCCCTTGCAGGTAGGTGGGTCTGTGTGACTAGTTATGACAAATGAACTGTCAGTAGAAGTGGCGTGTGTCACTTCTGGGACAAAGCCTAGCGAGAAGAGCACTTGCTCGTTTTTGATCCTCTCTCTGTTCCTGCCACCACCACAGCAAAGGCCAAACGTCGAGATGGTGTAACCAAAAGGTGGAAAGAGCCAGGATGTCAGGCATGCCTAGAAGGGAGCTGCCTGAAGAGCCACAGTACCTGCGGCCAATTTCATGTGAGTGAAAAATAAACTTCAGTGGGTTAAACCAATTTCTGCAGCATAATCTAGTCTAGCTTGGTTATCACATTAACAATTCTACCTTTCATTAGCCATGTTTTAAAATTTCCACAATTATTTAAAACATAATTTGTGATCCTTGACATTCATACAGATTTGAAAGCTTAGTACTTATATGGGTAAATATCTATTATCAAAAATATTGGCAGCAAGGGAAATCTTATTTTTTCATGTTTGACTGGGAAGAAAGACCAATAGAAAAACATATCATCCTATCTAATAATAGACAAACATGGTAATTGACCGTACCTTCACTACGCCTCCTGTTGGCTAATCAGCATGATATGCAAATTAACTGCCAACAAAGATGGCGGCTAATTTGCATACTGTAGGCAGGGCGGGCCAGCGCGAGCCACCATCTGGGCCCCTGTGTGCCGCCTAAGCCCCGCCCCCAGCCAGTACCCCTGTCTGCGGCTCTGGGTGGTGGGGCTTGGCAGCGCGATTGGCTGGAGGAAGCCCTATTCTTGCAGGAATCCTCCTGCAACGGGCTTCTAGTGTATGAATAACACAAAACATGGTCAAATTTAATCTTATTTAACATTTTTATTAAATCTGAATAATTGGGTAACCCCAATTTTTTTTGTTTGTTTGTTTAGTTGATAGGTTGTCAATTTGCTATATTTATCAGCACAGACTAAACCATTTTGGAGGGTAGTCCAAAAGTTCTTTCAAGACTAAGTGATATATTTTTCTTCAACATTTTCCTTTAACTTCCTTAAAGAAATAGAGGGGCTAATTTTAATTTGTTTTAATCCGTATAACAAATTAATGGAGAGGGCAATGTTCAAACCCCAACTTTGATTGTTTCTACTATGTCTGTGCTTCCTCGAAAAGTTACAGGATGGTAGTAAGTAGGAGGAAATGAAAAGGCTGAGGTTGACTTCCACTTCTAGGAATGATGAGTGAAGTAATTTTGACACATCCCTCCACTGAAGACAACTAAAATGCTGAACAAAATATAAAAGCATCTTTCTAGAACTAACAAAGTAACAGATAGTGAGAATTTACTAGGCTAAGGTCCTGGAAAGATGAAAATCCACAAAGATTACCATGGTGTGGTACCATTTTGTCCTGACGATGTTTCATAATCCAGAGACAAAAGTTGGCATCTAGGGCCCACCAGGGGTAAGTGCCCAGCACCTTGAGTTGGGACTAACAGAACAGATACTAGAAATGAAGGTGAATTGATAGTAAACCAACCCTTGCATTGAATCATCTGGGTAACCTAGAAAATCTCAAGTCCTAAAACTGGAGTGGGGTTCTCTTGGATTGTTGGTGCCTCTAACTGCCTGATAGAAGTAATAGAGATTATCTTTGTAGAAAGAGAACATCATAGGAGGCTAACTACTAATAAAAAATACAATTGTCAGAACATAATAAAAAGTACCCAGGTATATAAGATGATAAAACACCATGAACAAGAAAACTATAACAAACCCTCAAGGATTCCAGATATAAATTATAAAGCAACGAGGCTTATAAAGTTCAAATAGATAAAAGTAAAGTTTGAATATAACTGTACAGTATTTTTAAAAATGACATAGAATTGTAAAAAAAAACAAACAAATAGAAATTCTAATAGCAAAAAAATAGAGTAACCTAGATTAAATCGATGGATGGATTTAAAAACAAATTAGATACAGTTAAGAAAGAATTAGTACACATGAGGACAGGTAAAAATAAACCATTTCAAAAGAAGTTCAAAGAGAAAAAAAGAGTGGAAAAAGATAGAAGATAATAGAATGAAAATGTCTAACGTGTTCAATCGGAGTCTCAAGTATAAAAGGATGGGGCAGAAGCAACATTTAATGAGATGATAGCTGGGGATTTTTCAGCTTTAGCCATCAACTCACAAATTCAGGAAGCCCAATGAATCACAAGCAGAATCCTATAAAGAAAGCCACACATAGTCATACCATAGGGAACAGAGGACACCAAAGGGAAAGGGAAACTATTAAGAGTAGCCAGAGGCAAAAAGACAACTTACTTTCAAAGAAGTAATAGTTGGACGAACTGCTGAATTCTCAGCAGCAATTATATGGAAGCCAAAATATTAAGGAATGAAACCTTTAATGTGCTAAAGTAAAAAGTTGTCAGCATAGAATTATATACCCAGTGAAAAGGTCACTAAAACACTGTGTGAAAGCAGCCTTAATTAAATCTTTTCCCTGCTACTACCTGCTGCAGGTACAGACCTGTGTGTACTGATTTTCTTTTTCTCACTCTCCTCCTTTCTGACTATACGGTATGTGCTCTTTGTTAGTAACTCTAAAAGGAGCCAGGAGAAAAGTGAGAACAGGAGTGGTGGGAAGGCAAGAGGAGGGGTAAGAAGTTCTTCCTTGGCTGACATGTTTGTAAGATGGCTTTACATGATCTAGGGCTAGTAAATGTTAGAAACGGGCTCTCTCATGGGCAGTTTCCAGTCTTCGTGAATATCCATTGGGTTGTCCATAGTTTTCTTATGGATTCGTCAGAGTTCCTTATTCTAGATACAAGTCTTTTTTCAATAACATATGATACAACGATCATTTCCCATTCTGTGACTTTCCAGTCTCTTTGTGGAATCTTTTGATGAATAGAAGTTATTAATTTTAACATAGCTTAAATTGCCCTTCTTTTCCTTATGGTTAATGGGCTTTCTACTACTTGAGAAGTTCCCCCCCCTTTTTTTAAAAAATATATTTTATTGATTTTTTACAGAGAGGAAGGGAGAGAGATAGAGAGTTAGAAACATCGATGAGAGAGAAACATCAATCAGCTGCCTCCTGCACATCTCCTACTGGGGATGTGCCCGCAACCCAGGTACATGCCCTTGAGCGGAATCGAACCTGGGACCTTTCAGTCCGCAGGCCGACGCTCTATCCACTGAGCCAAACTGGTTTCGGCGAGAAGTTCCCCTTTTTAACATCCCCTGGCAAGCCTTTTTCCTTGTTAGTTTAAAGTCCAAATTTAACTGTGTAATATTGAGCAGAACTTTATAGCCTAACCAACAGCCATTGCCCACTTCCCCCTTGCTTACGAAACAGAATTGATGGGAGAGGGATTAGGGGAAACGTATACTCTAATAACAGGGTGATTGGCCAAAGGCACCCCACACTTGACCCACTTAATCAGAATTCTTGGATTAGAACTTGAAAGTGTGGAATTCAAGTTCCCCCAGATGATTTGCTTATATCTCGATAAGAACTACAAAGAATAAACCCTCTCAAGTGTCTGGAATGTCCTGGAAGGAAGGAGCAAGAGAATTTCAAGCAGGGGTTGGAAGACAGGCTCAGATGCAGGAGAAGTCCGGGGAGATAAAGATTAAGAAGGGAGCAAACTTCCAGATGGAAGATGAGTAAGTTCTGGGAATCTAAAGTACAGCATGACTAACTAACAGTCCTATAGTATACTAGAGGCCCGTTGCAGGAAGATTTCTGCAAGAATAGGGCTTACTCGGGCCTATTCCTGCAAGAATAGGGCTTCCTGCGGCCAGAGTGAAGCAGAGAAGAGAGCGAAGCCTGCCGAGGCTTCACTCCCTTCTCTGCTGCCTCACTCCCTCCCGTCTCCACTGCCTCGGCTCCCTCCGCTCTCCACCGCTTCACTCCCTTCTACGCTTGGCTTCCTTCTACACTGTCTTCAGTCTTCGCTCTGCACCTGCATATGCAAATTAACCACCATCTTTGTTGGGTTAATTTGCATATTCATCCTGATTGGCTGGTGGGCATAGCGGAGTGACACCAATTTGCATGTTTCTCTTTTATTAGTGTAGATCAGGGGTGGGCAAACTTTTTGACTCGAGGGCCACAATGGGTTCTTAAACTGAACCAGAGGGCTGGAACCAAAGTATGGATGGAGTGTTTGTGTGAACTAATATAAATTCAAAGTAAACATCATTACATAAAAGGGTACGGTCTTTTTTTTTTTTTTAGTTTTATTCATTTCAAATGGGCCAGATCCGGCCCGCGGGCTGTAGTTTGCCCACGGCTGGTGTAGATACTTGAAAGTGGTTAAGTGAGTAGATCTTAAATGTTCTCACCACACACACAAAAAGATAATTATGTGAGGCAATGGAAGTGTTGACAAACCTTATTGTGGTAAACATTTCGCAATGTATATGTGTATCAAATCATCACGTTGTACACCTTAAACATTATAAATGTTATATGTCGATATCTTAAAAATCTGGAAAAATAATGCAAGGCATATGTGAAAACTAACAGGAAAGAATAAGCAGCAAGTATATCAATGATAGTAAGTAACTAACAGAGTTCTTTTTTCACATTGTATACTTTTATTTTTTTAATATTTTATTATTTCACATTGTATACTTTTTTTTTTTTTTACTAGGTTACTGGTTTATTATAAAAGGTATAGCCCGACTGGTGTGGCTTAGTGGTTGAGCGTCGACCTATGAACCAGGAGATCACGATTCGATTCCTGGTCAGGGCACATGCCCTACTTCTGGACTCGATCCCCAGTAGGGGGCATGCAGGAGGCAGCTGATCAATGATTCTTATTACTGATGTTTCTATCTCTCTCTCCCTCTCCCTTCCTCTCTGAATCAATAAAAAAAAATATTTTTAAAAAGGTATAACTTAGGGACAGTCAGAGGAAGAGATACACAGGGCATGGTACATGGGAAGGGGCGCAGAGCTTCCATGCCCTCTCTGGGCACACCACTCCCCCAGCATCAACACACATTCATCAAACCCCATCCTTTGGATTTTTATGGAAGCTTCATTACGTAGTCATGATTGATTAAATAATTAGCCTTCAAATATTTTTATTGAATTTATTGGGATTACATTGGTTAATAAAATTCCATAGGTTTCAAGTTTACAATTCTATAAAAATCACCATATATTATATCATGTGTTCACTATCCAAAGTCTGATCTCCATCTGTCTGTCACCTCTTATCCCTCCTTAACCTCTTCTATCCTCTTTTTCCCTCTGATAATCACCATACTGTGACTAGACTTTTTTTTATTTTATTTGTTGTTTTGTTTTGTTGTTAATCCTCACCAGAGGATATGTTTCCATTGATTTTTAGGGAGAATGGAAGAGAGAAGGAAAGACAGAAAGAAACATTGATGTGAGAGAAACACATTAATTGGTTGCCTCCCCACTGCATGCACCCTGACCAGGGCCCGGGCAGGGGAGGAGTCTGCAACTAAGATACATATGTGCCCTTGGCCTGGATCAAACCTGGGACCCTTTGGTCCACAGACAAACTAGCTAGGGCTAATTTTTGTTTTTGCTTAATCCCTTCACCTATTTCACCCAGGCCTCCAACTCCCCTCCCCTCTGACAGTGGATAAAAATCGGGTACATTTAAACAATGGAATGCCACTCAGCCATCAAGAAGGAGGAAACCTTACCTTTTGTGACAGCATGGGTGGACCTAGAGGGTATTGTGCTAAGTGAAATAAGCCAGTCAGAGAAAGACAAGTACCATATGGTCTCACTTATATGTGGAATCTAATGAACAAAATAAATAAGAAAACAAAATATTAAAATTGTAGGCATCCTATATAATAAAGATGCAATATGCAAATGGTCATTAAGCTGTGAAGCGTAATGACCGACCGTGTAATGACCAATCACGGATCAGCAGGAAGGTGGGGCAGTGAGCTACAAGCGGGCAGTGGAGAGCTAAAGGAGGGGGCAGGGCAGCAAGCTATGAGGGGGGGCAGAGGGGAGGGGTGGGGGAGCTACAGGAGGGCGGGGCAGCAGGCAGAGAGCTACTGGAGGGCAGCAGTGAGCTACTGGTGAGCTACTGGTGCATGGATTCTTGCTCAGGGCTACTAGTATATATATAAGAATGAGGATTCTAAAAATACATGTAGATTCTTTGCAGCATTTGCAGAAGTAAAATAATTAATAATAAAAAAGTATCTAATTATAAAAATTAAGAAAAATATGTTGGATTTGACCTGAATCTTTAGTCAATATATAAACTAAAAATATTTCAGTACAGAGTTGGATATAGAATTTGGGTTACATAATATTAAGGATGATGAGTAGGCACTCAAAAAGCAAAGAAAAAAAGGTATATATAAAATATTTAAGGAGAGATAATGGTAATAAAACAGTTCTGTAGAATCAAACAAAATAGACATTTTTCATTTTAAGATGTGAGATCCTAGAACATACCATCCTTGAGTATTAGAATTGATAGAAACAAAAATGACTATTCAGTCGAATTCCATTTGATACTTAAACTTCCTTTATGAAGTCCTACCATTCTATTTAAGCTCCTCTGTGTGTGACGCCTGCCACCACCTGCAGGAGCGGCCTGTTGTGTCTGTGTGTGGCTATGAGTGAAGGCTTTTCCTTATCATGTTCTCAGAACTTTCCTCCTCAAATCTTACTGATTGTCACATTTGAAACAGCAGGACAGGTGTCAGCTGTGAGGGAATGACATAGTGAAAGATAAATTTAATTAATGGCTTTCCAAAGGAAATGATAAAAAGGGTCTGGCTTGACATTTTTGGGGGGTGGTGCTGAGAACACTGGACAAACTTTAATAGGACAGTATAGGAAATAGATGTTCTTCAAGAATGAATTTTTTTTTTTAAAAAATGAGGTTTTCGTTTTAGGTTTTGCAAGGCAAATATGTAACCTCCAAATTTAGCTGTGTGGTTTTTAGTATGGCAATCACAAGTCAGAAATTTGAGGGAGAGATATATCACTTATGAATGATTTTGGCTGAAAGCAACAGAATATCCACTTGAAAGTGCTCAAACCACATGACCCATACAATGCCCCTTAACAACCGGGTGGAAGCAGGTGGCGTCTGGGGTGTTCAGCAACTAGAAGGTGTCTTGCACAAACTAGCAGTTCTCGTGGCCTGCCCCTTCTGACCGCCAGATGGCGCAGCTGCTCTAGACATTATAGCCTCACTGCTTCCAGGCAGGAAGGAAGGAGACCAACAGAAGGGCCTTCTCTTTCTCTTCCTGTAAGTCCCCTTAAGCAGGAAGAACCATCGAGGCTCTCAGCAGTCTTCTTGGGCCAGAACTTGACCACATGACCATCATTGGAATGACAAAAGGGAAATGAGGGTGGCATGATTTACTCAGACCCTGAAGCTGGGCACATCATTGCCCAAGGGAGATAAGACTTTTATTTTATTTGTGTATTTATTTTTTAAGCAAGAAAGAAGTGGGGCAGAGCTGTTGGGTAGGTACTAGTAGCCCCTGCCAGAGGAGCTATGGAGAAATTACACACGCTCAATCCGTCCGGCCCTGTGCCAACGGCAGGACAATACCTCTTCAGAAACTAGTACAATGTTTTTCTTCCTCTGATAATTATTAATTCTCTGCAGTGATTTAGAAAAAATTCTTGGATTAAATTTCTTGCCGTTAAATGCTTGATGTGTATAGAAACTGACTTTGAAAGTATTTTTAAAAGTCACTCTGCTTCTAACCCAAACTTTTAACTCAAGCTCTTATTGCTCCTCGAGTTGTACGAATCACCTCCAATTTACATATTGTAGAAGAGCCTTACATGGAAAAGACTAAATCATTTTCGAATGAGACATTCCCTCTAGACCTGACAGCAGCTGATTCCCAGCATTGTCTTTCATTTCTGACATGCTTTTAGGCGAGAGTCATCTTACACTTGCAGTAATCCTCAGGACAAAATTTTCTTCTCAAAGCTCATTTTATGAAGGGTTTGTTAAGCTCTGAAGAATAAAGCAATTATTCTTTCTTTTTGAAATTGCACATCAAGTCCCGAAACATGAATTATTCTTTCTTTTTGAAATTGCATATCAAGTCCCGAAACATTGACTCTTTAATGTAAAATATTAATATCCAGTGATAGATGTAAACATCTCCTATTTCCCACCTTTTTGCTTTCAGTGTGCATTTCTTGTTCTTGGTAGATCCTCATTCCTATTGGGTTTCCTTTGCATACCGATTATCTCAGGCTACAGCTGTTTGCTGGCAGCTGCTCTCCTCATGCCCACCCTGCAGCCACCGTTCTGCTGGTCACTGTGCTCTAATTCCCATCTGTGGAAATCCCTGCCTCCCCAGTGCAGTTAATTTGGCTGGGGCCCACGCCTGGCTCAGGCACAGAACTTGTGACCTAAATCAATCCAAATATTGCATTCTCCTGGCCAGACTGATTGATTAACAGAAGTCTTATTCTGAATCATTGATAAGTAATGATACTTTTTGCTGGGACTTCTGGAAGAGAGATTCTTTCTCTGACTTTCCATATTTTTACCTTTAGTGAAAGACCCAGATTTGTGGTGGCCATCTTGATATCTTGCGTGGGAACCTGTCTGGGAGCGAAGCTGTGACAGAGAGAGAGAGGCACCCTGCTGATCCATTTCAGCCTTTTATCCGAGTTAGCAGCCGAGCAGCAAGCCCTATTCCTGGACTGTGCAGTTACATAATCAAGGAAGTTCCTGTTTTGTTTAAGCCAGTGTTTGGACCAGATTTTGTCTTACTCGCTACCCAAAGAGTTCTGACTTACGCATAGGTCCAGGATCTCTTATGACCAAGAAATATTCTCAGACACTGTGATAAAAATGAATATGGAACATATTTAATAGAGAATAAATGCACTTATAGCTTATTATGTGTGATATTTCTACTGTCTTTTCTTCAAGTAATAATGGCCACTCATCATATACTACAACATAGAAAAGAATGTAAATTAGCATTCTCCACGTGACATACTTAATGTAGTCTAATCATCATTACGGCGATGTGTTCTGAGGACAGTTTCCTCAAGACTGAGCATGTACATTAGTTTCTTTTTTGAATCTATATTATTTCTCACTCTCATGGAATTAAATCATCATGAAGACATTTAAAATATTGATAAATTATTGGCATCCATAAACCGATCATTATAAAAAGTGGTGGTATTATACTGTGATGCCTGAATTTCTCTGGCTATTTCTTTTGCTCAAACAGCATTGTCCTGGGAAACAGGCACAACAGGCTGACCCGGCCGTGTGACCAGGTGTGCGACCATAATCTCTGTGCTTGGCTGAGAGCCAGCTGAGCCTGGGGGAGATAAGCTGTTGGTTTCAGAAGAGCTTCATTCCTAAGTCAGTGCCTCTAGCCTTCCCTCTGGTGACTTCAGTGCTTTCCACCCAGGTGTCCACATCCTTGATAAAGGCTGAGAAATCTTTTGTCATTGGCCACAGTGACGTTCTCGCATGAAAACTGGCCAGCCAGTCTGTCTACCTGAAGCATTCACTAGAACAGGCCCAGTTCATGTTCGGGCATGAATGAAACGGGAAGGCAGGTCCACTTCTTTATGGTGGTAAAGGAGACCTTATAAAGAAGGTTATTTTCATAGTGAGCTCCTCTGTGGTATAGCATGCAGCTTTATTGGTAATATTACACCAGGGAAATCCAGAGTTTGTGTTAATAGGTAATTCTTTCTTTCATATGGCTCAAAAATCAAGGAGTACAAACAAATATTTGTGAAGTCTTTCCTTCCCACTCCTGTTCCCCAGATGCCCAGTTTCCCTCCAGAGAAGCAATCCATTTTATGCTTTTGACCTACTTTCTCAAGGTGATTTTATGCACATTTAAGCAAATGAATGTAAGTATTGTCTTCCCCCTTTTACTTCAACTTAACATATCTTGCCCTGGCCGGTTTGGCTCAGTGGATAGAGTATCGGCCTGCGGACTGAAGGGTCCCAGGTTCGATTCTGGTCAAGGGCACATGCCCAGGTTGTGGGCTCGATGCCCAGGTTGTGGGCTCGATCCCCAGTGGGGGGCATGCAGAAGGCAGCTGATCAATGATTCTCTTTCATCATTGATGGTTCTATCTCTCTCTCCCTCTCCCTTCCTCTCTGAAATCAATAATAATATATTTTTTAAAAATATATCTTGTATTAAATACTTATGTACTTTGATTTTGGTTCATAAGGAGCTCCTTTATTCTTTTTCTTATAGCCTTTAAGTACAGTAATCCTCCTTATCCACAAAAGATATGTGCCAAGACCCCCAGGGGATGCCTGAAACCATGGATAGTAGCAAACCCCCTATATAAATACTAGAGGCCCAGTGCACGGACTCATGCACTGGTGGGTCCCTCAGCCTGGCCTGTGGAGATTGGTCCAAAACCAGTTCTCCTATATCCCTGGAGGCACCCCGGATTGCAAGAGGGCACAGGCCAGGCTGAGGGACCCCACCAGTGCACAAACGGGGCCAGGGGGGACTGTAGGAGGGCTCCAGGGTGTGTCTGGCCCATCTCACCCAGTCCCGATTGGCCAGACCCCAGCAGCAAGCTAACCTACCAGTTGGAGCGTCTGCCCCCTGATGGTCAGTGTGCATAATAGTGACTGGTCGAATGGTTGAAGGAAAGGTCAGACACTTAGCATATTAGGCTTTTATTATATAGGGTTGCTTTTTTCCTGCTCATCTCTATGATAAAATTTGATTTATAAATTAGGCACAGTAAGAGATCAATAACAGTAACTTGTAATAAAATCAAATAATTATAACACTATACTATAATAGAAGTTATGTGAATGAAGTATTATTAAGTAAAATAAGGGTTCCTTGAACACAAGCATTGTGATACTGTGCTAGCGGTCTGATGAATAAGGAAGCTACTACGTGACTAAGTAGCGGGTAGGGTACAGAGTGTGGATGTGCTGGATAAAGGCATGATTCACATCCTGGGTGGGATGGAGCAGGACAGCGTGAGATCTCACCACCCTACTCAATTTTAAGCTTATGAATTGTTTATTTCTGGAATTTTACATTTAATATTTTTGGGCCGTGGTTGACCGTAGGTGCCTGAAATGGCAGGAGCTGCAGATATGGGGGGACTACGGTTTCCACAATTTCATAATCGCATGATTTCACCCGTGTCCCATTGGTGGTCACTTACCGTGTTGCCAGTCTTTGGCTCTTCCAAGCAATGCTACAGTGAACAACCTGGAACACACATCCATCTGCACTTGGGTGAGTGTAAGTTTTTGGGTTGAGGGCATGTATATTTGTATTTATTCCCACTTTTTAAGGTTTATTGTACTTGAAAAAGTAGCATATACACATGGCGAGAGAAACAAATACCAACCACTATGAAAGTGAAAAAGAAGTCTCCCCCAAACCCTTTGACTTCCAAGTCCCCTCCCCAGAGGTAGCCACTGTTTTTAGAGTTATGTGCATTTACAAACATATATGTGTGTTTGATTCCAGGTCAGAATACATGACCCATTGTGGGCTTGATCCACAGTACAGGGCATGTAGGAGGCAGCCAATCAATGATTCTCATCAATGATGTTTCTAGCTTTCTATCCCTCTCCTTTCCTCTCTGAAATAAATAAAAAATATATACATATATATATTTTTAAAAAAGAATCAGGTTCTGAAACAAAAATAAAATAAACAGACCTGTGCAATTGACTTTGGATAACCTACAAGGATTAAAAGTTAATGTTTTGTTATCTGTAATACTAGAGGCCCAGTGCATGAATTTGTGCACAGGTGGGGTCCCTCTGGGTGGCCTGCAGGGATTGGCTGAAACCTGCAGTTCAACACTGCCTGCAGCTCCTACCTGCTGCTCCTGCTCATCCCGCCCACTGTGCCTGCCGAGGGCTAGCACCCAATCAGTCCTGATCGGGAGAGGCTCGAGCTGCCAAGCTGCCGTAGCAGCTCTCACCAGCCATGAGCCCTGCGTCTGGTGCCCTCCCAAAGGGAGTGGCCTGCGGGATCGGGCTGAAACCGGCTCTCCAACATCCCCCGAGGGGTCCTGGATTGTGAGAGGGTGCAGGCCAGGCAGAGGGACCCCACTGGTGCACAGTTGGGCTGGGGAGGAACTGTGGGAGGGCTCCAGGGTGTGTCCGGCCCGTCTGGCTCAGTCCGGACCCCAGCAGCAAGCTAACCTACCAGTTGGAGCATCTGCCTCCTGGTGGTCGGTGCACGTCATAGCGACTGGTTGACCAGTTGACTGTCTGCCCTCTGGTGGTCAGTGCACGTCATAGTGAGCAGTTGAGCAGCCTTAGCATATCATTAGCATATTACACTTTGATTGGTTGTTTGGTTGTTCTGCCATTCAGTCTATTTATTCTTTCTCTTGATGTCTGCAAAGGTCTCGATCAATCTCTGCATTTTATGTATCTTAATAGATCTCTCTAATCACTCATGATGAGCAATAATTAGAATGAAGAGTAATGAAAAAATTTATATACTAAATTTGGGCCTTTGAATTTACCCTTGTTAACTAATCCTTCTGTGTAACCAGCTCACTGAGTAAGCAGGGCTTGTGCTTTGCGCTCCCAGAAGCAACTTTATTTTTTTATCTCCTATTGTCCTTTTAAAGCTCTTCATGGGGTGTGGGAAGCCTTTGCCTTCCTCTCTGGGTGAAGACTCAAGCTCTTCCATCAGATCTCTGGTCACTCTCAGGCAATAAAAATCCTTATGGTGGCGTTAAGTCACAACCATAACTACAACCTAGCCATGCAAACTTCTCCCTTCCTTCAGCTGGGATTGTTGCAGGTGAGTCTGTGATCCAGGAAAGGTGGGCGAAGGAATAGCTGCTCTTTGCTCATTGCTGCCTCCCCCTACAGCTATCTGCTGACTTGCAAGGAGCTCTGCCGGGAGTCAGAATGGAGAGAAGTGACCAGCGAGAAAACATTTACTCAAACTGGCTGTCTATCCCTCTCTGGACCTAGCAATGTTTGAAACTCACTCACGGGCAATTTTGTGGGCCCATCACACATCCCACTCCTGGGCCTTCACTGACAGCCCCTTTGCCCTTACTTTTTGTTGTCTGCACCTGCTTTGCACTTGGCATACCTTCTGCCAACATTTTCCACCTGTGTCCTCTGGACAACAGGAGTCCTGCTGTGTGCTCTCAGGGTTGGGGCCCCTGTGTCCCTCTTCTCCACCACCAGGACCTTTTAAGCTTCCCAAGTCATGGCCCCCGCCCCCGCCCCCACCCGTAACAAATCCTACAAGGAGTGCATGGTGAGTCTCAGGGGCTCCTGCTGAAGGCCCCCTATCTTTGAGGAGAAGGATTCATAGCTGCCTCCACAGAAACCCTCCTCACAGTAAGTATCCTCCCTCTGTCCTCTCTCAACACCTTAGGGCCTCAGTGTGGGTCAGTTGTCAAACCTGCTCTTGGCACCTACTTTGAAATTCCATATGGCCTCACACCTCACTTTGGAATCTGAAATCTATCGAAACGTGGTGCATCAGTCAAACCTCCCAATTAAACATCCTGTCATGTTTGTTTTTCTCTTTTTCCTCCGAAATTCCTTTTACTTAGAGAGTTCTCTCTCGTGAACTTTCTTCTTGCCAGAGCACCTCCCTCAGATTGGTGAGGTTAAAAAAAAAGGGAGAATATTTTCGTGACTTTGAGATAGGCAATGATTTCTTAAATAGGTTACAAAAAGCACTAAATAAAAATTTAAATTTTGGTAATTTGGACTTAATGAAAATTTAAGAACTTCCTTTCATCCAAAGACATCGTTAGAGTGAAAAGGCAAGACCCAGACTGGGAGAAGACATTTCTATACATAAATCTGACAAAGGACTCCTACCTGGAATATATAAAGAACTCCTTCATATTAATAAGAAAAAGACAGATACCCAATAGAAAATAGGCAAAGACGTGAACCAGTGCGTCAAAAAAAAAAAAAAAAAAATATGGACATAAAAAGGTTCTGCATATGAGTCACCAGGGAAATGTAAATTAAAACTACAAAGAAGTGATTCTGCCAGAATGGCTAAGATGAAAAGAATTAACAATACCAAGGAGAGGCTCAAAAGTGGAGGATGCATCCCTGGCTTAAAGTAGTATAGCCACTTTGGAAAACTTTTTAAGGATTCTAAAGTAAATATACATGTTCTTTACGGCCTAGAAATTCCACTCCCAACAGAAATGAATGTTTATATATCCCAAAAGATATGTATAGAGTGTTCATAGTTTTGTTTTGTTTTTTAATAATGGTTATAAACTGGAAACAACTCTAATGTTAGTGGGTACTGGTAAATAGCAGCTTATCCATATAATGGAATACTATGTAATGTTGAAAAAGAATGACTTGCTGTTCACAACAATGTGGATGAATATATGTATGTTTTCATTCGTAGGGTGTTTAACACTAGATAAAACGACTTGATGGTAGATGATAGTGGTCAAAAGAGCAATCACTTTGACTGGAAGCGGGCAGAAAGAAGCCTTCTTGGGTATTGGTAATGTTCCAGCTCCATGTCAGAATGATGGTTACTTGGGTGTGGTTAGCTTTTAAAAACTCATCAAGCTATACATCCAAGGCTTTACTGCAAATAAATTCTACCTCAAAGAAGCAAATTTAATGCTAACTCGCTTTTAAACTTTAGTTGTCATTTTCTCCTTGAACACTTATATCTCTGCTTTGAGTGCTTGTTATAGACAGGTTATTTTTTCCTGGTGATTATTTTTTCTTTAGTTCCTAGAGTTTATTTGGTCACAATTTTCACAGGCATTATGGCAAGATTTTTCTGTTGCAGTTCTTTATCTGCCAATCATTTTCCCTATCGATTCCCCCCCCCCTTTTTTTGTATTTTGTGAAGATCTGTATGCCCTAACTGGTTTGTCTCAGTGGATAGGGCATCAGCCTGCGGACTGAAGGGTCCCAGGTTCGATTCCGGTCAAGGGCATGTACCTTGGCTGTGGGCACATCCCCAGTAGGGGGTGTGCAGGAGGCAGCTGATCAATATTTCTCTCTCAATGTTTTTAACTCTCTATCCTTCTCCCTTTCTGTAAAAAAACAAAACAAAACAAAACAAAACAAAAAAACAAAGATCTGTGCTATTTCCCTTTTGATTATTTTTCACCTTTAAGTATGGGCACTTTTTCCTTCACAGCTGACCCACCGAACATTTCCAAGGGACAACTGTGGAGAGCGGCTACAGCGTTTGGACAGGTTCAAGCCTTGGACTAATGAGAGGGCACAGTCCTCTCATGGCCACGTGCAAGTCCCAGCTTGGAGGGCAGAGGCATCCCAGCACAATTATAGCCAACAGCTATAGTTTTAAGCTTGAACCTATGGTCCTAACACGTGGCCCCATGTGCCTGAGTGATGTGTGCTTGATAGAGTTCAGGTGCATGTGATTGAGTAGGCTTGAAACCCACAAGAATGTTGTAAACATCTTGACGACGCCCTTACTTTGCCTTGTGGCATCTGCTATAAAATAAAGACACAGGTTTTAGTCTGTGGAACTGTCTCTCTCCATCAGAGAGGGCAGCGTCCCGCCGAGACCCAGCTTCATTCTCTTGTCTGTCTTTTCTCAATCCTTCACCGCGCCCGCGCCCCCCCCCCCCCCCCCATCCCCCAGGCTCACTGAACCTGGCTGAGCTGGCGCAGCACATAAGGTGCCCAATGTGGGGCTGAGTATGCCATGGCTGTGCCAGCCCGCCACAGACAACATCCAAATTGCACTCTCTCCAGGGGGGCACCGTTCACATAAAATACCACATGAATAGTGTGTCCTGGAGACCCCACTGCCTAGACAACCTAGTTGCTGAAACTTGTGGGTAAGGGGCCAGTGTGATGTGTCAAACCTCTCCCAAGCCCCTGTGACCCCAGCAGAGTTTGTATGTGCGCTTATGTAAGCTGGTGTAGCCTTTCCTGCTCTTCACAGAAAAAGGTTAGCAACTGCAGGGCAGCTGACTCCTGACAGCTGTTCCTCTGCCGGGCGTCACTATGCCAAGAGACTGGGTCTGCAGCCTCCTTCCCTCACCTGCTGCCCCTCCTCCACAGTGATCTCAAACGGCTCAGGGAAACCTCAACAGCTGGCCTGCACCAAGTCTTGTCTAAGCAAGGCCTTGTTGGGTTTTCGCCTCGAGCATCCACTAGTGTTGATATATTCTGGGTCCTGCCAGCTCTAGGTACAATCTCTCCGCTTGGATCTCCTTTCTGACTCGGGTTAGATGATCACTGCAGAAAACAGAACCTTTCTTCATCCATGTCAAGGTTCAGGGTAAGCGTGGCTTAGCCATTTCATCCAAGATATAGTTTCTTGTTCTCCTTGTTGTTTTCTGGTGATTTAAAATATTTTGCTCTCATCACAGTACGACTGTACATCACTCAGTTTGTGTATATGCAAGTGTACCTGCAGAATAAATCCTAAAGTTGGAATATGGGTTGAAAGGATATGTGCATTTATCCTCGGAACGGATATTACTAAATCCCCTTCCTAGAAGTTGTATCATTTATACTCCCATCAGCGAGTCTGCCCATTTCCTCAGGCCCTTGTCAAGACCCCGGACTATTTATCATACGTTGTGTTCTATGCCATTCTGAGGCAAAAAAAATGGAGTATTGTATTTGTATATTTTAAAATAATATTTCTATTTTCATATGTTAGAGAATCATTTGTGTTAGTGTTTCCTTTGTACTTCCTTTTCTATACACTGTCTATCCATATCATGGGCCCATTTACTTATTGGGTGTTGGTATTGATTTGCAGGAACTCTTTATGTTAAAGAAACGAGCCTTTTGTGATGTGAGTTGCAAATATTTTTCCCCAGTTTGTCATTTGTGTTTTGATTTCGCTTGTAGTAATTATTGCTCCACTGATTTTTTTTTAATTCATGAATTTGTAGCTATGGATCTCTTTTTTGATGGCCTCTGGGTTTTTACATCCTGAGGAGTGATCTTCACTGTAAAGTAAGGTGAGCCCCTTCATTTTCACCACCCTTTGTGAAACAGGGCTAGAAATGAGTCTCTCAACACCATGCAGTATGACTTAAAAATCAGATGTTATTGGCCAAACATACAAGCCAGGGATCAGCAAGAAGAGAAAAAGTGAGTAGTCCTCTATTTTTTCATTATCCTATTGAGAGACATACTAGAACCTGGGTAATCAGCTGGACAGTGGTTTTGATGTTCAATGGAAGAATCCCCTGCCCTCCCCCATTACTCTTCCTTCTTATAGGGCAAGCATGAAAGCGATCATGTCTGTGGGGGCACCAAGAAGTCTAGATTTGGTGGTTAGGATCATGACTATCTACAGACATTACCTAGGAAAGTTATCAAGTTTGGGAACTTTGAGACCAGAGGGAGATTGTATAATAAAAATTGAGGAGGATATATATGCTGATTTCCTAATATTCTGTAGGCCAGGCGGCTCAAAAGATTTCATTTAAAGCAGATAAATCAGATAAAGAGGTAGAACACGCTAAGCAGCACAAAGAAAAACCCTAAGACGGATACTATAATCAACTAAAATTGGGTCAGGTTCTTGGTTTCAACAGTGAAATCCATACTAACTAGTTTAGGCAGAAAGGGATTTATTGGGGAGCTCCTATAAGTATGGGAAAGGCTGGGAGAAGAGGCTGTAGGCTAAGCATCCAGTAACGACTTTCAGAACACACTGCGGAACTGGCCTGGTAAGCTAGCTGCTGCCACTGCCGGCACTGCCCAGGAAGGCGCTACCTCAAAACCAGGCGCTGCTGCCTCCAACTGCAGAAACGGCCTCTGAACCTCCCTGCTAGTCATGTCCCCTAAGCCACCCACATGCTTGCCAGGCAGGTGTGCCAGGCAGTGTGCTAAACACCAGGGGATACAAAGATGAAACAGGAAGACAGAAAGGAATCTCACTGTCTCTCACTAGAGCAGGTCAAATAGCGTACATTGCTGACGGTGAGATTCTTGTTTAAGGCAAGGGAGAAAATGATGGAGAAAGCAAGTAAGATTTTGTCTAGTTGGGGAAGCTGATTGGCAGGAGAACCCAGAATGGAGGAAAACATTTTGGCTAGAGGCGCTGATCACTGAGCAGGGTGCTGGGAGGCCTGGGAGTTTAGGAAAGGGTTTCTGGGACATTAGATTGTGCTGTCCAATGTGGTAACCACTAGCCACATACATCTTTTGAACATTTGAAATGGAGCTGGTGCCTATACTAAAATAATTCTTTTTTGAGTATATTGGGTTAAGTAAAATATATCATTAAAATAAATTTTACCTGTTCCTTTTTATCTTTTTAATGTGCTATTGGAGAATTTAATATGTGGCTTCCATTATATTTCTATTGGACAGTTTTGAGTTAGGCCAGTGGTCGGCAAACCGCAGCTCGCGAGCCACATGCGGCTCTTTGGCCCCTTGAGTGTGGCTCTTCCACAAAATACCACGTGCGGGCGCGCATGTGCAGTGCGAAGTTGACTTAAAACTTTAAGTAAAGTTTATTAAGTTAATTTTAGGGAACGTTGTGGAGTGAAAGAAGATGTAGTGTTGAGGAATGAGAAAGGTATGTTGAGATGGTTTGGACATATAGAGAGGATGAACGAAGGAAGATAGACGAAACAAGTATACAAGACGAGTGTGGATGGGAGACTTGGAAGGGGTCCACCTCAGTGAACGTACCTCAATCAGATTGAGGACGTTTTTAGCAAAGGCCAGCTTAGGAGTACCCTAATTAACTTAATAACAATGTATCTACCTATATAGTTTAAGTCTAAAAAATTTGGCTCTCAAAAGAAATTTCAGTCGTTGTACTGTTGATATTTGGCTCTGTTGACTAATGAGTTTGCTGACCACTGAACTAGGCAATCAAAGGGATCAATGGGACAGAAGCTTTTTCATCACGTCTCACCCTCTCTTTGGCCATTTCTGCCTTCTTCTCTCCTTTTAGAACTAATTTAAAAACCAGACTTGGTCTTCTCCCTGTCATCCTCTTTGCTTTATGTCACCCTAGTGTCGAACCCCAACTCCCTTTCATGTGCAGGCTTCTTTACAGAGCATACAGGTGCACCCTCGGCTCTTCTCGTCTTATCTTACACGTAAAGCAGGTACCAACAGCAAATATGTGCAAAAGAAAAGCACTAAGAAGTTTCGTAATTAACTTTCAAATGTGGAGCTTTGCTGTCGCTGAGACTAGAAGGTGCAGTTTATTCATTCACTAATTCAACAAATATTTACTAATTGCCTCCCAGGTGCCAGTTTTAGATACTGGGTGACATAAAAAACAAAACAAAAAAACAGCACAATATCACTTCTCTTATAGAGTTTATATTCCGGTGTGGGATGGGTTTGAAGTGCTAGAAAGTCAAGACTTTTGACTCTCCCACAATGTCTGTCCTTTCATTTCTTCATTGGATACGTGGATCAATGGTGGGAGTGGATGGGAAGTAGATGTTTGGGACCACAAAACAAAACTACCTTCCTAAAGCAACGTATTTGTTTAAATAGTGGTTGCATACTCCATAGATTTCAGGGCCAGGTAGGTAATCAGAATGAGTTAGGGGTATGAAAACAATTGGGAGTGGAGGGAGTTGGGGTTAACTAGACTTCATGCCTCTCCTAGGACATTCAAATAAATTAAACAAACACCAACATGTTAGAGCTAAAACAAAACACAAGTTTGCAGATTGAATTAGACCCGAGGCCCCTAAAGCCTTAATAATGGCCTTGGGCTTAGAGGCCCAGTACAAAAATCTGTCAGTGTCTCGGCTTTCATCTTACATTACCCATTTCTGCTCACCTGCCCCTGGATAAATCCCGGCTTCAATGGTCTTCTTTTGAAGCAACTAAGCGGTTTCTTTCCCCAGGAACTAGGATAACCATTTTCTGAGAGGGAAGGGCCAGCTCCACTTAATCGTGTACAGAATCGGCACACGTCAAGTACAGGTTCCATCTCAGAATCAGAATGGAGACATTAAGAATATCTTGTGCTGCATTCTCCCAACTTGTAATTTGCCTTTAGGGAATTAATTTGATTCTACGTAGTGTCCATGGTAAGCATTTGAAATAATTCCTTATTTAATACAGCAAAGATTTTTTTGATATGTGGGACAGCCGTTTTTCCCCCCGTAAAGACCAGCTCTCTTTAATAAAACAAAAGAAATTTATTACAACTATATACTTACTAGTCAGGCAATTACTGAAACAGATCATGACAGATTAAATTTGAGAGATAACAGTTACGTAGAGATATCTTCAATTTAATGACTCTTTTTAGTTACCCTTTACTAGTCTTAATATTGCTCCTTGAACATCCGAAGCATACATTTATTTTTATCATTTCTACTGTGATCTACTAATACTTTACCTAAATTGTGGGACAGCCTTTTGATACCAGTCAAGTCAGAGGGTGGGCCCCAGTTCGTTGTGGATGTCATTCCTTTTCACACAGACTTGCTGGTGTGTTCTCTCTTTCCATGTCTGTGCACCACGTTCATGTTCTCTACAGGGAGAGTATTTTTAGTCATCAAATGCCTTAGCATGTTGGTGATGAATTTCTGCTAGAGAATTTTTTTTTTTTTGCATTTAAAAAAATCAAATCACAGCATGAATTTCATCTGGGAACCACATGTCTAAGAAAGTAATTATTTCAAACCCAAGGGCATAAACAATCACAGCTACAGTTGATCCAGTTTATAGTTCTACCATATTTGCTCAGAGAGCATTGTGCTCCCAACAAAACCACTGTACTACACTCTGGGAACTGGCCACTAGCCTTGTAACTGTCTCCAGAAATGACTTGAATATTTGGGACCTGAAGTTTGAGGGAGTTTGTAGTCTCTGGAAATAGAGAACAGGGACCAGGTAAGATGATGAATTTTGAGGGATTCCGAGGCCATGAAATTGACAGATGCAAGAAAACAGAACCACAGAAAGCTTTTGAAAATCTGCAACCTGTATTCATGTTGGCTGTGGTTATGAGAGGAAATTAGATTTTAAGTTCCTTCAAAGAAAGGATGGAGATTTTTCTTAATCCATACCTGCTCAGTACAGGTGCTTTGACAATCAAAGGAAATAAAACTTTGACCTTATGAAGAAAAAAGCCGTGTAGCTGCCATTCAGAAATAATTGTTGAATGAGGGGCAGTGAAGGATGATAATATCACTTAAGTAGTAATTTAGTGGAACTTTGCATCTGTGTTTGTGCACATCTCTACAGGTAAGTGGAGGGTAGGTGTCCTCAGAAAGGCATCTTCCCAATGGAAAAAGCCTCAGAACTGAATTAAAAGACTTGACTCTTGATCCTGAGACTCTTGAGCCTTAATATATGTTTGACCTTGAATACATGACCATATGAGACTCAGTGTATTCTGTATAAGTCACTTATCCTATATAATAAAACCCTAATATGCAAATTGACCGAATGGCAGAACAACCGGTCACTATGATGCTCATTGACCACCAGGGGGCAGACACTCAATGCAGGAGCTGCCCCCTGGTGGTCAATGTGCTCCCACAGGGGGAATGCTGCTCAGCCAGAAGCCAGGTTCACGGCTGGCAAACACAGTGGCGGTGGCAGGAGCCTCTCCCACCTCCACTGCAGGCGGGCAGTAAGGAGCGAGGGGTCCCGGACTGTGAGAGGGTGCAGGCCAGGCTGAGGGACTCCACCCATGCATGAATTCGTGCACCGGGCCTGTAGTAAAAATATAATGGGCATGTGGATTAGTGCATTTACTTGGGAGAGCAACCCAACCTTACCAAGAGAAGTTGAGTGAGAATCATCCTCATGGCTCTGTAACTTCCCAGAGATGCTCACCTCAGCCCATAAGGCAGCCTTTATGAGAATGTCCATTGCATCCAGACAGTGTGCAGCAACTTGGTGTCCATCTCTAGGGAAATGGGGAATAAAATATGAAGATTCCTCATCACAAAATGCTCTGCAGCCGTAGGAAGTGATGAATTAGAGATGTGCAGAGCAGCATGGATGGATCTCTAAAAATAGTCTCGAGTAATTCTATAAGACAGACCAAGATCATAGAACAATCCCATGTTGGCTAATTAAAATCACATTCATGGAAAGCAACCCATGCATTTCTTGAAGATATGTACCCATCTCAGGACATATTCCAAAAAATATTACAAGAGATTCCTATGGAGTGGGAATTGGAAAAAAAAAAAGCAATGTAAAATCAGAGAGGAGCTTTATCCAGAGCAAATGATGAGAATATAGCATAATCTTCTCCAGCCTAATGAGAAACACAGCAAAAACTGCCATTCTTCAACAATCCCGTAATTGGAATTTTTGCAGCAACCCTGCTTGCTATCATGTGCTTCTTTTTTACAAATTGTTCTTTAGGAGTCCATGGCTTTTCTTATACTGTGTTCAATGATACCATTGATAATGCTTGGAGTTCATTTATAGTTTGCAAATATCCTTTGTTCTTAGACTTTCCTAGTTAAATTAAGTATTAGATGTGAACATAAAGTAATGAGTCTTTAAACTTGATCCAAACGAATGTTATTTCCGTCAAAGGAGTCATAGATTCCAGCAGTTATGCCAATGCTTGAAACATTTTTGGAACTTATGTGTGTCTGTGTGTGTGTGCATATACATGTGCAATTAAGGATCGGACCGACTTTACATTATTTGAAAATGTACCCTTAGTTATCTGTCACGGCCCACCTCTCCAATCTCATCTCCTCCAGCCTTATCACCTTGCCCATGGTGTTCCAGGCACATGTGCCTTCTTTTAGTCCAGCGGTTCTTAACCTGTGGGTCGTGACCCCTTTGGTGGTCGAACGACCCTTTCACAGGGGTCGCCTAAGACCATCCTGCATATCAGATATTTACATTACGATTCATAACAGTAGCAACATTACAGTTATGAAGTAGCAACGAAAATAATTTTATGGTTGGGTCACAACATGAGGAACTGTATTTAAAGGGCCAGAAGGTTGAGAACCACTGTTTTAGTCTGTGCAGCACGTGAAACTCATTCTTGCTTGGGGCCTTGGCAATAGCTGTTCCCCTTGTCTGCGATGCTTGTCCTTCTGATCCTCCTTCTCAGGGTGGGCTCCTCCTTGTCGGTTATGTCTTGCTTAAATGTTACAACTTCAGAGAAGCTATCTCTGATCACTCAACTAAAGAGTCGTCTAGTAACTTGCTCTCCCATCACCCTGCTTTAATTCTTCCCATTGCCACTACTATCAGATATCCGTTTACTTCCTGACAGTGTCCCCGGCTTGAATAAAAGTGGCATATCCTCAATGCCTAGAAAGGTGCCTGCCACATGGTAGGTGCTCAAAGAATGTTTGTTAAATAAATTAAAGAGTATGATTAACTCAGATCTCCTGAGTTAACATAAGTATAAGAGGTTATTGTAGATTCTTTCTTCTTTGTTAATTTGCTTGTTATTTTATTATATTTCACAATTTACTTTATAGCATATATGCCTACTTATAAATGTATCTGTCTCTACTACTAAGTTGTGGACTTCTGAAAAGAATGAACCACTTACTGTATATTACTAACTTTTATATACCTTAGAGGATTTAGCACCAAATTTTGATATTCTGAGTGTTAGATATACATTGTTATCAGATTGAACACAATCTTAGTGGTATATACAAGTGTGTGTATGCGAGAGAGAGAGAGAGAGAGAGAGAGAGAGAGAGAGAGAGAAGAGAGAATGCAATTGTATGGGACTGTTTGGGTACGTTTTGTGCCAATGATTTTTAGACTGATTCTGAGTGTCTGCTTACATTTGGAAAGTGCAAATTTGGACGGAGATCAAATTTCTGGATCATGTTCTCATACAACCTAAATTCTGTAGGACATAAAACAAAATTGAAAATGGACAAATGGAAATAAGGGCATGTACTTAAGATGGTACATGCCCAATTTACATAACACTCTGCTCTTTTCTACATAAAAGCAATGGCATAAGGGAGTTAAAGTGGGATAAAGCCACAAAAAAACAGTATTACTCCATACGTAACTGGAATAGATAGAGCAGGTAGACTGAGCAACTGGAGGACTAACCCTGTGTCCTGCTGATTTATCTCTGCAGTGATTAGCCCAGTGCATAACATTCAGGGAACACTCAGCAAAAGTTTGTTAAATGATGGATTCAATGAAAAATGGATAAATGAAAAGTAATGAGATTGATTTTTTTATATGACTCATAAACTGGCTCAGGACCCACGGGCTCCATAAGAACTCACTTGAAGAGTTCCAAAAAGGTGGCATCGTTGACCTAAGTGCTAGATCTTCCTAAAACACATATTTAGCTGTAGAAGTAGCATTGCTATCCATCAAGTCACCCTCTTCCAGTCTGTCAGGCTAGAAACTTTAGACATTTGTATGAGTCATCCACCTCACTTCTGTTCCACCTCTAAGGGCTCATCAATTCCTGCCTGATTCACCTCAGAAATACCCTCAGCCCCCATTGCCTTATTGCCTGACTTCTAGACAACAGCATCTTAACTGGGATCCGGCCACCAGTTTCTCCACCTTCCTCCACTCCCCTGCGCCCCCCCCCCCCATCCTTGCAATCAGTTCTCCCCCAACTCACTAAAGGTATCTTCCTATAACCTCTATATTAAACAAGTGGGACTTCGGAGGATTCAAGCAGAAATAATTTTGTTCTGTCTTATGACTGGCCCTTAAAACTATTCTCTGAAAGCTTTCTCTTCTGCTTGTGGTTTTCTGGTTACTTTCAGGTATTAAAAAGTTCAGTCCATTCTAATATCAAAACTTCAATTTCTTATTCAAATTAAAGTTCTCTCGTCCCTTGCATGGGCCACAACCAGACTGGCAAACTCTATAATGAGGGGGTTCATAGTCATTTCTTCTCTCTTTGTTTCACTTCCTCTTGCATTAGCTGGGCCCAGGAGAAGGCGGGTGAGGGCGGGGGAAGTGGACTTGAGAAAAAGAGGCAAGATCTCCCAATTGTAATCACAGAGCCCTCGGGAAGCGGCAGATCTAAGGGTGTTTCTCCAGTGGGGGCTTTTGAGGATTTGTTTGGAGATCTTTCTTCCCTGGGATATTCTACATTAGCATTGCTTGGACAATGCCCACTTCAGCTAGGCTCTTAAAATTTCCCTTTTATCATCTGGATTCCAGCAGACCATCCCACATAGAGTCTCCCCTGTTGGGCTCATCTACAAGAGCCTCTTAGAGGCTATAAGATAACTCAAGTCTCCTCGTCATGTTTCATGGCACAAACTTCTCTATTGTTTCTGCAAGTGCAGCTTGCGCCTTCTGGGACCCACTGGCTTTGCTCTGCTGCCCAGCCTTTCATTAAAGACATTTTCCTAGTGGAATCAGAAGGCAGCCTCTAGGTCCCTGCTCTTAGCCTCCTCTTGCAAAGCCTGGTGAAGGTCACATCATGGTAGAACCAGCTCTAGGCCACTCTCTCTGCAAGCGCTGCCTAGACAGTCTTGTATCTCACTTAGGATGTGTGTGAGTGGGGGAGACATAAACCTATTGTTCTCAGCTTTGGAGCCTCAGCCAAAACTCTGAGAAAGGAAGAGGCCTATTTCAACATGTTGTTGCGGTCCGTTAAAAACATCAGACACTGTTTTGTGTTGTTTTAATTAACTGTTCTTAGTTCACAATGCTTGATTTTGAAGTCCCAGAAAGGACATTTTAGCAAGCTAAGAAGTGGATCACTGAAACCCCATCGTTTTGCAAATGAGAAACCAAAGTGCAGAAAAGTTGATTGCCTTTTGGAAGATGACACAGCTAGTAATGACTGGCCAGGGCTTGAATGTAGATCTTGGGCCTCCAAATCGTATGCCCTTTCTCTCATATTATCCTCCCTAACATGCTTCTTCTCAAAGAGGACAAGAGCCCAGCTGGCACAGCTCAGTGGTTGAGCGTTGACCTATGACCCAGGAGGTCATGGTTCGATTCCCAGTCAGGGCACATGCCTAGGTTGCAGGCTCGATCCTCAGTGTGGTGGGTAGGAGGCAGTCGATCAATGATTCTCTCTCATCATTGATGTTTCTATCTCTCTTGTCAATGTCTGCCGCTGTTCATAGTTACCCTCAAGATCTCTGCCTATCCCCCAGACACACCTTCTCCGTGAATTCTCCCTGACTTACTCCAGCCCTCATCACCACCCTTTCCAGTTCCTGTAGTCTCTGAGCCTGCACTGCCCCATGTAGCTAACCATTTGATGCTCTTTTGTGTTAGATTTTCTTCTTCAGCACATTGTTTGTAGACAGCAGATGTTCTTGTCATCTCTGTTTCCCCCACTATTGCCCAACGTAGGCCGAGCACACAGGGCCTCCTCCATGTCTTTGTTAGTGAGAGGTGTCTGTGAGAAGGAGGAAGGTCCAATTGGAAACTCAAGCTATGTGGGGTCCCCAGCTGTCCCTGGAGCAGGGTGCCCTCATAGGCAATCTGGATCTAGAAGAAGATGAAATTGACCCCTTTTCCTCTAGCTCCCTTTGAGTCTTTCCTTCCCCAGCTCTGAACAAGGCTGACTCAAGGTGGCTTTCTGCTGCTGACACTTCTTAGAATTAGACCCACGGTTTGGATCTCTTCTGGAGAAGGGATCATGAGTCTCTCCTTACACTGCTGGCTCCAGGGGACCTTCCTTGGGCCAGGCCAAGACAGTGGAGTCAGCCAGAGCACTAAGCTATCTGGAACATGCTTGGGCCTCTTGGCTGAGAAGGCCAAAACACTCATGGTCAGCTCTGCCGATTCCCACTCTCCCAGGCCCTGGGAGAAAGGAGGAACAGCCACCTCTCTAACTCTCTTTTTGGCCCATCTTTTCCTTTCCTCTCCTACAGTCCTCTTTCCCCCTTCACGCCTCTCCTTGTCCCCATGTCATCTCTCCATTCTCCTCTCCCTAACCACTGTCCCTCTGGGCTTCTTTCTGACGTTCATCCTTAATTTTCTCACCCCTTTATCTCCTCTTCTTTCCCACCTGGGCCCAGCTCTCGCCCTCTCTGTCAGCTTACCTGTCTGTTTTCTGGTTATTTCCACTATCATCTCTGCCCACAGAGCAAACAGAGGGAGGGGAAGTGATCACCACTCATGCACCAGGGCGGAACCGGGGTGATTTCCATACATTTTTCTCATTGTCTAGAGCTAGACACTGTTGTCATTTTAAGATGGGGAAACAGAACGATTGCAGCAGGCTGCACCTCAGAAGCGGGTCCAGGGTCCCGACAGGAGTCACCTCACACCCTGTCCCGCAGAACTGTCCTGGAGGTGGTGGCACTGGAGCCCGGGGGAGATGCGAGACCAGTGGCTGAAGCCTTCCGAAGTAGGCCACATGCGCTACGCTGCACAGTTCTGAGCTCTCTGATAAGCCCTTCCGAGCACTCTGCCTCCAGTCACACATCCAAAGTGAAATGTGGGTGTTTTAATCACTGAAGAGAATCCTTAATGCTGCTCCTTCAGCACAGAGCTGCCTCTCCCGCGCCAGGAACCGCAGGGAGCCGATTGCTTCCCGTCCTGAACTGGTTCCAGACGCGTTAGGTGATGCTCAGTACAATTTTCAGTTGTTATCATATGAGGCCCTTAGAGACGCTTCTCAATTCTAGCAATTAGCCACACAGGGGTCAACCAAGTGTTCTCAGCTCTAATTAACAGCTGTGTTGAATCTGGGACACACACAATTCCTTTGGGCATATGCTCTTCAAAGAGAAACAAAACCAGAATACCAAGCTCTCTCCTCCTGATCAGAGGCTATGAAGTCGGAAAATTATTGCTGAGGGCATTCTTAATAAAAATCCTGGGGAGCTCAGCAGCTTCTAGACTGATTGTATGAATTTAAAGGTAAAAATATCATCTCAGGGCTGCCATGAAATTATCCAGGAGGGCTCAGGAGGCCCCAGAAAGTGCTAGGGGAATTAGGTGCCTCCCAGATGCACGCCCAGAGCCCAGCTACACCCAGCAGGCTACATGATATCCTCGCCACATGAATCAAAGGCTCGCTCTCTGGCTTCAGAAGGAAAAGGAAAAGGAACAGGATACTTTGTGTTGGGAGTCCTGCCCCAAGCGGGAACTATGCTGATGCCGCTCAAGTTGTTCTCTGGGTATGCTGGCGCCTTGCCCTGCCTGACAGCTGCGGGAGTTCTGTAAGAAATCCGAGGGAGAATTTCCTTTGCAGCCATGACTGAGAACCCAGGCTCGAGAGCTTTGCAGACAGAAAAGACATTATTACCCTTCAAATATCCCAAGCCATCTCTTAGGGTCAACTAGCAGCCGGAAAAGAGCAGGACAGCTGGCCTTCTGGCCCTGGATGTATCCCACTAGGAACAAGACCTTTGAATTTTTCGTTATGAGAGCAAATGCAGAGGCATTTAAAAATAAGCATATTTTAATATTGGAATGTTTCCAATGAATAGATGTATGTGTACAGAACAGTACCCATGGCCCAGATAAGTACATGTTAACTTTGTGCCATAGTTACTTCACATCTTTTTCTAGATACTTTACATAAACTACATTTGAATCTTCCCTTGCTTTTCCTGGAGCTACTCATCACACCCCACTCGCATCCTGGGGTTGGTATCCTTCTGTGTATCCACATCCAAGGGGGCATAACCTTACTACATGTGGATGAATTCACAAGCGGTAATATCCTGCTCTCTGATTTTTGAAATGTATGTAAGTGGCATCATTCTGTACCTCTCTTTTTGCAACATCTAAAGATTTCTCACCCATCCACATTAATGCCCATAACTTGAGCTCATTTGTTTTAATTTCAGAGAGGTATCTTATTATGTCACTACATCTATTTATCTATTCCCTCACTGATAGACATTGAGCAGTTTAATTTCTTTGATTCACAAACATTGTTGTAATGAATAGTCTCGCACATGTCTCTTGGGGAATAAATGGGAGGTTTTTTTTTCACTAGGGCACTGTTTCTCAAAGTTTTGCTCTCAGGATCCTTTTACACTGTTGAAATTATTAAGGACCCCAGATAGCTTTTGTTTATGTGGGTTATATTTTTTATATTTATGGTGAAATTAAAACAGAAAATTTAAATATGTTTATTTACTACTCAGCTAAAAATAACAATAATAAGCCCATTACATTTTAACATAAATAATGTTTTCCAATGAAAAATAACTAAATTTACCAAACAAAAATATTAGTGAAAATGTTTTGCATTTTTGCAAATGTTTTTAATGCCTGGCTTCATAGAAGTCAGCTGGATTTTTATATCTGCTTCTGCATTCAATCTGTTGCAATATGTTGTCTTGGTTGAAGTATATGAGAAAAAACAGGCCTCACATAGAGACGAGGTTGGAAAAGGGAGGAGTATTTTAATAACCTTCTTCAGTAATTTTGGATAATCTTCATCAAAGAGACTAAATCAAAAGTCAACAAGTAATAGTTTCTTAAATGTTAGTTGCAATGTGAAATCATATCAATGAATTTCTCATATTTCTGTATCGCTAAAACCCATTGATCCTTCTTGGTCTTTTGAAAAGTATTGCTCCATTGAATTACCATGTCTTACCAATGTTGACAGATTTCATTATACTATATAAAAAAACACCTTTATTTCTGTCACCACTGATTTAACCATAAATGTTTTTAAAAATTGGGAGATTGTCAAGGTCATGTCAGTAGACACAAGTTTTCCAAAACTCTAACTTTTGCTCGAAAGCTCGAAATTTATCATTGGCAACAGATGCAGTCAGTTGCTTTCCTTGAAGTGACAGGCTCATTTTGTTCATTTATGAGAAAATGCCTGCCAAAATCCCAAGTCGGAACATCCATAGTTTGTCAGTCTTTCTTTCAAGTAGAAATGGCATTCCATGAAAAATAAAACAGCCAGCTCAGCTCGGAGCTAAACAAAATGCACATGTTTCCTTGAGAGACCCTTCATACCTTGGTGTGCACAAGTGCTTCATGTGTATTTTTCATTTCATTACACAGAATATTAATATTAAAAAGACATGTACTCTTGAGTTGGGATTTCATAAAATTTATTAATAAAGGTCACTGCTTCATCAATAGAATTCTTAATTAAAACTGGGTGATGACAATGATGATGATGATGATGATTTTATAATTTTATTTCAAGTGCCTGACAGTAAAGAATACAATGACAACCAGGACATTTTGGTATCATGGCCTTGATTTGTGCTAAATCACTAGCAGCTTTGCCCACAATTGCTTTTGTACCATCCGTGCAAATAACACTTTGAAAAAGGCAAATGGTACAGGGTAGATATAGATCTAAGAGTGGAAGTGCTAGGGCTTAGAGTATACAAGTGTTCGATTCTACTGGACAGCATTAAACTCTTCAAAGAGGTTTTCTCCTTAGACACCTACCAGCAGCAGATGAGAATTCCTATTTCTCCATAACCCAGCCAACATAGAACTTGACTTTTAACGGTGGGTTTAGGGTCTTGGTACAAACATTTTCAATTCTGTTTTTAAATGTGCCCAGAGCATGCTGTCCTTTACAAGGGCCTGCCCTCAAGAGAAACTTACTTAACCAGAGCCTAAATCACTAAGGTTTTTACCAGAGACTATTCAACCTGAAGGAAGGGAACTACTCAACTCCAGTTCCCTCCAGCCTCCCTGTCTTACCTAAAGCGGAAAAATAAAACAGAAAAATAAAACTGAGGAGCACTTGTGACGGTTACAGCCCAGGGCGTAGGCTCACGAAAAGTCCGATTTTATACTTATTCCCGTATTCATAGAAAAGACTTCCCGCCTCCCTCTTGACCCACACCCAAAAGGCCTCTGCATAATAATAGGAATACAGCTGAAAGAATTGTTCTCAGACATTATTTAAAAAGAAGTCTCCAGAGAAGCCTAAAGACAACAGGGCAGACAGAAATAAGGACACCAGAGGAAATTTTAGCCCCTGACACCTGCAGATATTGCAAACAGTAAACACAGATACATATAGAACTGCACACCAGAGGCCTATTTATCCCACTTGCTTTTATCTGTATATCATGTCTGGCTCCTAGCAAAAAATTAAAGGCATACGAAAAGACAAAGAACACAGTTTGAAGGGCCAGCATCAGAACCAGACTTAGCTATGGCAGAGATGTTGGCATTATCAGACTGAGAATTTGAAACAACTATGATGAATATGCTATGATAGTTTTGCTTCTAAACAATATGCTGTCACAGTTTTTACTCTTAATTCTTACACAATTTATTGTTTATTGCACAAGACCTCCAGGACAATGTGAAATAGGAGTGGTGATGATGGTTACCCTTGTCTTTCCCCTGAATTTAGAAATATTTTTAACATTTCACTATTGACTATAATGTTCGCTGTCAGTTTTTGGTAAATATTCCTTTTCCGGTTTGGGAGCCTCCTTCTATTTCTAGTTAGCTAAGAGTTTTGTGGGTTTTTTTAAAAATCGTAAGTGGGTGTTGAGTTTTATTGAATGCTCTTCCTGTATCCTCTGAGATGATTGTGTGGTTTTCCTCCTTTAATTTATTAATGTGTTGAAATAAAAGAATCGATTTCTTTTCTGATAATTCATCATTGTATCTGTGTGATCAACTCAGTTGGCCACAATTTTTTAGAAAACTACATTCCTGGATTTGGATTCCTATTATTTTGTCTAGGATTTTTTACATTTATGTTCAAACCAAGATTGACTTATGTTTTCCTTTCTTCCAATTTTGTTTCAATTTCTTTCTTCTGATACTCCAATCATTGTCTAGTTTTGGTATCAAGGATATACTAGCCTCCTAAAATGAACTCTGTACTTTCTGAGTTTATTCTAGACATGAACTCTCCTATGAAGTAATATAAACCTTATGTTTTCTTTGTGGTAGATTTAACTATTATTTTATTTCTTTTATGATGATAGTAATATTTTCTAGTAACATTTTAAGTCAAATTGAATAATTTACTTTCTATATAATTTTATAAATGGTATTGAAAAAGTATGTATTTTGTAATTGTTGAGTATAGGATCCTTTCTATGTCCATCAGATTGAATTTAAGTCAGTTATATAAATCATCTGTATCTTTAACCAATTTTGCTTGATCTTACTATTTCCTGTATAAGAAATGTTACAAACCTACCAGTGTTATTATAGCTTTGTCAGTTTTTTCTTCAAATATTGTCATATTCTGCTCTCTCTGTATTTTAAATCTCTATTGTTAGTCTGTATCTTCCTCAGGACTTAATTCAACCATTCACTTACTGAGTACCTTCTATATGCCAGGAATTGTTCAAGACAGTGAAAACAGGGCCTTGAATGAAACAGAGAATTCTTCCTTTTATTACTTAAAACTAGAGGCCTGGTGCACAAAATTTGTGCATGGCGGGGGTTCCCTCAGCCCAGCCTGCACCCACTCTACTCCAGGACTCCTTGGGGGATGTCTGACTGCTGGTTTAGGCTGGGATCGGACCTAAACTGGCAGTCAGACATCCCTCTCACAATCCTGGACTGCTGGCTCCTAATTGCTCACCTGCCTGCCTGCCTGTCTGGTTGCCCCTAACTACCCCCCTGCCTGCCTGATCACCCCTCACTGCCCCCCCCTGCCAGCCTAATCACCCCCAACTGTCCCCCTTGCCGGCCTGGTTGCCCCCAACTGCACCTCCCCCACCCCCACCAGCCTGGTCACCCTTACTGCCCCCCCCCCGCCAGCCTGGTCACCCCCAACTGCCACCCTCTGCCGGCCTGGTTGCCCCTAACTGCTCCTCCCCCACCCCCACCAGCCTGGTCACCCTTACTGCCCCCCCGCCAGCCTGGTCACCCCCAACTGCCACCCCCTGCCGGCCTGGTTGCCCCATGCAGCCTGCTGTTCAGACATTTGGTTGTCCCTCAGTAAACCCCCCCGGCCAGCCTGGTCATAGGCAGCCATCTTGTGAGGGTGTGCGGGTTAATTTGCACATTACCTCTTTATTATATAGGATGATATTCTTTATCACTCATAATTTTTGTTTTAACATTTATTCTGTATAATAATAATGGTGTACCAGCCTTTTTTTTTTAAGTATTTTTTTCTGGTATTTCCCCCCCATCTCTTTGTTTTCATCAGAACATGGCAAGATTTTGTTGTTTTAAAAATCCAATCTGAGGCCCTGGTGGGTTTGGCTCAGTGGATAGAGTGTTGGTCTGCGGACGAAAGGGTCCCAGGTTTGATTCTGATCAAGGGCACATACCTCAGTTGCAGGCTCCTCCCTGGACCGGACCCTGGTTGCAGTGTGAGCAACCAATTGATGTGTTTCTCTCATAATGATATTTCTCTCTGTCTTTCCCTCTCTCTTCCACTCTCTCTAAAAATCAATGGAAAAATATCCTCAGGTGAGGATTAAAAAAAAAAATTCAATCTGAGGATTGCTGACTTTTTTTTTTAACAATAAAACATTTTTATTTTATTGTTTTCTCTTTTTATTGATTAAGGTATTACATATGTGTCCTTATCCCGCCATCGTCCCCCCTCCCACTCATGCCCTCACCCCCCTGATGTCTGTTCCATTGGTTAGGCTTATATACATGCATATAAGTCCTTTGGTTCATCTCTCCCCCTTACCCCCACCCTCCTCTACCTTCCCTCTGAGGTTTGACAGTTTGATCGATGCTTCTCTGTCCCTGGATCTGTTTTTGTTCATCAGTTTATGTTGTTCATTATATTCCACAAATGAGTGAGATCATGTGATATTTATCTTTCTCTGACTGGCTTATTTCACTTAGCATAATACTCTCCAGTTCCATCCATGCTGTTGCAAATGGTAAGAATTCCTTCTTTTTTATCGCAGCGTAGTATTCCATTATATAGATATACCACGATTTTTAAATCCACTCATCTGCTAATGGGCACTTAGACTGTTTCCAAATCTTAGCTATGGTAAATTGGGCTGCTATGAACATAGGGGTGCACATATCCTTTCTGATTGGTGTTTCTAGTTTCTTGGGATATATTCCTAGAGGTGGGATTACTGGGTCAAATGGGAGTTCCATTTTTAGTTTTTTGAGGAAACTCCCTACTGTCTTCCACAGTGGCTGCACCAGTCTGCATTCCCACCAACAGTGCACGAGGATTCCTTTTTCTCCACATCCTCGCCAGCACTTGTCATTTGTTGATTTGTTGATGATAGCCATTCTGACAGGTGTGAGATGGTACCTCATTGTTGTTTTGATTTGCATCTCTTGGATGATTAGTGACTTTGAGCATGTTTTCATATGTCTCTTGGCCTTCTGTATGTCCTCCTTCAAAAAGTATCTATTTAGGGCCATTGCCCATTTTTTTATTGGGTTGTTTATCTTCCTTTTGTTAAGTTGTATGAGTTCCCTGTAAATGTTGGAGATTAAACACTTATTGGTGATAACATTGGCAAATATGTTCTCCCGTGCAGTGGGCTTTCTTGTTGTTAGAATTGCTGACTTTTAATGGAGAAACATTATCCCTTTTATTTTATTTTGATCACTGATTATATATATATATATATATATATATATATATATATATATATGCAAGTTATATTGTATTTTCTATTTACCCTATTCTTTTTTTGTTTCCCTTTTCTTGTTATCTATTGCCTTGATTTTTTAAAGTCCTTTTTTCTTTATTAGTTTAGAAGCTATATATTTATACTTTCAGAAGCTTTTTTGTTATTGGTAATATTTAACATGAACAGTTGCCCTAAAAATGTTTACCAAGTGCCCAGCTGGCAAGGCTCAGCGGTTGAGTGTAGACCTATGAACCAGGAGGTCATGGTTCGATTCCCGGTCAGGGCACATGCCTAGGTTGCAGGCTCGATCCCCAGTGTGGGGTGTGCAGGAGGCAGCCAATCAATGATTGTCTCTCATCTTTAATGTTTCTATCTCTCTCTCCCTCTCCTTTCCTCTCTGAAATCAATTAAAAAAAATGTTTGCTAAGTTAACCAAGAATTCTGTCTTCTTCGCCAACAATACAGACACTTTGATTCTTTAAATTTGGTCATTCCAACTTCCATTTGACACATTATTCTTGGCTGTTATTTTATTTAATCTGTTTCTACATCCCCCATTAGTCTTCAATATTATTAATGTTGCTTTTGAAATTAATATTTGTGAAGATTTAATCTACATGTTTATCAAATTATCTCTTAACTCATCTATCTATCTATCTATCTATCTATCAATTTCATTTCTCTTTTCAATTTCTTTCTTCTGATACTCCAGGAAGAAATAACTATCTTCCAGTGATAGCCTGTGAGCAATAAACTTTTTTTTCTGTTTGTCTGAGAAGTGACTTCATTTTAGTATTATTTAAAAAAACTACTTCAGCCCTAGTGGGTTTGGCTCTGTGGAGAGAGCATCAGCCTGTGGACTGAAGAGTCCTGAGTTTGATTCTGATCAAGGGCACATGCCTGCGTTGCGGGCTCGATCCCCAGTAGGGGGCATGAAGGAGAGAGAGAAAGGATTCTCATCATTGATGTTTCTATCTCTCTCTCCCTCTCCCTTCCTCTCTAAAACCAATAAGAATATATTTAAAAAAATAAAAAACTACTTTAGTTATGTGTACAATTTTAAGTAAAATAGTTCTTTTGTCTTAGTTCTTTGAGGGTATTAATTTAGTCTTTAAGGCCCTATTATTGCTAATGAGATATATGTGATCAGTCTAATAGCTATTTTTGTGGGAATATGTTCTTCCCCTCTGGTTGCTTTTGAGATTTTCTCTTTACCTCTTGTTTTCCTTAGTTTTACCATCATTTCTTTGTAGATTTTGTTTCCTGCCTGGTCCTCCTATGTGAGGGCTTACATCTTTCTTTAAATATGGGAAATTTTAATCTACTCTGTCTGAACATTGCCCCACCCCACCCCACTTCCTCCCTCAGAAATGCCTGTTAGCAGTATGTGCTATCTTCTCATTGTGTCCTCTGTGCCTCTTCACTTCTCTCATGCACTTTCCACCTCTTTCATCCCTCTCTACCACATTCTGTGTGATTTATTCAACTCTGTTTCCTAGGTAACAGATTTTTTTTTTGTTCAGCTATGTCTAATATGCTGTTTAACTTGCCTTTTAAACTTTTAATTTCAATGACAATATTTTATTCTTACCACATTTACTTTATCTGAAAAATCTGCTTAGGTTTTCATCATCATGGCTTCTTTTCTTTCTGTCTATTTTTAATCCTTTGTTTAATTCAAATTGTACCCGTTTTACTAGTGCCAGTGCGCATGTGTCGTTTTGTGCAATCTTATCACGTGTCTGGCTTTGTGTAAGCACCACCACAGAAGATGCAGAACTATTCCATCATTGCAAGGCTCAGGCTGTTCTTTGGACCACACCCACTTCCCTCTCTCTGCCACCCTGTTCTTAACCCCCAGCAACCACAAATCTATTCTCCCTTTCTACAATTTGGCTATTTCAAGAAGTTTATATAAATGGAATAATACAGAATCTAACCTTTGAGATTGGCTTGTTTTACTCAGCCTAATTCCCTTGAGATCCAACCAGGTTGTGTGTTCGTTAATACTATATTAATATTCGCTCCTTTTTATTGCTGAATAGTATTCTATGGTATGAATATATCATATTTGTTCAGCCATTCACCAGTTAAAATGTCTGGGTTATCTCCAGTTTGGGCTAATATGAATAAAACTGTTATGAATATTCATATACAGGTTTATGTGAGCATAAGTTTTCAGTTCTCTGGAATAAATGTACAAGAGTTCACTTGTTTCAAAAGAAATAACCAAGCTGTATTCCAGAGTGAGTATATCCTAGCATTCCTAATATTCCTAGCATTGTATGAGTGATCCAGGTTCTTCATATCCTTGTCAGCATTCTAATAGGTGCGTGGTGACATCTCATTGTTGTAATTCTTTGCATTTTCCTAGTGGCTTATGATGTTTAGCATCTTTTCATGCCCTGGTTATCAGTTTATCTTCTTTGGTTAAATATCTGTTCATACCTTTTGCCCATTTTCTACTTGAATTTTTTAACTGTTTAGTTTTGAGAGTTCTTATATATTCTAGATATGGTTTCATTGTTGGATATGTGGTTTGCAAATATTTTTTCCCAATCTGCAGCTTATTTTTTTATATCATCTTTGTAGGGTCTATTGCAGAGCAGCAGTTTTAAATTTTGATGAGGTCCAATTTACCAAATTTTTCTTTTAAGAATCATCTTTTGGCTCAACTCCTTAAACATGAATACTTAAATAGTTAGTGTTCTCTTTCTGAGCTGCTATGATCTAGTTCTTAGTATACAAATTCTTCCCATTGTTATGAATAAGAGGTCTACCTCATACTGGTTCATTTCTTCATCTCTTTTGTATATTATAAGCTCAGTTTTTGGGGGGGTGGTAGATATAGAATGTTCTTTTTTTTCTCATCTTAGTGTCTTGAACTGTGAGAGTCGCTCTTCTTTGATGGTTTGCATTTTCTTTTGCCAGGGTTTGAGACATTTTGTGAGTCTGGACCAATTTGGGGATTTCTGTACTACAGGGGCACTAAAAATATGGGTCCCACATTCTCAGTTTTTGTTCCCCCATTGGAGATTTAATCTCTCTAGCATTCGGTACAGAGCTTTGCAACTGCTGTGAGCCATTGGGATAATTTTGTTGTTGTTTCCCTGTCATGGATTTAACAGACCATCTTCGCAAAGTTCCAGTTCCAACTCTCTGCCTTTCTCAAGTTGAGAGTCATGTTTGTTTTTTCCTGTATAAATGTGCAATCCGCAGCCTGCAGCCCTAAGCCCTTATATCCAGATCTAGTATTTTCTTTTTTTCAGGTTACTACAGGATAACTGGAGTTTACTGCTCTGATTTTGAATTTGTTTTTCCTTCTTAACATCTGTGATTTCCTTTCTTTTTTCTTTCTCTTAATCTTGATTATGTAATTACATTTTTGTATTATTTTTACATAGCATTTTAATATATTTGAAATGAGAGTTGGTCTATAATAGCTTGCCATTTCATGTTGTCAGAAACAAAACATCCCACATAAGAATTTTAATCTAGCCCTGGCCAGCGTTCCAGAGTCATGGGTTTGATCCCCAGTCAAGGTATGTACCTGGGTTGTAGGTTTGATCCCTGGTCCTGGTCAGGGTGTATTCAGGAGGCAACCAATTGATGTCTTTCTCTCTCTTCTCTCTCTCTCTCCACCCCCCTTCCTTCCACTCTCTCTAAAAATCAATGGAAAAAATTATCCTTGGGTGAGGACTAACAACAAGAAAATTTAATCTATAGCAAATTATGAATACTTTTTAATTAGCAACTCAGAAATATAAAAACTCAATTACAGAGCACATTCTCTTCTTTCCTCTAGTTACTCCACTGTTACATTTTCCATGAAATTTACTGTTTAAAGGGGGAAAACAACCTATACATCTTTCCCCCTTACTCCAATAATTTAAATAACCCCTTTAAAAACAATGTGTGAATATCTATATATATAAAAGCCTGAGAGACTGTCCGACCGGCCGGTAGCTATGATGCGAATGACCACCAGGGGGCAGATGCTCTGACCGTAGCTATGATGTGCACTGACCACCAGAGGTCAGATGCTAAGGGCAGGAGCTGCCGAGCTGCGGTGACTTGACAGCTGTGGTTCTCGGGTGATGCACCTGGCACCAGAGAAGAGGGAGCCCGATCTTGGGTTGCGTCACCGGAGAACCACCCTCTCACAATCTGGAACCCCTCGGGGGATGTCAGAGAGCCAGTTTCCGCCCGATCCCCGCAGGCCAGGCCGAAGGACCCCACAGATTTGTGCACCGGGCCACTAGTATTTCTATAAATACAGTATAGTTATAGGTATACTAGAAAAATATACATGGCTGTACATATACATGAAAAAGTCTAAAAGAATATATATCAAACAGTTAACAGTGGTAATCATTGGGTGGTGATATAATAGTGTTTATTTTTTCTTTATACTGTTTAATATAAATTCTTGTTGGGTTGGTTGCCGGAAGCCGGTCCATCCTTGCTGCTTGACACAGTCGCTGCAGGAAAGAAACATCTGCACAGCATATGTTTCAAGGGACCTGGCATATATAGCATATTGTTCTTAATATGTTTGCTCTCCTTAGTGCCATGTGTTTTAACCAAGGTCACCTCTCTGAGAAAGGTTGTTTCCCCAGGTGGGGATTTTTCCCTGAGGTTAGGGAGGGGATACAACCCCTTAATTAAGTGCCAGGTGGGTAGTTAAGCTACATAATCTTTACTCCCTGGAATGGAGATAAGAAACGCCCCAACCTTTGTAATAGAAATTGACAGGATTAAAATCAGCTGGTATAAATACAGATGTAACAAGACAATAAACATCAGATCCTCATCAGATCCTAACCAGAACCTGGCTGGAGTTCCTGGCTAGAAGTCCTGACTAGGCTGCTAATCAACTGAAGGCTGTCTCTGTGTCATTCCTTCTTCGCCAACTCTGTCCACACCTTTGGGGACCCCTGGACCCGCTGGGATTGGACCCTAGCAGTTGGTTACCTTTCTGCTCTCACTTTAGCTGTGACAATTCTCTCAGAGACTAAGTGTCTTCAAAAGCCTTCTTCTCATTTTCCTTAGTAATAAAACCCCTAATTTTTAGCTGACTAAAGGGATGCCCAAAATGAAGACTGCATTTTCCAACCCCCTTGAAACTTGATGGAGCCATGTGTCTACCTTCTGGTTGATGGGATATAATTAGAAACGTCACGTGCAATTCGGCAAAAGGATCCTTGAATGGAAGATGCATACTCTCCTTCCTTCCTTTTTTCTGCTTACTGACTGAGAAGCAACTATAATGGCTAGAAGTTGAGCAGTTGGACCATGAAGATAAAGGTCACACTTGAGGGACAGAGAACAGGAAAGCTGGAAGAAGCCTGAATCCATGACAACTCTGTGCAACTTGCCATACCAGTCCCAGGCTTCCTATCTCCGGGTATTTTACATGATGGCGACATGTGTGCTCAATCCACTGTTAACTTGGGTTTTATGGTACAGCCAAATCAAACCCTAACTGACATGGAATTAGTATATAATATATTTTTCTTTGCCTCGAAAGTAAAGAAATTATGTTATATGCTCTTCTCTGGAAAACACATTATGTAATTAAGCTTTTAGTCCAAAGAACAAGTCCCAGAAGACAACATAGAACATGATAAATTAAAAAACAAATAAATCTAGCCTAGTTTTTAGGCCCATATATATGTGTAATAAAATGTAAAGAAAAGCAAGGATATGATAAAAGCAAAATTTAAGAGGTGGTTGCTACAGAGAAAGGTTGGGGGGTGGACATGTGAGGAACACATAGGTGAATGTAAGTCACGGAAGGCTTTTAGCTCTTGGGTTAAGAGGTGGGTCCGTGAGTGATTTATTATAGTATAATACACACACAGTATAAATCAACTAAATGAAGTTTATGTAAGGACCAAAGAACCAATCATAGTCCTTGATTCATGACACACTAAACATGAATCAGGACTAGGATTAGTCAAGTGTTGTGCTTCTGAAGTTCATGAAGCAGTCATGAACTTATGAAACTGCCTGTTAGGCAGGCCTACTTTTATTTCTATAAACTAGGCAGCAAGGATAGATGTGTTTCTATTTATGAGTCCAACTGTTCCCCTATTCAGGTTTTTAAAAATAAACTTTTAATTTTAGAATAGTTTTAGGTTTACAGAAAAGTTGCAAAGATCGCACAAATTACTGTAGAGCCTCCCCCTCCCCCAACCGCCAATCCTGTTTTCCCTACATCTTACGCTACTAGGGTGCATTTGTTTCAGTTAATGAACCGGTGGGGCTACGTTATTATTAACCCTTATCTGATTTTAAGCTTCCTGAGAGCAGGGCTCATGCATCTTAGCACTCCCCGGCACCTTGCCTCTAGTCAGTGTTCCACATGTGTGGAATTGATGAGGAAATTAAACTTACTAAATGGCTAAATTGTCTGCAAAAATAAGCTCCATATTTCATGATCCTTTATAATTTGCTTTAAACAGCTGAAGCTGCTTTGCGATGTAACCCTGAACCAAGTTGAGCTTAATGTTCTCAAAAGTCATTGTTTTTCAATTATTTACAAGCGTTCTCATTAGAATGAGCACAGGGAGCCAAGTGCTGAACTGGGTTTTTTTTTTTTTTTTTCTTCTTCTTCCCTGGGTTTCTTTTCAAAATCAGGTCATGGAAAATGGATGCTATGTCTTCAAATAATATAACCACGCTGATCCCTGGATTACAGTTAGGTTACGTAACTTGCTTATGAGCTGCTTTTCATTAAGACTTGCAGTGGGCAATGGGGCTTTACATTGCAGAGCAGAGCTGGGGGCACAATCGTGCTGAAAGCCAGAACACATGCGGTGTCTGAGGCGGGGCTGCCACAGCTTCAGCGGCTCCTTTCCCCTGTAAGTCCTCTAACGTCCTTCGTCCTACAACTCCCTGCTTCCAAATACACATCTGAAACATAGGTGCTGAGCTCAGGCCAGCACCGTGCGTGCGGGAAGATCTCCGTGCCGGGGTCCCCAGGAGGCTGAGCCAGGGCAGCTCTCCAGGGAGGATATGATCAAGTTTCTGCATAACCAGGGCTTAGTTTCATTTCTTGCAGAACATAAATTACTTGGAATCATTTTTTAAAAAAATGTAACCGAGGGAGGTAACAAAAATCCTAGTACCAGCCTATAGCCATATCTTTGTACATAAGCATTTCAGAGGTGTAGTAAGGAATCTAGAAGGTGTCTGCTAGAAAGTAAGAAGGTTGGTGTCAAATCACGTGGGAAGACCTTCTGGATTGGGGGTGGGGACGGGTTGTGGTTCATCAAAACATATAAACATCTGTTCTTAAAAGTGGAAATAGAGCCAAGTTTCCCCAAAAGGAAGTTGTTCATTGCTGTTATGCAGGATACTCACTGCAGGAGGAGACCATTTTGGATGCTAATATTAAAACCACCACACAAAGGATGATAAAAGTTGGAAATCGGAGTTTTCCAGCGAGAGGAAGCAAAGCTATCCGAGCATGGGACAGAGCAGCCGTGACAGTAACGAAACAGGGACAGCTCGCTGGAGAGTGAGCCGGAACTGGCTCCTGGGAAGAAGGGCAGGGAAATGCCAAAATTCTGCCAAATGCAAAATTCTCTTTTGAAATGGAATTGCTGCATAAAATAGTGATTAAAATAGCAATCGGGAACAATAAAATGAATTTGGAGCTCTTCATGTACTTGAAGAAACACCTGTCACTTACTATATAGGAACAGCCAATGTATAACTCTTTAAGCAGTTAAAGTTTATTTCTTTTCTTTTGATAAATGTGGTCTCTTACAGATATTCAAAGTCCAGAAGGATATTTTATTATATAGCTATATACAATAATGAATAAAGAGAATTTTTTCCTCTTATAGTAAACTTTTTAAAAATTATGGCTAACTTTCAACTACTCACACTTAATATTTATAGTTAACTTCTAGAAGGCTTTTAACTTAAACATAAACTTTTAACTATCGATGACACTACCAATGGAAATGTAAGCTATATGCTTGAATGCAAAGCAGTTAATTAATGCTAATGGTATTGCACATTAATCTTGGCTTTGACACAGTCTAAAACTTGCCTAAGTCCCGTTGGTCGCTGGGGAGTTTTTGATTCTTGTGCGTGTGTCTAATTTACTAATGAACTTGGTGTCATTTAGGGCTGAACCAAGCACATCTGAATGGGTCTGGCTGCTCCTGGGCAGCTGGGGAAGGGCACCCACAGTGTTCTGAGCAGAGTTGGAAGAACACCAGAGCTGAGATGAGTCAGAGGCTCTCAAAGTGTGTGGTGAGTCAGAATCAATGCCCCCCACCCCAACCCAGCTGTAGCCAAGGGAAGAAAGGGGAGGAGCTCTAAAAGGGAAGGTATTACAGGACACACCACAAATCTCCTCCCTCTGACCCTCTGCTCCCTGAGTAGTTCAGGCCTTGACATTCCTAAGAAGGCACAGCCCAGAGGCCATAATCTAAGCGATGGCCAGAAGGAGAGCTAGCAAAGTTAACCATAATCCTAGCCCTAGCATGAAGGACAGCAAGGAAGGGGACAGGCTGACCAGCACCTGCTACTGGGGTGTGATCCCCAGCAACGAATCTTAGGGAATCTGCAAGTGGCCTTGGGAGCCAGGGAAATGTGTCGGGGAAAGTATATGAGCTCTGGGTCTCAGAGACTTGGGTTTAAATTTGCATTCTTCCTCTGTCACTTATCCGTGTGAGATTGGAGCAAGTCATGTAAACACTGGGCCATACTTCCCTTATCTGCAGGCAGTAATCTCTTTTATCATTGAGTGGTTGGTTTGGTGGTGGGGAGGGGGCTGCAGGGTGCTACACAGGATTTCATAGTATTGCTTAGCTCAACACTAGGCCTAAAATGAGGGAGATACTCAACAAAATCTTTGCTGAAGGAATATCTGATGCTACCACTAACTCATCCAGGTGAGGCTGTGCTTGATACCTGGTGGCCATGTTTTCCAGGACATAATTTCTTTAGAACCTCCCACATCCTCCTGAGATCAGGAGCTGGCTGTCTCCTAATCTGGGAATCATCTATGTCCTATAAGGGAAGATGATGTGGGAAAACTACAAATTGAAGCATCTAAAGTATCAAAAAGCTGTGTCCAATAATCTCCAGGCGTGCAGTCTTCAGGAAAAACGCCTCTGCCAGCCCCTCAGAGGCTCCTGAGCCTATTTCAGAGTTAGTGCTCAGGGCGGGGAGTTATCACTCAGCATTCCTTTGACCGAATTTTACTGAAGGCTTTGTTTTAGGTCCACCCAACAGAAAGAATTACAGATAAGGCCCAGAAGCCCTATCTAAAACCTACAATCTTACAGAAGGAAGTGACTGCCCAGATGACTGGAGTGAAAAATCAGGCTGAGGTAACAAAGGCATGAGGAAGAGTCTTACGAAAATCTTTTTAATTTCTGTAACTCTCACAGGGCCTTCTGTTTTGTCATGCAAAAACCAGTGATAGTCATGATAAAGATGATGAGGTAATAACAATAATGTAATTGCTAAAGTCCTGATCACTTTCAACATACCAAGCCCTGTGCTAGGAGCTTCATGCAGCCATACATTGCTTCCTATAATTTTCACAAGCCTGTTAGGTAGCTTCTTTTGTTAAAGCAGATTACAGATGAGGGAATTAAGGCAAAGATTTTCTCTGGAACATGCTGAAGACACTCATTTGCTTGTTCATCTGAATTTCAGCAACATGTAAAAATTTAGGAAACAAAAACGTAAAGATAACTTTTTTTTTTTTTTTGCTTCTAGATGTGATTAGAAAGTAGCCTTTGAAGGGGAAAGTAGAAAACCAACATGACTTGAATATCAATTATGTGCCAAGCACCTTTACATCCCTGACTTCATTAAATCTTCACTTTACAGGTGAAGAAATGGAAGGTTAGAGAGGAATGGAAGGTTAAGTTGAGCACCAATATGCCTGATCCAGAAGTCCCCATTCTTTCTGATCTACTAATGGGATTCTGGGTCTGCCACTTGCTACCTACCAAAGGCACTTATATTTTCCAAAACCTGGTGTTCCTTACAGTAAAATGGGGATAAATTGCCTGCCCACCTGGCCCTTAGCATGTTTTGAGAAACCATGGAAAACCAAATAGGAAATAATTTGGGTGGTCTATATAAATGAAACAGGCACAGATCCCAATAGCAAGTCATCCAAATTCAAATAAAGGAGCTATAACTATGATTCCGAGAAAAGTTAGGGGTTAGTCTGTCTGTTCAAGCAAAATGCTGGGAGCACAGAAGAGAGAGAGACTCCTGTTGCTTAGGTGAGCCGTGGAAGAGTCCATCTGGACGGCGACATTTGAGCTAACCCTTAGGATAAGAAAGATTCATTCGCTGAAAGAAAAAGAGAGAAAGAAAAAGGAAAAATGGAAGGAGGCCATTGAACAAAGAAACAATAGGCAGAGGCACAGAGGTGTGAAAAAATACAGTGTGTCCAGGACACAGTGAGCTGTAGAGAATGGCCAGAGTACCCGGTGCCCTGGGATTGGCAGACCATGAGCCTGAAATGATTAGACCCGGCAGAGAAGGCCTTGAATGCCATGCTAAGCAAGGCCTTTGGACTTAATTCTGTAGACAGTTAGGAGCCACCAAGGGTGACTACCCAAAGAATCCATAAGGACAAAGAGTCTGCACAGGGCCTTTTGCCATCCTGTTCTTGTGATGATCGCAAAGTCCCATGTTCAGAACATCACAGTCTGTTGCCATGGAAATAGCAATGGGCCTCACTATGGGAATAAATTATCCTCATCATTATACCTTTCTTCCTCGGAACTCAAAGTGTTTGTTGTATGTGTTTTCTTTTCTTTCTTTTTTTAATAGAAGCACCAGATGGTGGTTAAGGGAAAGAAGAAAGCCTAAAGACTGTTGAATTAAAGGAGATTTCAAAGGAATGGAAGGAAAAACACAAGTTGAATTTTGAAAGGTTTAATCAAAACAGATGGCAGAATATCTCAGCCTGAGGGAAGGGGAAAATTATCTCAGAAACCATCTGAAGTGGGAGCTTCTTCCCCCTTGTTTCCTGGGTCCCTGTCGGCTGCCTTCCTGCCGGCTGCCGGTTCGAGCCGGCTAATGAGGAAGGAGAGAGGAGTGTGTGTTACAAAATATATGTCAGACACGAGAATTAATATTGTTAAGATACCCTTTTGATGAATTTACTATCAATGCTGATTTATTATGCATGTGATCTTTATTTTCAGATGAAAAATATTTTAAAGAACCAACAGACAGTTTTTCCATTTTCACAAAATTGTATCCTCTGTTTCCACTCTAGGGGCGGACGCAAACTATTATCTTCTTGTGCAGCTCATTTGTACACACTTTCCTCTATCGCCCTATTTTCAATTACCTACTTTAATTCAGTCTTTGCATGAGAATAATCCCTCTAAGGTCCGTAGTGTTATTCCCCGTTACAGAGGAACACGGGGCCTGCAGAGACTGCAAATCTGACCCAGGTTATTTCTCAGAGGCAGAGTCCTAGCCTGGATGCTGACTCGCTCAGGCATTTTCCAAAATCCCGACAGAGTCCTGGCACTGACACTTTAAAACCGAGAGAACCTGGGAAGCTCTTCATCCGCTCTGGGCCTCTTTCCTCGACACGACAGGAAAAGCTATGCCAAGTCCAGCGTTCTTCCTTTAAAGGCGTGGGCATGAAGTAGAACGAGAATCTGAAGAATGGTAAACACAAGGCACATCTTCTGATATTCTGTGCCCGGCATGTGGGACCTCTGAGTCTCTGTCTTGCCAGGCTACCCGGGCGATTTTGAGTGAATCAATTGTGTGTGTGCTAAAGGTTGGAATAGCTATTTTTAAAAATAAAATCCAAAAAGCAGAGAAAAGGTAGGACATTGAGGTGCTCAAAATGGTTATGTTTATACAGTATGTACTTAACGAGTGTCTACTGCATGTTGGCCTCTGGGCTAGTTGATAGAGATACTAAAATAACCAAAACGGACAGGGTCTGGCTCTCCTAAAGGGTCTAGGCCAGTGATGGCGAACCTTTTGAGCTCGGTGTGTCAGCATTTTGAAAAACCCTAACTTAACTCTGGTGCCGTGTCACATACAGAAATTTTTTGATATTTGCAACCACAATAAAACTAAGATTTATATTTTTGATATTTATTTTATATATTTAAATGCCATTTAACAAAGAAAAATCAACCAAAAAAATGAGTTCGCATGTCACTTCTGACACGCGTGTCATAGGTCCACCATTACTGGTCTAGGAAAAGAGCAGTTATGCAAGGATTTCTACCTGGAAGCTGGATTTAAAACAAGGTTCCAACCATTCTCCTCCATGGGAGACGCTTGTGTGTTGTACCTTCTTCAAGGAGGGAAGGCAAGTTTTATTACCCTTCACCTGCCCCAACAGGGAGGGATGTGTTCCCACTCCTGATGCATCCTCACTCCATACAACACTTCTCAGCTTCCTGAATATTTCTGAGCTTGCGATATGAACCACACATTAGATGGGTCAGGGCGAAAACACTTGCATTAGAATCCTTTGTCATTCTGCCTTTTATGGACGGCACTACTTCATGGGAGTGCCTCGCGGGCTGATAACCCAACTGTCTGGCTGCATGTTGTGGTTTTGCTGTGAGCAGGAAGAGGGGCGAGGCAGCTGCCTTGTAACAGGGAGGGGCTACCCACACACCCAGCCCTGGGGTGTTCGGCTCCTTATCTTCAGGGTGATCTTGGCTCTTTCCAACAGGCCACAGCACAAAAGGGGACATATTTTGCCTTAAAAAGCTATACCCTTCCATTGGGATGTATCTAGCACCACACATGCTCTCTCTCCAAGTACTTTGTTTTCTCTGCTCACGTGCTGGGATCCCCTTGACACAGTTCTCTACACACCCGAATTTTAGCGAGGCTGATGTGAATTGGGAAGTGTTTCTTACCCAGGGTCTTTGGGTGTGTGGCTGGTGGGAAAAGAAAAGAACCTTTTCTGAGGAAGAAGGCTCAGGTGGAGCCGGAGAACATGTCCCAAACAGGTTACAAAAGCCAGGAGGCCTGGAGAAATTGGGAAAGACCATAGCCAAACAGGGCTTGGAAAAGCTGCAAAGGCAGCAGTGAGGGGCAGCAGCTGGGAGCAGAGAAGAGGAACAGGAAAGGGTTGGGGGACTCAGGACACACAGGCTTTGAGGAGTTTCATGGCCATGCCAGATATTAAAAAACAACACACACGCTTTCATCCATCTATCCATCTCTCCCACCTTTGGCAACCATCAGCTTACTCTCTATAATTATCTACAGGTCTTTTTCTGTTTTGTTTATTTTATTATTATAACTTTTTAGATTCCACATATAAGTGAAATCATGCAGTATTTGCCTTTCTCTCTCTCTCTCTGACTTATTTCACTTAGCATACTACCTTCTTGGTCCATTCATGTTGTCGCAATTGGCAAGATTTCATTCTTTTTTGTTGTTGAGTAATATTCCAGTGTGTGTGTGTGTGTGTGTGTGTTTTACATCTTCTTTATCCATTCATCTGTTGGTGGACACGTGGGTTGCTTCCATGTTGTGGCTACTGGAAATAATGCTGCAGTGAACATAGGGGTGCATATATCCTTTCAAATTAGAGTGTGTGTTTTTTTGTTTTTTGTTTTTTTTTTCAGATAAATACCCAGAAGTGGAATTGCTGGGTCATATGGCAGCTCTACTTTTGATTTTCTGAGGAATCTCCATACTGTTTTCCATAGTAGTTGCACCAATTTATAACCCTACCAACAGGTAGGTTCCCTTTTCCCCACATCCTCGCCAGCACTTGCTTGATGTTGATGTTTTTATGCTAGTCACTTTGACAGGTGTGAGTAATGTCGCATTGTGGTTTGGGCCAGATTTATTTTAAGGTGAGGATAGAAGGACTTAGGGATTTGGGCCATGGCCTTCAAAAGGATTTTGGATTTGATTCTCTGAGTCATTGGATTGGATGTTAAGACTGAGGGAGAAGGAGGAATGAAGGCATCAACTAATTAATGATGCCATTTATGGAGGTGAAGAATTTTAGATGAGGACCAGAACCCTTGATCTTGAAGGAAAAACTGAAGAATTTCGTTTTGCCTTTGGTAACTCTGACTTGTGTTTGGATGCAGGAGTCTGAGACTCAGAGGAGAGGTATAGGGTGGGCGAGGTGAATTCGGGAGTTGCCAACACATAGATATTTAATGCCATAGGGGATGGATAGAATCGTCCAGGCAGACAGTGTAAAAGTGTTATTATCTGCATTTAAAAGAAGACAAAACTTAAGTGGGGGAAGTTAAGTTACTTGTAAAATTATACCCATTCTGTCACCGGTGAGTGTTAGAACCAAGATTCAAAACAAGATCCAAAATGGGCCTAAAGAGCAGTTACTGCTATTTTTGCTGTTGTGGCTATTACTTCTTGCTGAGTTAAGAGCTTCGCTCTATTACATTTAAATAAAACCAGCTTGGCACCCTAAACAGCCCCCTAACAATTACCCTGGGGACCCTAGGCTCTGCCTCCCACCTGTCCTGAACTGCCTGCCTCGTCCTGGGATTGCAGTCCCTGCTCCTTTGCCCAGCACCTGGTTACTTCTGCCTCTTTGCCCAGACCCTTTGGCCTGGCACTTCCGTGGGACTCTGTGTTTGGCACATTCCCAGCTTTGCCCAGGACACTGTCTTTCCCTTGGCTCCATCCGTTACAGCCTGTGGGCCAGTCTTGCCTCATCTCTTTGCCTATCCTTGGATTCCAGATCCCTAATGCAAATATCGTTCCCTAGATAGTTGCTTGAACAGGAGGAAAGCTCAGGCAATATCCTGTCTCTGTGTATCCATTCCATTAAAAGCATTGTGGATACATTCTTCTTACTCATTATTTTTTCAGTAATCAAGTAAGATATGATCTTCATTCCATTATCTTGGGTCTTCTGAGTCTTCCTTCTTACTTTTCTCTTCCCTCCCTCCCATATGGACTTTTATGCTTTTGTTCTTAAAAACAAAACAAACAAACAAACAAAAAAAACACTACCTGCTTTGCCTCCTGATTTCCAGATGTCCTTGTTTTCTTGAAAACCTTTCATCATTTCCGTCCTGTATATTGCTCTCTCTCTCACATGATATCTGATTATTCCTAGCTTCGTCTTACGAAAAAACAGTTTCAACCTTACTGGTATCTTTTGACATTGACCAATTCTAGGTCTTGCTCTGACATGTCTTCTTACAATTCACAAATATTGTTTGGAGGAGGGCCAGGTATTTATTCATACTTTTCCTCCATTATTAAGTGCAGGGTGACCTTCAGCTCAAACACACCAATTAGTTGTTTATGGTCAACATTCACGAAGCTTGTCTCGTAGTCATGCTGACCAGCTGTTCAATTTTTTTAAGGATCACCCTGGCTAAAATATTATTAACATTTCTAGAATAGAGGCACACTGAGAACGACAGCTTTTAACTTTAATCAGCCTGAGAACTCAGTGACCCTAAATGTCAGTTTATGGCTTTTAGTGGCCCACTGACCTCTACATTCTTTCCGGAAACAGTGTGATGAAATAAACTCAGCAAACACAGCAAACAGTAGGTAGACTAGTATAGGCTTTCCTTGCTCGGAACTGATGCTGCTACTCCCCCTCAAGAGACTAGATTTCCCTATGCCTTCAACTAGTCGTCCTCAACCAGGGGACCCTGCACCCTGGGGAAATATACTAGTATCTTCAGGTGAGGGGGAGGGGCTTGTTTGAAAACACACAAGCAATATTAAAATATACTTCAATGTTCAAAAAATAAATAGGCCTTTTGTTTTCACTATGCAAACTAAGGAAAGAAAGGATGGACATATACGGAAAATAAAATAATCTCACCAGGGAAGCCAGTTTTTCTAATCTTTTACCATGAGCTACAACAAAATAAGAAATATATATTATGTCTTAATTCAGCACACAGTGGAGTGTGTGTGTGTGCATAATTAAAACAAAAAAAATGTTTTAAACAGCACTTTTTCTTCTTTAAATGCTGGTCATGACCAAGCAAACAGATTTCATGAACCACAGTTTGAAAGACATTTCCCTCAGGTGATAGCGTCAGAATCTTGGGAGGAGGTGAGATTTTTAAGTTTATCCAAAAAAAAAAAAAGAGAGAAGAAGCTTTTTTTGTTAAGTAGTTGACCAAATTCCAGGGATTGCAGACTTACTTCTCTTTCTTCTCTCCAAGGTCCCTGCTACGTTACTTTCTTTTATCCCAACTTGTACAGGCAAGGAGTGAGAGCCAAAACCAGTTTGCTCCTGTGTGGAAAGCCTAAATTACACACTGTATGAAGTTGGCAAATTGTAGGCACATAGTTTCATTGTTTAAACTTATCTAACACCTGTTAAGAGCTCGATTAATAAATTATTGACAAATAGATAATTAATTCATTAATTAACTTTACTTTGTGATTGTTAGTTCTACCAGGTAACCTTGACCCCCTTCTAAATGAAGGTCCAGTTCTCAGCGCAAATGGCTCTCGGGGAAGCAAAGCCCCATTTTCCCAACATACTTGAGGCCTCATCCTCCCATACAGGATGGGTCACATTCCACCCAGCCTGTTGAAATCCCAAGCAGTGATGCTCTCCTGACCCCCCCTCCCACCCCTATCACTATCTCCTGATCTCGCCTGCTGGCCTGCTTCTTAATCTACTTTTTGAAAGGTTAACCCTTTATTAAGAGTGACTTTCTAATCTTTTCTCCTATTTCCCCATCCCACAGGTCCTGTATTCCTTCCCCAGAAGGCAAGAGCTCAGAGCAGGTATATATATCACTTACCTTGTCCATGAAACAATTGTGCAAGCATAGTTTCTTGAATAATCTGATATTGTGATTTTTTTCCTGGTATAAACCAATGAGATGCCTTTTGACATTTCAAACTGATGGGAGGAGGAGGGGAATATTTTATGGCCTCTAAATAGAGACAACTGCTTAGTCCAGCGGTTCTCAACCTGTGGGTCACCATCCCTTTCGGGGTCGAACGACCCTTTCATAGGGGTCGCCTAAGACCATCGGAAAACACATATATAATTACATATTGTTTTGTGATTAATCACTATGCTTTAATTATGTTCAATTTGTAACAATGAAATTGGGGGTCACCACAACATAAGGAACTGTATTAAAGGGTCGCGGCATTAGGAAGGTTGAGAACCACTGGCTTAGTCTGTCTATTCTAATTACCAGGGATGGGATGAGAATGGGGGTGGGGTGGAGCACGCTATAGTGTGAAGAGCATAGATTTTGCAGTCAGCCAAACTTGGGTTGGAGTCGGTATTTTGCCACTCCCTAGTGCCTATGACCTTGAGCAAGTTTCTGCCTCTCTGAAGGTGATCAGATTACCTCGTTCACAGAGACTCAGGGAGAATGGAAAGAAATAAGGCAAGTAACCCAGGACCTTGGACCTAGTAAGTACTTAATAAGTGGAGGCTATTACCAGCTATTATCTCTGGGAAAATGTACATTAAGATAAGGATGTGTACACACTCATATTGAAATGGGAAGGCTGTCTTCCCTGCACGAGCTACATCTTATGGGCTTGTGGCTTCTCTGCTTCTCTCTGCATCTCCGTTTTCCTCTGTCTACTGACAGCTTCCTCTGCTTTCTCATTATTTTTTGCCGCTTCAACTTGGGTTGACAATTTGGCCTCTTTTAAGTTGCAGCCACCATTGCTGTGTTTCTTAGTCCAAAAACCCAGGTTAGAAGAACTGGGCTTGCCTAGCTCACCTTTTCGCTCTAGACCATAACAGGTAGGATGGCGCCCAGTCTGGGCTCATTCCTTCAGTCATTTACTGCGTGGTTACTCTTGGAAGGAGAAGTCTAACTTGTTCAAAGTGACAGAGACAGGTCTTCTAACTCTCAGTTCTATGCTCTTAGCTCAGGAGCACTACCGGGCACCTCCCGCTTCTAACCTCATGGTGGTTTTTGTTCATTTTCCTCTATCATGTCCCATATCTAAGTCATCACCAAGTTCTGAGTTTTCTTCTGCAGTGCCATAATCAAAGCAGTTAAAGCATCTACTCCCTGGTCCCTTCTTATCTGATGATTCCTTATCCGGTCATTCCTCAGTCACTACAAGTACCTCTTATTTTCCATGCTTCTTTTGGGCTACTTCATCCAGAAGACACTTGTTGGTATATCATGTTTATTTTGCATATTTTCTGCCCTCTTTTCATGTGCATTTTGAGGTCTAATTCTGGATTCCTATCAGAACGGGAATGAGGGTCTCATATACTGCAGCTGTTAGGATACTAACACTGCCATTAGAAACTCCCACAGCTCATTTGAATAGTAAATATCTGTGGATACTTGGAAAAATCCTATGTGCAAATATGCTGCTATCATGATATCACTCCCTTGTGGCTCCATCAGCTTCCTATTTTCTGTTTTGTTGTTGTTGTTGTTAATCCTCACCCACGGATATTTTTCCATCGACTTTTAGGGTGAGTGGAAGAGAGAGGGAAAGACCAAGAGAAACATCTGTGTGAGAGAAACACACCGATCGGTTGCCTCCTGCACGAGCCCTGACCAGAGCTCAGGCCGGGGAGGAACCTGAAATCAATGTATGTGCCCTTGACCAGAATCGAATCCGGGACCCTTTGGTTTAAAGGCTGACGCTCTATCCATTGAGCCAAACCAGCTAGGGCCTATTTTCTATTTTGAAAATTCAAGCTCCCTAGGCCCTATATTAACTGTGAATTTGCTGATCTTGCCCTAGATACCAAAGTAATGGAGCATTAAACCATCTGTCCCAAGATTCCAGAGTGCATGTAGCGAGGGGCTCCTTTCAGGGGACAGACGATGGGTCTATCAATTTCAGTGATGCTGGAAGTATCCCAAGGAATAGGAAAGGAACCAATACTAATTGTGTACCTTCATGATGCCACCACCAAGTCTGGCATTTTGCCTACTTTATCTTATTGAATGCCAACATCCACCCTGTAAAGAAGATAAGGATGGTGTTAGGGGTGGGATGGGGTGGAGGAGTCCAAGTTTGACTGCCTAACCTGGATTCCGAGTTCTGACAGGTCTAGGAATACCTGGAAACCTGGTGGGAAGGGACCCATTTGCTTGAAGAATTCAGAATGTCCTGAATAATGACTCATTCTAAGGAGAGTGGGGCAAATTTGGGTGAAAGTAGAAGGGATGTCATGAGCATTGTAAGCTTCCTGTCACTAATATTATCTGCTAACTCTGTTCTGGGGATTGCTACCTTAGTCCTAGTGAGATTGGACAAACGAGTATAAACAAACATTAGCCTTGCTGGACAACTCATGTAATAGAGTTCAGCCACGGGGTTCTGGCGGGATGATGGGATCATGAAGGCATGAAGCACCTGCAGCTTCAGCCTAGGCCTTGAAGCCTAGGCAGCAGACGTCACCCCAGGATGCCACACCCAAAAAGACAGGAAAATGGTAGATTTCATGGCTGCTTGGATGACTATGGTTCATTAAGAATACTTATGGGACAACCACTGGCGTATGGGTCCACATCCCATTACCCCTTCCCCACTCTCAAAGCTGTTTGAGAAGAAATCAAAGAGGCCTATTTCACAAATACTATTTTTATTGGCATATTTTTAGTCACTATCCATTCCCAGACCTGGCTGGTATAGCCTGGGAGGCAGATCACAAACATATTTTCATCTCCATTTAATGGAGGAGAAACTGAGGTTTGGGTCTAAATTAATATAGTTCGAAAGTGGCAGAGCTTGAAGTAGAATTTAGGTCTTCTTAATTTTGAAGCCCATGCTATTTCCACAATATTATTTCTTCAACAAACATTTCTTGAGTGTCTACTATGTATTAGGCACAGCAGGCAATGTGAAACAGATAAGGTTCTGCCCAACCGAACCACACCCCTAGTGGCAGAGATTGATAGCTGTTCACCAAAATTTAGTCTCCTCCTCTTTTTCCACTCATGGCTAGACTACATTTCCCAGCTTCCTTTGCAGTTAGGTTTTTAGGGGTAGCCCTCTGAATGTGAGTGGAAATGGTGAGTGACACTTCCAGGCCTGACCCACAAAAGCCTCCCTCACATATTTCTCTATGCTGAGATGAGGAGTGCAACCTTGGAAGTCCTGTGTGGAAAATGTCAAAGCTGCCTCCGCTGATGAGGAACATATGATTTGGCCTGTTCCATGAGCAAGAAATCAATTTATATTGTGTTTGAGACATTACACATTTAGGAGTTTATTTCTTATAGCACTAGCTATATCTTAATTAAAACATACTCCTACATGAATACTGCCTAGAACAGTTTTCTTTTTACCAAAAGAATTAGAGATAAACTTTGCTCCTTATAAAAAACTAAACTACTTTCTAGAGACAACTTTGAACAATCTCATGGTGTTATATGGAAAATAGGCACCTGCTGGCTGGAAGGAGCTCCTGTTGGCAGAACGGCAATACCAGGGACTCATGTGAGAAAGTTGGTCTTGGTCCAGCCCTGCCTAGACCTGAGGAGTGATTCTCCCCAAGTCTGGTTCTGTATTAACCACCCCACTTTGCAAAAAGATTTGATGCTACACCCTCAACATGGCCTCTATCAGTTATATAAAGGTGACATCTCAACTTCTCTCTGCCACTCTTTTGTTTTACTTCTCAGGTTTTTTTTGGAACTCAGGTTGGGAAAATGATTGTTACTTCTTGGACCCCCTCAGAGAACTCAAAAGTTATCATAAGTTTTGGATAAATTAGTAGTCAGTGATTATATTATGACTAGAGGCCTGGTGCGTGGATTAAGCCAAGACCGGCTCTCTGACATACCCCAAAGGGTCCCAGATTGCAAGAGGGTGCAGGCCAGGCTGAGGGACCCCACTGGTGCACAGTCGGGGCCCAGGAAGGACCATGGGAGGGCTCCAGGGCATGTCCAGCCCATCTCACCCAGTCCTGTTCAGCTGGACCCCAGCAGCAAGCTAACCTACCAGTTGGAGCATCTGCCCCCTGGTGGTCAGTGCACGTCATAACGACTGGTTGAACGGTTGAATGGTCGGAGGGACATTTAGCATATTAGGCTTTTAGATAGATGATAGATAGATAGATAGATAGATAGATAGATGATAGATAGATAGATAGATAGATAGATAGAAGATAATCTATAATAATAAAAGCGTAATATGCTAATTAGACCAGACAGCCGAATGACCTTCCGGATGACCTTCCGGATGAAGCCGGGGCTGTGAGGGCCAAGCCCCTTGCACGAATTTCATGCATCGGGCCTCTAATTTATAAATAATCCTCACAGTTGAACCAAATGGTATACTAAGATTACGTTTTATTTCTAAAATACATTTTTCCCTATAGTTCGTAAATGCCATATTTTTTGTTTTAAATTTCTTTTTAAAAAAAATATTTTTGTATTGATTTCAGAGACGAAGGGAGAGGGAGAGAGAGACAGAAACATTAATGATGAGAGAGACAATCATTGATCAGCTGCCTCCTGCAGACCTCACACTAGGGATCGAGCCTCAACTCAGGCATGCGCCCTGACCGGGAAACAAACTGTGACCTCCTGGTTCATAGGAGATACTCAACCACTGAGCCACGCTGGCTGGACTATTTTAAATTTCTTTAGTTTTCTATGAACTTATCACTAGTTTTCCCATTGATTACAGTTTCTCTATAAAATGTTGTCATGCAGTTCACTGGTAGAAGTTAGTTTAGTGGCTACTTTTGTTGGGAGGAAGAGGGCTTGAGGGAGACCTTCTGCCGTGCTGGTTATATTCTGTTTCACAATCTGGGTTCTGATTACACTTATTGTTCATTTTGTGAACATTCTTTGAACTAAGCACTTATGATTTGTGCACTTTTTTATATGTTATGTTATCTACAATGAAACAATTTTAATGTACCAGATCATGAAGATATACTGAGACAGTATTGGAAATTCCAGGAAATTAGATCCTTCCGTATCGATAAGCTCCACAGCCCATGACTTCATCATTATGTGTAGGATTTGGTCTCTGGAATGACAGATATTAAATACGATGTGTGAACTTTTCAGGGGTAGAAGGGCAAATAAACAGCATCTTGTCCACACACTGTTGAGGGTGGAATATTGACGTGGACGTACCTAGAGTGGACATCAGTTATTTTTTTTTGTCTTCCCAGAATTCCTTCCCTGGTGGCTGCTCCTGCCTAGTATGTCCAATACATGGTTTTGATGGAGTTGTTTGTCATAATGACATTGTGCCATCAACCCCCAACATAGAGTTTGATGTTTGCTCTTTGCTTAGCCAACAACATTTTTTATCCCAGGAATTGAACTTTGAGCTGAGAAATTCGGGCAGAGAAGGAGTTGAAGCTCTCTGATCAGAAAGCAGGGCCACAGAAAGACAGTTCATTTGTTCCAGCTACCAATATCCCTGAAGCTGCTTTGGTTCTGGCATAGTTTTCAACCAAAGAATTGATAAAGCATCAGACCCTCAACCTGCAAGGTTTAGAAATTCAGTTCTATTAGTTCATCCAGGAATTTTTTTTATTATGCTACGTAGGATTGATTAACATTGTCCAAATTCACAGGAATTTGATCTATAAACCATGACGTTAATTAATTACTTTTTTCTAGGAGATATTTTTAGTTTAAAGACTAAAGCAATCATCTTGCAGAAAGCATTCATTTCATATTTAACATGTATTTAGTAAGGCCTGACTGTTAGGTACTATGGTAAAGCAAAGAAAAATGAAACTGGGTATTTTCAAAATGATTTTCAAAACCGTCAGATCGTGTCTTGATGTGCTATCCTTTCTACCTCTTGTTGTATAGTGTACTTAATTGATTTTTCTAAAATACCATTTTGTTGTCCTCTGGTCAACAACCTTCAGTGGTCCCTCACTATCTACCTATTGTCCAGAATGCTCCCATCTCTCTCTTTTAAAAAAAAATCTTTATTGTTGAAAGTATTGCATATGTCCCCTTCCCCTCTCATTGACCCCTTCTAGTCTGCCCCCCTTCCTCCCCACCCCAGGCCTTCACACCCTATTGTCTGTGTCCATGGATTATACATATATGCATACCAGTTCTTTGGTTGATCTCTTTCCACCCACTCACCCCTGCCTTCCCTCTAAGATTCCACAGTTTGTTCCCTGCTTCTATGTGCTTCCAACTCTTAATGTCACCCTCCCCCTCCTTAGATAGGGCTTCCATAAAGCTCTTGTGCTACATTCCAGGGCCTCAGGGAGTGCTCCAGGTGCTGTTCCCCACCTCTCTTTCAGAGCCTGCTCTGCCTCAGCACCTCTAGGTTAGTCTGGTTACCTCAGAAGTAGCTCTGCCTCTCTGATCCATTTATTGCGATCCTAGCTATGCCCCAGTTTGCTGTCCCTTGATCTTCCTCCTCCCTGCACTTTGCAATTCCATGTGCCAATCTCTCCTCCCCTCCTGCCCTGCCTCAACTCCCACAACCAGGTGGGAATAGTACCTGAGGTCTCTTAGTTCCAGAAGGGAGTTAGGACAAGGATCAAGTCCTGCAGTCTAAGACTGGCATCCAAAACTCTCTAAAATGCAGTCTATTTTCTTTTTCTTTGCATGAACATACCCTTCTAGCTGGAATAATGATTTTCCCTGTCATTACGGGAAACGAAGCATTTCTAACTCTCTGCTTTTGCCTACATTGTTGTCTCTCCCAAGAATCCCGCTGCTTCTTCCCTTCCTGTCTGAATCTGAGCCACCGGGAACTTTACAAATGCTCCTGCAGATCCTTTAGTGCTTCACCGCCCCCCCCCCCCCCCCCCCCATATGTCCTTCTGCTTTGCTAGTTACTTTGCCAAACCTGTCTTATCTCTAAGGCCAGTTTCAAGTATCTTGAAGGTAGTGACATCTTAGACATTTATATATATAAATATATTATCAATTCAAGTTTTTGTGCTGAGGTCCTGCTCTGTGAAGGGAACTTCACTGGGCATTTGGGAAATATGAAGAAATATAAGACTTAGGTCCTGCCTTCAAATAATTACAGCCTAGTTGAGATTGTCACTGTAACCTTGCACATTAGGCCTACACTAAGTCCCTATTTGTATTAGTCTGCTAGGGCTGCCATAACAAAATACACAGACCAGGGAGGTGGCTTAAGTAACAAAAATATATTTTCTCACAGTTCTGGAGGCTAGAAGTCCAAGATCAAGGGGTTGGCAGGTTTGGTTTTTTTATGAGGCCTCTTTCCTGGGCTTGCAGATGGCCACCTTCTCACCGTGTCCTCCCAAGGTTTCTCCTCTGGGCATGAGTGCATCCCTGTCTTTTTAGATTTATTTTTCAATTACAGATGACATATAATATTATTTTGATTTAAAGTGTACAAGATAGTGATTAGACATTTATAAATGCCTTATGAAGTGCTCACCCCGATAAGTCTGGTATCCATCGGACACCATGCATAGTTATTACAATATTATTGACTATATTCCCTGTGGTGTACTTTACATCCCCACGACTATTTTTATAACTGCCAATTTGTACTTCTTAATCCCTCCACCTGGTGTCTCTTTGTGTGATCAAATTTCCCCTTCTTATAAAGGACAGTCAGATTGGATTGGGGCCCACCCTTTCAGCCTCATTTTCTCTTAATCATCTCATTAAAGGCCCTTTCTCCAAATACAGTCACATTCTGAAGTTCTGGGGGTTAGGATTTCAACATGTGAATTTGCGGGGGAGGGTCACAATTCAGCCCATAACCCTGTCGAATGATTGGTTAATTATAATCCTGTGTAATCAGTTCCACCTCCCAACGGAGGCTAAACAGTTGTGGCAATTGCCTGTGGGTTGTTGGCTAACATATCTCTGGGTTTTGGGAGGCATTCCATCAGATATACTTGCTTAGTTTTTTTTGTTGTTTTTTTTTTTAGTACAAACTACAATGTAAGACACAGGGAAGTCCTTATTTCCTTGAGCAGTCATGGAAATCTATAATTTCTGTATTTGGTTTTCTGTCTTTCAAAATTAGAGGTGGAATCCCTACATGGCCCACAAGAACATTCAGTGGATTATAATTGTATCTCTTAGTATTATAGTCATCCTAAAACTTCTTGAAGCTTGGTTTTCCACCATTGGTCCTCCATGCCATAACATTTTCTTTGAGTCTTTTCTATGGTTAAATCTTGTCAAGAACCTGGGTTGCTAGGGCTGGTCTGTTGGGTTCTGTCATACCCGTTGTTAAATATTTTGAATATCACCCCTGTGCATATGTATAATTTATCTATCATTTTTGGTAAAATTTCTGTCAAGGGCACCAGCTACTTTGCTATTCAGTGTCCTCCTATAAAGATTTACATGATAAATATCACTTGGCATTCAGAACGCCAGATGATAAATAATTTTATGCTGGAGTGTACAGTTCCAATTAGCATCAGCACTGAAGTCACCAGAACTGTTGGTTTCTCTGTATGGCAGTGACAATTTGTCTTGGTTTCCTTGGTGTCATCCAGTACAGTGGCCAAAGAGGCCAAAGCAGGCATCTGTATGGTATTTCAACCTCCTTCTTGCCTCTTTTCTTTTTTCTTTCATTTGGACCGAAGTTTTTGCTACTGGACACATAAGTGCAGCATTGGGAGGTTCCCTGATCATTCATTCATTCCTCCAACAAATATTATAGAATTGCTACGAACTAGCTCTTTGACGTTGGACAAGTCACTAGCAACTAATTAGCTATTTGACCTTGGACAAGTCACTTAAGCTCTTCAGGCTTCAGGTGCCTTATCTAATGTAAGTTGTACCGAGACCTCTTCCTGCCTTAGGAGTTTGTGATTGTAGGAAATTAGATAAGGAAAGAGGCCAGGGTAAGAGTGTCTCCTGCCCCTAGGGACACTAGAAAAGCAAGGAGATAGCAAACTCCCGAAGAAAGGGTAGTTGGAGAAGGGAGAACAGGAGAGGCTGGAGGGCAGTGACAAGACTGGGCAATGGGGAAGAGCAAAGGGGCAAAATATACTCTTGGCATCATGGCTACGGACACTCATCAAACAAGAAGCTATTGCTATGTGCAGGCTCTGAGCTTGTGGACTCAGGATATGCTGAGTGTGAAGCGCACCCTGACACATGCGAACTCCATGAATAGAAAGATGTACTTCTCCCTTCCCGAAATGAAGACATCCAAGCACAAGTATTTCAGTTAGTTTAATACATCAGACTTCCCTATTAAAAGATGATGGCCCCTTTTGCGTCTTTATAGCTTCCCAGCCACTGTAGGAAGAAGGCACTCAGTTTGTTAAATTGAACTGAAGAATCTTCGTAAATTTTATTCAGCTTGGTACTGAAGGGAAACTCTGAGAGTGAATTAGAGTGACTAATGCATTGGGTTATTTTAGCATTAATGTTTGTACTTCATATATTTTACTTATATAAAACTTTCCTTCATTTATTGAATTGTTTATCTGTTCCTTCCACAATGTAAGCTTTTCAGGTCAGAAGTAGTTCCCTCTGCATCCGTAATACTTCACAATGCTGGGCACATAGTGGGGCTTTTAATAATTATTTATTAAATGATTTCATGAATGAATCTCTGGATAAAATCTCTACTTATCATTCTTGTAGAATGAAAACTGAGGGCCTGCCAGCTTGCATTGAGGAAGTATACTAGCGATTTCTCCTTCTCTGCTTTCTCATGCTTTTCCACTGCCCAGCTGGCAGAGTTTGGGCAACCCTGGAAGGAGGGAGGGAAAGAGGAGTATATCCATCCCATCAAGCTGAGAGAGGGGGGGCTCTGTCACCCTGTAACCACCCAGAAGGTTCCACAGTTGCTATCATCTGCAGCTCCGTGCAGGGAAAGTTTGGCCCAGGACCGCCAGTCCCACATGAGCTGTCTAGGGGCCGAGCAGGGAGGATCCCTCAGCAGGATCTGCCTGGGAACTCTTCAGCGGGGCACTAATTGGTACCCCTATGAGTTCTCATCCATGTGTCAGCTGCCTTGGAAGAGGCCCTGTTCCCCAGCACCAGCAGATGGTAGGTCCCATCTTCGCGGGAAAACTCAGTCATCACTGGTCCGCAGAAATAGGAACGAATGAATCGGTGTACCAATAACTGTTCGTTGCATCAGTGTACAGGTTCCTCTGAAAGCCAAGCCTACTGAAAAGCAAGGGCGGTTGGCTTTTATCATGCTGGATGTGGAGGGTCCTGCCTTCAGTGAGCTCACAGGCTGGTGGAATCTACAGCCTAACCCAATGATGGGAAAGAGTGTCACTCCTAGCAACCATTCCTGCTGCTCTCAGAAAGGCTAACTTGAAGAGGGTGGCCCTACCCTCTGTGACACTACCTGTCTCATCGCCCCTCCCTCCCTAAATGGGAAGAAAACCATCTGCTTGATTGAATTCATGAGATGTCTAAGGCATTCTGTAAGTTTCTAAAGTAATTTGTTTCTCCTCCTATAAATGTATGAATTCCAAAAGAAGATTGCTTAAGTAAGTAACAGTTATGCCCTTTGGTTTGATAACCTTCTTTGAAGAATAAAGTCTAAGGAAAGAATCCAAAAGCAAGAGGAAGGCAAAACAAACCTCAAATTTGCAATAATAGGGAATGGTGAAATCAATACAATTGAACACTATGCAACCTTTAAAGAAAATTAGATCATAAAATGGTTTATGTGTGGATTACATGTCTGATTACTGATCTATAAAAATATCTGCACTTTTACATACTGTGAAAGTGTCATATCACTAATCTGTGTGTAGCGCAAGGCCTTGCATATGATAGGCAATTTAGTAATATTTACTGAATGAATGAAGGAACCAGAAGTAAATTTAGAGAAATGCTTGGAATTTCTATTAATCGGATTTCTTTTACTGTAAAGTTGCTTAAATACATAACAAAAGAGCTTTTAAAAAGATTATCTATTCAATTTCATGTCTACAAAAGGAAAAGAAGGAAATACCAAAACATTAACAAAGGAGTGATGTCTAAGGTAATTTCTATTTTATCAACTTCTCTGTATGTTCTCAATTTTCTACAATAACCATAATCAGGGAGAAATGATTTATTTAAAGGATCATCCTGAGATAGTGAGTTACAAATCCAAAGGAATGAATCTCTGTTTTTGAAATTGCAGGCACTCTAGTAAGTGTGGGGGTGGGATACATCTGGCCTCTCTCAGAGCTCACAACACAGACCACTGCCAATCCAGTCCTCCTACAAACACACTGGCTTTGGTATTCAGACTTCAAAAGTGGGAAGTACCCGCTACAACCTGTCTGATTGAAGTCTACATATGTTAGGGAGGCAAGACTTGGTTTTACATCATTCATGCTTGAGGAAATAGATGATATTGTCATCTTAGGAAGGTGCAAAGAAAGCGTTCAATGTGGCGTGCTTTCAGTAGTGAAGAATTTAAAATAAACAAAATGCCCATTATAGAGAATATAATCCCCAAAATTCAGATGTAAAACACAAAGGAAATGTATTCATCATCTTCTAAGACCAGAATGCCTGGATAGCATTCACTTTTAGGAGAAACCGGAGAGTTGTTGAGACTAGAAGGTATGAAGTGGTCATTCAAGAAAAGACGATTGTCTTTTATTTTTTTGAAATATACTTTTATTAATTTCAGAGAGGAAGGGAGAGGGAGAGAGAGATAGAAAAATCAATGATGAGAGCTCAATCATTGATTGGCTGCCTCCTGCATGCCCCCTATTGGGGATTAAGCCTGCAACCCAGGCATGTGCCCTTAACCAAAATCAAACCCAGGACCCTTCAGTCCACAGGCTGACGCTTTATCCACTGAGCCAAACCTCATTTAAATATGATCACACCTACATTGCTACTAGGTCTTGGACACATTGGAGCTGCACTGGAGAATTCACCCCCAAGCATGAAGCAAGATGATGTTGCTAAGTACTTAGTTCTGAAAAGTGAATTAACTAACATGGAAGTTAAGAATATTTTGGAGAATAACTGCTGCCTATTGTATAGGAATCAAGTTACAGCAACTAATGAACAAGGCCCAGCAAAGAGATCAGAAAACCTGGTATGTGATAGTGGAACACTACGGCACAGTAAGTTCTTTATTTGGCTTTAATAAATCAACTTCCTGGGCAAAGAGTTTTACCACCCAAGTAACAGCTTAGGGGCACTAGAACAAAAAGAAACTCTAAGAAACTTAATTCAAAATCATTATCATTTAGAGGCAAAAACTGTTTAATTTTTAATTGTTAAAAAAAATTTCTAAGATGCTTCAAATGAAGCCCTATGTTTATGTAATACCTACTTTTATTTAATACCACAGTTCAGATGCAGTTTGAATAAAGCAATGATTTGATCAGTTCAAAGTAAGGCATGGCTGTGTATAAAGGGCTCAACCTCCAGTCTGGACCACAAAGCGGACCCCAAGTGCTGTTGCTCTGGAAACAGTAAAGTTCAGATAGATGTAGAATGTTTGTACAGTGACCCTCTTCTTTAAAACTCTATGCCTGGGTTGTAAGTCAAGGCCACATCTCTGTCAAAAGGACTTAGATTCTCCAGGCAAGAGACGGATGCTTCGTTCTTACCGATATAATTGCACACACCAAAGTTTCTGACACCTGTGATTGCAGAGAACAAAGTTTCTCCGTGAGTAGGAAAGCAGTAGTCACTCAAAGAAGGCGGCTGCGATGACACTTTACAGCTGCAGCATGTCCTTAGGGGACACTGCATCCTGTTAGCTGTGCAGCTGGCTTTATCTCTGCCTATTCTTCTAGCCCGATGAAAGATGAACGGCTGAGCAGATTGTTACCTTCTTGGTTTGAGCTAATTTTCACTTTCTTATGGGCAAACAGTATACTAAGTGATTTGCATATGTTATTTCATTCCATCTTTGCAACAATCCTTTGCTAGCATCCTATTTACCAATGAGGACACCGAGGCTTGGGGGTTTGAAAGTGGTTAGTTCAGAGTCACACAGCTAATAAGTGGTAGAGCCATTTCACACCCACGTCTACCTAACTCTAAACCTAATTTTCTTAATGCCTATTCTTGAAGCAAATGTAGAAATTCAACACTATTCAAAGGAAAATTGATAAAGTTCATTTTATGAGAATGTGGCAGAACCCTAGATTGGAACAATTTTTTTTTTCTAGAGATCATGGGCAAACATGCAGTTAAAAAAAAAATGTATGTACCCTGCCCTGGCTGGTGTGGCTCAGTGGAGTGTTACTTAGTATACCTAGAGGTTGCTGGTTTGATTCCCAGTCAGGGCACATGCCCAAGCTGTGGGCTTGATACCCCATAGGGGGTAGGAAGTTTGCAGGAGGCAGCTAATTGATGGTTCTCTCTCATCAATGTTTTGCCCTCTCCCTTCCTCTCTTTCTCTAAAATCAATAAAAACATATTTTTTAAAAAAGAATTAAAAAGAGTCTTAAAGAGATATTTATACAACCATGTTCATTGCAGCATTACTCACAATAGCTAAAATGGGGAAATAAACCGAATGTCCACTGACGGATGAATGGATAAGCAAATACATACACGACAGAATATTATTCAGCCTTGAAAAGGAAGGAAATTACGCCACATGCTACAACATGGGTGAACCTTGAGGACATTATGCTAAGTGAAATAATAGGTCAGTCGCAAAAAGACAAATACTGTATGAGTTCCCTTACAGTAATCTAAATCATAGAAACAGAAAGTGTAATGGTGGCTGCCAGAGGCCGGGGGAGGGGAGGATGGGGAGTGACTGTTTAATAGGTATAGAGTTTCAGTTTTACCAGATGCAAAGAGTTGTAGAGATGGGTGATGGTGATGGCTGCACAGACAACCAGAATGTATTTAATACCACTGAACTGTACACTTAAAATGGTTATGCTGGTAAACATTGTGCTGTGTGTATTTTAACACCCACACACAAAAAGAAAAAAATGGGTTATAATTGTTTTGGCAAGTGGTTATGGTTTGTAGAAAAAAGTAAGAGGGTTTTACTTAAGAGTTTTACTTAAGAAGGACTCTCACCCTGGAAAAGGAGTTCTTTCCTTTAGCATCTATGGATGGTTATGGAAATAGAAGTAATACCTTAAATTTCATTCATCATTCAACAGAATCTCAGCATTGCATGTCCTAAGGAAGTTTTAAAGTTAATCGGCACTGAGCTGCAGGAGTGTGTGTGTGTGTGTGTGGGGGGGGGGGGGGGGGGGGGCGGGGCACGGTGCTGGAAGGAGATACAGGTATTATTAACAATTGAAGCTATGGAAACCAACTAAGTCAATCTAAGTGAGAGGAAAGAAGGGGGAAAAATCAAACCTTGAGGAAACCAACATCTTACAGCTTTGTAAAACAGGAGCAGCCAAGGAAAGTGCTAAGGGTCGGTCAGAAAACAGAGAAAGGAGAATGACGTAGGAGACAGAAAGGAGAGGAGACTTTCAAAAAGGAGAAGTTAGCAGCATCAAGCACTGAAGTGTCAGTTGGATTTGGCAATCAGCAGTCACTAACAGGAGTCAGCATTACCTGTGCAAGTGGCTGGCTCACACCCTCTGGCTTGGACTAGAGTGGGAGGCAGGTCCTACAGAACAGGACTGCACTGGCTCTTAGTGGGGAAGGGGCGGGGGGGAGGGGGAGACTCTGCAGTTGGCTAGAGGTCTTGCTAAACCAGGCGAGGGCAAGAACGAATGAGATGCAACTAGGGTCCCAGTAACAGGCTTTTGACAAGAATCAGTTGAATGAGTGTATAAATGAATGAATAGATTGTGGGCTAAAGATTGTTTAATGCAGTGGTTCTCCACCTTGGCTGCACATTAGAATCACCTGGGAATCTTTTTAAAATCCTGATTTCTGGGCCTCATCCTCTGGAAATTCTGTTTCTTTGTTACTAATGTTGTGGCCCCACCCCATAACAAAGAAACAGAATTTCTGGAGGATGAGGCCCAGAAATCAGGATTTAAAAAAGATTCCCAGGTGATTCTAATGTGCAGCCAAGGTTGAGAACCACTGGTTTAATGGGAAGGACAGGAAGAGGAGGTTGATAGGATATGGCAGGATGGAGTACCTGCTGCTGGAAGAAGGTGCCCACTGTCTCAGAGAGAGGCCAAGGCAAAGTCAGGTTTCAGTGTGAAGGGCGGCGGGGGGGGGGGGGGGGGGGGGGGGAGAAAGGCTTGAAGATTTACTTGGGGGACAGCAGCAGGACAGGATTGAGTTGGGGAAGACCGCTAACTGGGAATAGGAGCCCAGGGAAGGACGGATGCCTCACAAGGCACTCTCGCAGCCACGGACTCATTCATCCTCAGCACAGCCGGAGAGAGATGGGCATTACATCGCCAGCCTTTGAAAGAGCGATGCTCTCCAGATAGAGCCATCGCGGCCCGCAAAGCCTGTTCCGCAGCTGTTGGAAGCCTCTGGTGACAAGAAACACTCCGCTTTTGGAAATAGCACTTCCATTATGGACTTTTTTTTTTTTTTTGAGCCAATTGAAAAGAAGAAAGGTGCAGGCCCCCTCGAGGGGAAGTTCTGTCAATCTAGACATTCGGGGTAATCCATAGAACTGCAGAGCCAGGCGGGCTGGTCAGATCTGTTCATCTGCTAAACGAAGTGGGCTGGTGATCTCTCCCCGCTGGTCTAACAGCTCGTGAAGCCATCCAGGCCACCACCTCCCCATTTCGCAGGATATAAAACGAGGCCCGCGGGACGGGTCTCGCTCAAAGGAACACAACAAATTAGTGCAGGGACAGGCCCAGCGCCGCGTCCTCCCGGCCCCTCGCCGCTCCACCGCCTCCGCAAAGATAAGCGCCGCGGAGGCTGCTCGCCGGGCGGCCGGGCTGAGCGCGCCCCGGGGTCCGAGGCCGCTTCCCCGCTGAGTGGGAACGGCGCCCCGCGGGAGGGCACGAGTCCCGGGGCCTCCTTCCCCACCCTCGGTGCGGGCGCGGGCCGGGGCGCAGCGGGCACCCTCCCGGGGCCTCTGCCGGCAGAGGGCGCGGGGCGGCTCCTCGCTCCGCTGCCCGGCGAGTGGGGAGCGCGCTGCCCCGCGCGCGCCGTCGGAGCTCGCGGGCACCGGGTCGCCGCGGCCGGGCCGGCCCGAGAGCGCAAGGGCAGCGCGGCGGGCGGGGCGGGGCGGGGCGCAGAGGGGGCGGGGCCGCGGGCGGGAGGCGGTGGCGGCGGCGGCGGCGGCGGCGGAGGAGGAGAACATGGCGGCCGCGGAGAGCGGCTGAAATGCCTGTTCTTCAGGCCAGGCGAGCGGGAGTCTGACGCGGTTCGCCCGGCCCTCCCCTCCGACGGCTGGACCGCGGCCTCGGGCGCCTCGGCCCCTCTGCGCCCGGCGGCTCCCTCGAGCGGGGCCCGCGCCGGGTCCGTTCTGCATCCCCTGCGGGGGGACCCCTGCTCCGGAGGAGGGGGCCAGAGAGCCGCGGCGGCGGCGGGCTCCCGGGCCGCGGAGACGCGGAGGCCGCGGCGGCGCTGCCACGGTCGCGGGCGAGCGCGGCGCCCGTCAGCGCGGCCCAGAGGCGGCGGCGGCAGGTGAGTGGCGGGCGGCTGGCGCCTCGCCTCCCGGTGGGTGCAGCTGTCACGAGCCGCGCGGCCGCCGAGGCCCTAGGGGGCGGGGAGCAGCTGGCGCCCCTCCGCCCCCGGCTCCGCGCTCTCCCCGCGTCGCCCCCTCCCGCTTTCCCCGGTGGCTCCCCCGGCCTCGCGCGGCGGCTGCAGGGGGCGGAGGGCGCAGCTGTCACGGCACCAGCGGGGGGCTGCCCGCGGCGGCCACGGCGCTGCCCCTTCCCGGTGGCCCTCGTTCGCGCGGACCGGCGAGCATCCGCGGGTGCGCCGGGCTCGCGGCCCCGGCCCGGCGAGGGGAGCGGCGCCCCGAGCCCGCCGTGCGCCCCGCCGCCGAGAGGGGGAGCCGGAAGCCGGCGCGGGCGCCCCTCGGCCCCGGCGAGCGCGGTGACCTTGGCCGGCGGGTGAACCTCGCGGAGTCTCGCCGGCCCGGACCGCGAAATGGGGATGACCGCGCGCGCCCCGCCGTAAGCGCAGCCTTCGACGGCGCCCCTGCGGCCCCGGCGCACGGGCTTTCTCCTTCTCCCCACGAGGGGGTTCGGACGCAGACATGGGGGGTGGGGGGGGCGGTCCGTGGGGCTTTTGCTAGGAGGGCGAGGGTTCGGTCCCCTGCCCAGGGCTCTGCCCCAAGGACCTGGGCAGGGGAGCAAACGCGTGCACGACGGGGAGGCGGGAGGGTTAATGGTCAGCGACGGAACTCGAGCCCTTCCCTCGTCGCTTGGGAGAGAAATGTTGCAACCGGGCACCGGGGTCCCTAGTCCTTTCTGCCCAGCGATGGCTTTCTCGCCCCCTTGTTTTTATTGATTTTCTTACTTATTCTAAAGCAGTCGTCCCCGTGGGCTGGAGGCTGTCGATGTTCGAGGCAGACGGAGGGCCTGACAGTCCAGCCCGTGTGCGTGACGCGGCCCGTCCGCGGGGCCCTGGCCGCGGAGTTTGGAGGGAAGAAAACTTTAAGCTGCAGGATCTTTTCGCCTTTCAGGCTTGGCTTTCCCTGGTGATAGAGGCCTTGCAGAGAGAGGCAGGTGTCCTTGTGGAGAAGGTGACTTTTTCTTTTCTTTGAAGAGGGTGCATTTTTTAAGTTGAGGATGAGGATAGAGCACGCAGGGTTCTTGCGTGACTCGCAGCCCCAGCACCCCCTGCAGATGTCCAGAGAGCGATCTTTGTGGGATGTGGTGTGAGGGCTGAGACCTACACTTCGGTGATTGAGAAATCAAGCGTCCGTGTGAAGCATGGCCGTGGGGAAGCTTAGGTTATGGTGGACTGTCGAAAGGATGGGTTTCAAGGGTTAAATTTGTTTGAGGTGTGACTCCTCTTCTGGAATTGGTTGGAGGTTAGTATTAAAAAAAAAAAAAAAAAAAAAGTTGGCCAAAGGGGCCTCTCAGCTTATTTCACAGAAGCTGTGATGTAGTAGGAAGGGGGTCAGATTTCTTCACGTTGAGAATAATGTGAAAAGAAAGTACTTGCCTGGGTCTTTTGGCTCTTCAACTAGGAAAAGTTTTGGGTTAAAGGTAGCAGTGGGGTGTGATTCAGCGTAATGCTGCATGGGCATTCCTTGAGCTGTTTGTTATAAACTGAATGCGTTGGAAGTGTGTCTATTGTATCTCCTGTACTTTGTGGAAAGGTCTAATTTGGTTTTTATGAACTGGTGTCTGAAACGTTTTCCCTCCATTTCTTATTCAGGCTGTATGCTTTGGGAACAGTGGATCCAAAAGGGGGCCTGACTAGGGAATACTATAGGGTTTGGAGCAGCGGTTCTCAACCCGTGGGTCGCGACCCCTTTGGGGGTCGAACGACCCTTTCACAGGGGTCACCTAAGACCATCGGAAAACACATATATAATTACATATTGTTTTTGTGATTTATCACTATGCTTTAATTATGTTCAATTTGTAACAATGAAAATACATCCTGCATATCAGATATTTACATGACGGTTCCTAACAGTAGCAAAGTGACAGTTATGAAGTAGCAACGAAAATAATTTTATGGTTGGGGGTCACCACAACATGAGGAACTGTATTAAAGGGTCGCGGCATTAGGAAGGTTGAGAGTCACTGGTTTGGAGAGAAAAGGCAGGGGTGTTGCTTGTAAGAACAGGTGTCTGGTTTGATTTTTGGAGACATCTTGCACTGCTGTTTTATTACATTTATGTAACACACAATGAAGTTTAATTTTTAAGGGGTAAAACTTGAATTTTGCATAGTGTACAGTTAACCTCTTCCTGATTTCTTTCTGAGGATATCTGTAGGATTGTGTCTACTTAAATTGCTTTTTTTGTGGCTTAAGCCAAGGGCGTATTTCAGATCTGCATTTTTGGGTAAGTGGTTTTATTGAAGGAAAAAAAAAAAGTGCCTGATGGAACTAATGGTGATTGTTCCACTTAAACTGGGATTATATAGACAATGCATTTCCCTCCCTCTTTCTGCCAACATTTGTTTTTCTTCCTCCCTCAATTCCAGGGTTTCATTTCTAGAAATCTGGGCTGGAAACAGAAGCAGCAGTTTGTATAATCCCAAGCATTTGCTTATGCCAGGAAGCTGTAATGGTAGCATGAAGTGGGTGTGATCGAACGATACTGCTACTACTTAAGACATTTAACTATAGAGGGAGTCTAGGGTCAGATTTTAATTTTTGTTGAGTTTCCTGTTTTCTATGTATGTGTTAACCTTTTGGTGGGCAGAGGATTGGGTCGCTGCGGTGCTGACTGGCATATATTGTGAAAGCGTTGGCAAAATTTTCATGCTTTCGCTCTATAGGGCAGGCAGGGTGGTAAACAAGCCTACATAACTTAAAGATGTTCCTAGGATGGAATGTTCTCTGCATGTACTCCTGGTCCTGCTAATTCAGCAACCGGTCGTCACCAGGACTAAATGTAGAGTAAGTGCTGAGGGTGGTGCAGAGGTGTCGAAAGGGGGAGTGGGGAAGAGAGGATTTGGATGGTCTTTGAAAAATCTCTTCTCTTTGTACTGTACATCAGAATATGATTTATCATTGATTTTTAAAGAACATTTTAGCCCCCCCTTCTCTGTTTTCATCAATCTCACTTGTTCTCTCTAGAGAGATATTACCTGTATTCCTTACTTTATGTTGTCCTTTTTTGCCTCATCCTCTAAGGCAGTGGTTCTCAACCTTCTGGCCCTTTAAATACAGTTCCTCATGTTGTGACCCAACCATAAAATTATTTTCGTTGCTACTTCATAACTATAATGTTGCTACTGTTATGAATCGTCATGTAAATATCTGATATGCAGGATGGTCTTAGGCGACCCCTGTGAAAGGGTCGTTCAACCGCCAAAGGGGTCGCGACCCACAGGTTGAGAACCGCTGCTCTAAGGGCTCCACATTGTTTGAATATGTTGCATACCTTATGGAGTGGGTTGGTTTTAAACTATATGGCCTAATGTAGTCTTCATTTGGAGGCAAGAATGGGAGGTCAATAAAAGTACACCCCACTGGATCGAGTCCCCAAAGCGGCGGGGTGTAGGAGATCCTCAGGATGCTCATTATTGTCTTGGCAGGGATTGTTGCCTTCTTCGTATGATAATCACAGGAATTCTCAGAGGGCCATCCACTGCTTTCATGGCAGAGGTCCAAAAACATGTGGTAGGCTCGCTCCTTTTTTGCATTCTGGGTGCAGAGGAGAGTGTGGGATTGGGTTAAATACATGTTTTCCAGGAGTTGAATGACAGAGCACTATATCCATTCTGTCTGCAGAACTATGCAAATTTCTCCCCACTTCTACAACTTCACTACCTATTTGGACAGACTAGAGTGTAGGGTGGGACTTATTTCTTCTTTTCCAGGTTGACCAGTAGCTTAGCCCTTGCTCACTGGTCACTGAGGATGGGCCTCATGATCTCTGACCTTTCTTCTTACCACTGGAGATGAGGTCTAGTCGCTTCAGGCCTTCCCTTTTCTCTTCTTTATGTTTTAGTTAGACTTTGTGCCTTTCTCTCAACTTATAGTGGGCAGAGGATTAGGTTGCTGTGGTGCTGACTGGTATACAGTCAGCTATATATTGTGAAAGCATTGGCATAGGGTCAGAGGTCATAAAACGGCCTAGTGGCATCTGGGTACCATTCTTGGTTGCTTAGTTTAAGAAGGAGGTGCAGGTTTGTTTTTTTTCCCAATAGTTCTGGACATTGTTTTGTGGGTGCATAGTCTTTGGATTAATATAGAGTATAGAATGATTACTTTCTATTTCTGCAGGGTACATGATTGAACAAGAGAAATTATTACAAAACACTGACACCAGCATATAAGTCCAATTCTGGAACTGCAAGTAGAGTGGGCTGTTGTATCCATGCTTCCTCCCCCGTAGCCCCATCTGCAACACAGTATTTTTGAGGCTTCTTGAAGTGACGGGCTTTTAGAAAAGCTTAGTGTAGTTTTCATATTTCAAAGATAAATAGCTTATGTCAAACCAGAAGCTATAGTCACTTAAGGAGCTGTGGAGGACTTGAAATTAATCAGTCTAGTGATCCTCATTTCTAGATATACTACTTTGATCTAATCACTCCCTATGGATTTGTTTCATTGTGGAGGGTGGGGGAGTTGGGCTTTACTGAGAAGTCTTGAACCTGACCATTGGGAACAGACAGACCAAACTGCCAACCATAGGTGCAAGCACAGAGGTGAAGTACACCTATTCACAGGACCAGAAGTTTAACAACACTGTATTATCCTGTGTTTCCAGAGGGATAGTTCATTTTTGCTCCTCTGGCTTGTAATTTGAGGCAGTTTTTTAACTTCTTTTGGAAATGGAGGTTTGACTTTAGACTGGGAATGGTGTCCTAATCTTCCAGATACTTAGTAGATATATCCTTGGGCTAGTTATTTAACCACACTAAGCCTCAGGGTTTCATATTTAAAATTGGAATAATGTACTTACCCTCATATTGTGTGATCTTTAATTTAAATAACGAGATACTGTATGTCTAGCATAGTGATTGGGTCACATTAAGACTTTAATAGTGTTTTCTTACATTTCCATACCCTAAACCCAACACCAAATTCTCTGATTCCTTCATTTACAGTTTCTTGGATTTCCCCCCTTGTTTCCGGTTCTATAATCTGGTACTCATGTCATCAACTCTGTGAGCCTGAGAGGTTTTTTTTGTTCATTAAGTGAGCATATTGGTCTGATTTCACATTTCTTCTCATGCTAAAATTCTATGATTTGTAGGTTTATAGCTGTTTGCCTGCAAAACATTTAGAGTAAAGGGGCTTCAATAGGAATATAGGAGTATAACCTCCTTAATGTTATAGATGAGAAGACTAAAGCCAGGCACACAGAGTCATTTTCTTGGGTCGCGTACGTGTTGGCATTACTTGGGCCAGCACCCAGGTACTTGGCTTCTAGGCTTCTTTATGGGAGTTACTCCTGGTGTTTGAAAGGGATCACAAAGACATTTTAAATTTTAAGAACTCTAGTAAACTTTTGAGTAATGCATAAGCTAGGAGGAAAGGGGTGTTTTTATTTTTTGGCCAGAAATTGACTGTCAAACGTTGTAATAAGGAATTAGTTAAACCTGCTCTCTCAAAAACTACAAAAGTGCCTGGAGAGAAATGTCTGCTTTTCTTGTATAGCCCTCATTCAGAGTCAGCAAATACTTACTGAGTGATGTCTTTGAGACACACTGTCGTTAGGTACTGTGCTCGCTCTGCATATTACATTTTATAAACAAGAAAACAAGGCTCAGGGCGGTTACATGACTGGTGTAAGATTGCACAGCTTGTCGGTATTCAGGATGACACTTGAGTGCAGGTCTTCTGACCTGAAATCACAAGCATGCCTTTCGGTTGGCTTCTCTCCAAGCATGTTTGCCATACTTGGCCACATGGTCGCCCTCGTTCCCTTTCTGGACTCTCTTCTGTTCCATAGATATGCAGTGAGGACTCCTGCAACCTCATTGCTTTCTGGTGACCTAGGAGCCATAGGTACCAGTTACTTAATGAAAGTGTCTCTTTAAGATTTCCTGCTGCTGCTTATCTCACCTTTGTACTTTAGTAGTGTGGATTCTTTGGTGCTTCTGTCTAGTTAAGCTTATCTTTGAATGGTTGGTTTTGGATTCTTAGCAATAAAATACCGCCTCTCAAGTTTTGTTAGTAAATAACTAAAGTGTAAGGTTTTGTTTTTTTTTTGGTTTGTTTGTTTGTTTTTCCACATGGAATAAATTGCTTGGTCATTCTCTATATTTTGAATGATTAATCCTGTTCTGATAGCTTTAATATATTACATCGTACATTTTTAGTTTGCCTATATGGTTAAAATATTTACATACTTTTATTATCAAGCAGAGATTCGATTATTTAACAGTAGAAGATAATTCTATCGTGAATGTATGTGTGTGTATATAAAGATAACCCATCACATTTGGCCAGATAGTTGAAGGATGAAATGTCCTTGCTTTTTGAAAGCACCTGTAGGTGTAATACTGGTGTTACTTTGGTGAGTTTGGAGGAAACAAGGGAAAAGTTATTTGTTCTGTGAAGTCTAAGTGGTACCTCCCCTCCACTCCAGATGGTACTGGAAGTCTGTAATTGAATTTCTAAGCAGTCACTCAATCATTCATTCAAGACATAGTTATATGAGTACTTTGTTCAAGGTGCTGTGTTGTTAAAAGATAGGGAAGTTAAATGATAAGATATAGATCCCCTTCTAAAGGAGATTATGACCTAGGTGATAAGACACACAAATACCTATAATACTGATTGAATGTGATGAGTGCTATGAGAGAAGGACTGAAATAGCACTTCGAGGATTGAGGAAAGGAAGCAGTTATTTTTCTTTGAGAGAGATCAGGGCACGTTTTATGGCGGGCTTGGTGGTGGACAAGATCCTTGAAGGCGGGGGATGATTTCTTTATGAGTGAGGGCGAGGAGAGTAGTCTATTCAGGAAGATTAAATAGTAAAGATGCAAGGACAGAAAAGCTTGGAGTTATTTAGGAAGTATGAAGGGGGAAAGTGAAGGAGTGTGGTACCTGCTGCAGTGGGGAAGGGGAGGGATCCAGACCTTCTAGGTGCAGTAGCAACACATTGAGGGATTTTAATGGAGGGAAGTGGTAGGACACAGCGAAGGATGTATATCTGATGAAAAAGAAACATCTGTTTTCCAAATTTATGTGGCTCTTTTTTTGACAGTTTTTAAACCCCCAATTTTATATTTTCGTAGTGTTTGAAATGATTCCATATTTAAGGCTTACACACATTGGAGACTTACTCATTTTTATGTATATTTGAGAACAGACTATGTTGTTTTTAAAATTGATTTTAGAGAGAGAGAGGAAGGGAGAGACAGAGAGAGAAACATCAATGTGTTGTCCTACTTATTTATGCATTCAGTGGTTGATTCTTTTATGTACCCTGACCAGGGACTGAACCCCCAACCCTGGTGCATCTCAAAGTTCCAACTGAGTTAACCAGCCAGGGCACATGTGTTTGTTTTTTATAGACGTTAGTATAAATTCTTTTTCACTGGCTTATCCACCCTCTCCCCCCAGTATCTATCTTCTTAAACGATGTGTTATCATTTGGCATTTTTAATAGGATGCTGTGGACTTATTATATAAGTGTAAGAATGTGTCTTTGTATAGACATATCTCACTGTGTATCTTTTGGTCATGGAAGTTGAAAGCCCCTGGCTCTCAATATAGTTCATGATTTATTTTACTGATTTATTTATGCCTTGCCATGTTCCAAAAAGGACTTAAGGCAGGATAGCTCATGAAGAGTCTTGGACCTTGTTCCAACCCTATTATTTGACTGAACCACTAGCCAACATTACACTTAGTGAACAGTGTTGAAGACAATCGGTGTCACAGACGGTGCTGCAGTTGTATCTTTTGCCAATCTGGTAGTAATTCAGGGATGGATACAATATAATTAGAGTACCGTTAAAAATAACTTCTAAATTTTGATGGTCTGCAAGGCACTGATAGAAAGCTTTGACCATTGGGAGCTCAGGCCCATTTAGAGCCGTGGTCTCTACAGTAGGGTTTGCATAAAATTACCTGGGAAATTTGAGTTCTGCAAGGACATTACTTTAAGTCAGTCTGTTGTGATGTTTTACAGTTTATAGGGGCATAGGTAATTGGATTTTTGGATTTATTATTTTAAAAAATAGACTCTTAATATTCTTTGTATTGCAGTAGGAGTTACCATGCAGATCTTTTGTATGATACTGTATAGAAGTTAACTGGTCATTTTCAGGCGAAGGGCTTAAGAATTGTCTAACTTAAAGATGACTAACTCATTTTACTTCACAAAAACCCAAATGCCCCAAATTTGCTGACATTATCTGTGACAAATGGCTGTGAGTCGTATGCTAGCTAGCAGATATTTTTGAAAAAATAAAAAACACACTTAATCTGTCTTTTTGGGATGATGGTAAATTCTTAACAGTGACTCAAAAAGTAAGTACCTCTCAAAAACAAAATAAAATTCAATGTTACGAAAGAGGTTTTTGAAAATGGATATTTGGAATTGCATTTATTATTATTGTATTTAACTGCTGAAAATGATTTGTGTTAACTTTAAGAACATTTTTATATAAGTATATTTGAACTTGGAAACACCATTTTCTAAGCTGTATAAAAATCTTATAAAGGAAGAGTTTTTAGCAGTTTTCAGCCCAGTGGCTGACAATATAAAAAGCCAATAAATTCTGATTAGTTAGTAATAACAACTGGTTATCATCAGGAAATATGGCATGCACTAGTTGAATTTTAGTTAAAACCTTTGCATGAAAGTGAATGGGATTGAAAATTGAATATCATGTTTCATTCATTGCAGCAAGTGATGCAGTTCTTTCCTTTGGTTTTTCTTTCTCATCTTTGTGCAGTCTGTTTTTTGGCTATGATAACCATTAAAATAAAATAAAATAGTTATTTATTATAAAAATGAACTGAATTTACAACCAGACTTTCAAGTTGCTTTATTACAAAATGTGAAAGAAAAATTTAAAAAAATAATAAACCATATTCAATCACATTACTCTCACTGAAAGTGGTGGTATAATATCCTAATATTTATTAGGAAGAGCACAAATTTGTGAAATCTGTGTCATCCTATATAATAAAACCCTACTATGCAAATTGACCGAATGGTAGAATGACCAATCGCTGTGATACACACTGACCACCAGGGGGCAGATGCTCAATGCAGGAGCTGCCCCTGGTGGTCAGTGTGCTCCCACAGGGGGAGCACTGCTCAGCCAGAAGCCAGGCTTGTGGCAGGCAAGCGCAGCGGCAATGGCAGGAGCCTCTCCCACCTCCGCTGTAGGCAGATGGTAAGGAGCGAGGGGTCCCGGACTGTTAGAGCCCCGGACTGTGAGAGGATGCAGGCCAGGCTGAGGGACTCCCCGCCGCCCCCACCCAGTGCACAGATTTCGTGCACTAGGCTTCTAGTCAATAAGTAAAAGAAATGTTTTAAAATTGTTTATTATAATAAATGTCATTCTTTAAAATTTTCATTTTTGTGTATGCTTTACAATGTACATAATTATTTTTCTGGTGTGTAATGTATGTATATAAATTATAAATAAATATATATACATGACTTCTTTTAAACTGTGGGGTATATGATAAAAATGGTTATGACTTTTATATCAAGGTTCTTAAGTAAGATCCCTTGGAGTTATGGACTAAGAGTCTCTATATAGGCTTTAGGGAATCTGTGAACACTCTGAAATTGTGTGTAAAATTTTGTGACTCTATGCATTTCTCTGGAGAGAGGGTCTGTAGCTTTTAGCAAGTTCCCAAAAGGGTCTTTGACCCTCCCCAAAGGTTAAGAAACTATGCTGTTAAGGACTGAGACCTCAGTAACTCCATTCATCCAGTGTTACTTCTTGCCAAGTTTAATGGATATGTCTGATGTCATTACTCAAGCCTGCAGTATGACTGGATTTGCAGTCTGTTTTTCCATTTTGTAATAGATGTGATTGCAATGCCTTTGGCCTTCAGAGATGTTTTAGTTCTATTTGTTACATAACTACCTGGCCATCATCACTTGGCTGCTTTTATATATCATTTCCCACTTCTATCCCCCTAACCCCCATACTCACAGTTAAAAAGAGTGAGTATGGAGATGGAAATGCATACATGTATAGAAGAGACCAGTATCAAGTCAAGTATAGGGAGACCTGCCTGGTAGGCTGGAATTCATAGTTTCTGTGCTTTTAAATTCTTTTTAGTAAGATCTGAATCTCAGCTCTCTAGAGTTCTTAGGGTTGAAGGTGAATCATATGCTGAAAACATATGATTTCAGGTTCTTAGATTTATTCCTTTTTTTTTTTAATTCTTCAATGTCATTGTTCTAATTTAGGCTTACTTATTGGATAGTAACCAAAGTGGTCTCATTGGCCCCAGTGAGTTCCTTTTTCACTCTATCCCAAATCTTGTTTGGGGATGATTGCAATTTTTATTTTCATTATGTTACTTTGCTTGAAAACCTTCCATGGCTCCTCATTACTGTCAAGATAAAGCTGTTCCTTAGCCTGGCATTTAAAGCTTTCCAGTGTCTGGCAACAACCTGCTTTTCTCATCTCACTTCTCACTAGCCTTCCCCAATAAGCTGTTCAACATAAAATTGTCAGCTTACTGTCCCCTAAACATCCTTTGGGCTTCTCAGTTTCCACCCCTTTATATATATATGCTTTTCCCTGGAATGTTCTACTTATTCTAGGCTATTCCTCCTGAGATTCTACCTACCTTTAAAGCAGCGGTCGCCAACCTTTCAGACCTCATGGACCACCAGTGGTCTGCGGACTGCCAGTTGGTGACCGCTGCTTTAAAGCTCAGCTCAGGTTCCACCTTGCTTTTTAAGTACTCAGACTATACAGTTTGGAAGTAATCTCCTCCTTCTATGAACTCTTAATTTTTATTTTCCTTTTTATTCATTTGGCACTTTATACTGCCCTATACCGTGTGGAATTTTTTGTTTTCATGTGTCCTATCTCCCAAATTATGGTATGAGAATGGCAGAAGAAGATCATGTTTTGTATTTTGTCCTTTGCAATGTCTTACACATACGGAATTAAAATATTGGCAAGTCATATTGATTAAATCACAATGCTAATTATTAATTTAGAGAAATAGACCTTTTTTTGAACATGTACCTGGAATACTCATACAAAACATCCAGGGATTCTCTTCACCGACCTCAGGGTTTTGAGAAATTGAATTGGAAATCAGATACTGTTCAAGAGAGAGAGGTAGTCCTACAGCATAAGAAGTTGGCTGTTAAGGGCTGTGTTCAGGGCTGGGGGAACCTGGTGACTTATTGTTCTCCAGTAGAGCTCCCCCTGCCATGGATACAGAGAAACATGTGTTCCTTCCTCTCTCAGCTGTGCTAGAGATACAAACTCTTAATGTCGTGAAGATCACTATACTTCTGTGATAATTTTGCAATACCTTCTCTATAAGATAAATTTTTACTGAATACTGTGTTTGAATGGTAATATAGGGCACCATGAAGTTATTATAGCTTAGGGTTTCTGCCCGTTAAAGAGATTATAACTCTTGTAGAGAGTCTCATTTGCTTTAAATCATATATGAATTTAAAAATGTAAAAGATGTAATATGGGCATATGTAACTAAAACTAGCATAGTTAGTTGCTAACTGAGATATGTGGAAACTCCTCTAGTATTTACTATTTTTATCATTCACTTGAAATTTATTTATCATGTGTCATTTCCCACCAACAATATTGTAAATTATAGAAGGTAGAGGCCATTTATTACACTAGTTATGTGCCAATACCATTGCGCTTTCATAGTGCTTTACCCACAGTATCTATCCTATCTAATAATAGACAAACACGGTAATTGACCGTACCTTCACCAAGCCTCCCATTGGCTAATCAGTGCAATATGCAAATTAACCACCAACAAAGATGGCGGCTAATTTGCATACTGCAGGCTGGGCCGGCAGCGCGCGAGGCTGCCCGCGGGACCCAGGCCCCCGGATCCGTGACCTGGCGAGGGAGCAAAGCAGCGGAGAATGGAAAGAGCCCAGTTGGCAGAGAAGGGAGGGAGCTGAGGGCTAAGCGGGGAAGGGAGGGAGCGAGGCAGCGGAGAAGAGAGCGAAGCCTGCCTAGGTGGGCTTCGCTCCCTTCTCTGCTTTGCTCTGTTCTCAGGAAGCCCTATTCTTGCAGGAATAGGCCAGAGGAAGCCCTATTCTTGCAGGAATCTTCCTGCAATGGGCATCTAGTATATCTATAAAAGCCTAAGCGACCATTATGATGGTACGACTGGAACAACCGGTTGCTATGACATGCACTGACCACCAGGGGGCAGACGCTCAACACAGGAGCTGCCCCCTAGAAGCCAGGCTCATGGCTGGCGAGCGCAGCTGTGGCGGAGGGAGCCTCTCCTGACTCTTTGGCAGTGCTACTGAGCGGTGGCGGCAGGCGCAGTGGGCCAGTATGAGCCCAAGCGGAGCAGCACAGCACCCGGTCCCAGCTTGGACTCCTCCCTGGCTGCCTGCCACTTGGTGCACTGCTACATCCCAAAGGGGTTCCGGATTGCGAGAGGGCGTAAGCCAGGCTGAGGGATAAAACCTCCCCCCCACCCCGCACGAATCCATGCACCGGGCCTCTAGTACATAGATAAGTGTGTTACTGATCATGCCTTGGAGCCTAGCATGGTCTGGGTAGGCGTCTGGAGGAAGTGGAATTTGAATTAGATTGTAGGACTTGGAGTGATGCTTATAGCATAGTTCCATGGAACTTGAAAAAAGAGTTCTGTAGTTAAAATAATAAAGTACATTTAGTGCACTGTCCGGATCATAGAGCCTCTTTGGTTACCATGCCTTTGGCCCTGAAGTAACCCATATCACTTCTTCTCATAACCAAAAGTAGTAACAGGGCACTGCTTAAGGGGCTAGGGAATGCTGGCTAGAACATGAATATATGGTGAACAGTAATTGCCTTTGCCTCACCAAAACAGAATTGCTTTCTTTAGAAAGATGGCTATCAGAATCAGTAGGCCCTACCTGGAATTATTGAAATAAAGAGGAATTTTTTGTGTGTGTCAGTCTAAATGGGATTTTTATTGCTAAATTTATTTGTGAAAAGAACTTATAGTGCTGAATAGTAGTGTTTGGAACAGTTAAAGGAGAAATTTTTACTAATGTCTCTAGGGGTAGTTATTATAAATTGTTTTAGTTTACATGGTTTTGCTACCATCTTTAGAGCAGAGATTTGAAATCGGTAGAAAATGATTGACTTCAATAAAACTGATCCAGAGCTTTTCTACATATATACTGTTTGATTGGTAAGATTATGAGGTGAGATAAGTGAGAGAGGGTATAAAGGGCTTTCAGATAGTATTGGAGACCTTTTGCTGTCTGAAGTTTTCATAAAATTGCTTCTTAGTTCCCTGGAAGTCTTTTTCTCCTTCTCATCAACATACTGTTAATTAAAATCTGTTTTCTCCATTTTTCATGTCTTTTAATGTTGGGTTTGATAAGGATTTTTGGGTGATGGTTAAAATATTGGCCAATTATGCAGGACTATGAAGCCTAGATACTTATTTATACACTAGAGGCCCAGTGCACGAATTCGTGCATGGGTAGGGTCAGTAGGCCTGGTCGGCGATCAGGGCCGATCTGTGGGGCGACCAGCAGGGCGATCAGGGGCCTGCGGACATGATGTAGTTGTATTATGATGTCATATTTATACTAAGTAGGAATTGCTTTCATTATTTCAGACAGAAAGATGTGAGATACTACTCCAAACTCAAGACTCACTACACACACACACACACACACACACACACACACAGTGTCCCAAAAAATGTGTATGTACTTTAACAGCTGATTGCTCAATTTTGAAAATGCAATGTATTTTAATAAACACTGCCTTTATAATTATTCAAAGTGTGTGTATACATTTTATATATGCTAAGTGTCCAGTCATCTGTTTAACCAATCAAAGCATAATATGCTAATGATATGCTGATGGAGAATTCGTGTGCTGGACCTCTAGGATATATATAGCTATCCTTGGACATTTAGATGGTTTATCTATATTAATAAAAGTGTAACATGCTAATTAGATCGGACAGCTAAATGACCTTCTGGACAAAGCCGGGGCTGCAATGGGCAGAGGCAGCTGGGGCTGCGAGGGCTGAGCCCCGTGCATGAATTTCGTGCATTGGGCCTCTAGTACCTGTATATAATAACTGTACATAGCTGCCCAATTCATTGAGTTAACTCAGGGATACATGCCTCAATTGGGTGCTCTATGGATGCTTAATTGAGGTAATTTTATGGCTGAGATAAATGTTGGGAAACTCATGTTTTGAGAATTTTCCAGGTCAAAATCATTGTGATTATATTGAATGGTATAGAACTTTGGGACTCAATTGGAAGTTTGTTCATTGGTACAGAATCAGAACCTCTTTTGGAGGAAAATTTTGGCCCTATAAGAATATTTTTTTTTGCTTCACTTCCATGGAGAAGTGGGTTGGCTGCATACTTAGGCATCTTTAGTGGTTAGATTCCTTAATTTTCATAAGAGAATATTAACCTCATTCTGCAATTGATTGACTGTGAAATATGTAGTATACCTGCAATCAGTATAGAAGAGCTTCATTCTACATGTATCCACTTACTTTGCTGTCCAATTCTTTTTTTTTTTTTAATATATTTTATTGATTTTTCACAGAGAGGAAGTTGAGAGGGATAGAGAGTTAGAAACATCGATGAGAGAGAAACATCGATCAGCTGCCTCCTGCACACCCCTCACTGGGAATGTGCCCGCAACCAAGGTACATGCCCTTGACCGGAATCGAACCTGGGACCCTTCAGTCCACAGGCCGACGCTCTATCCACTGAGCCAAACCAGTCAGGGCCAATTCTTATTATAAAGGTAGTAATCAGAAGTAATACTCTTTGAGAATTGCTTAAATAAGCACATTTAATCCATGCTCTAGAAACAGAGTTTTTACTTGGATCAAGTCAGAATACCAGAGAGCTATGTATATTGATTGCATTGTTTTAGACTGGGGTAGACTTACTTTTACTGAATTGTTATTTGGTGTAATGCAGTCAGCCTTGATTGAGGGCCATTAAAACAAACAGCTTTATAAAATTTAGTACTTCTCTTATTGTGGAATTCTTGTGAGGATATTAATCTCCTTTATCTCAGTGCCCTATTGATGCTGTTGTAACTATTGCTATTGTTATCAGCAGTTGATCTGCAGGACTAAGACTAACAAAAAATGAGCTAATAGTTCCTGGACAGATATACTTTTAGCTGAAGGCAAATGCTTTTGCCTGAAGAGAGACTCATTATGGATTAGGGGTTATGTAATGGTTAGGAGTGTGGGCTCTGGAGCCAGATTTCCTGGGCTTGAATCCTGGTTCTGCTACTTCCTAGTTGTGTGTTATTTAACCTCTTGGTGCCTCAGTTTTCTCATCTCTAAAATGGGAATGATAATGACCCTACCTCCTCAAGGTTGTTGGGAGAACTTTGTGAATTTAAACATATAGAATGTTTGGCCCATGACAAGTGCAATGAAAATGAACTGCTGTTGTCCCCCCCATTTAAAAAAATTGTAGTAAGATACACATAACATAAAATTTACCATCTTGACTATTTTTAAGGGTACAATTCAAGCTGCTTTTGTTTTTATCACCATTATTATTAGAACCCATGTAATAATTTTTTTCCAGGTCTTGATACTAGGAAAAGCTGTGTTTCCTTTGACCAGCTGGTTCATTTGTGTTGCATAGTCATCATGATTCTTGTAACCTATGCTATTTCTCTCTTTGCAAGGGAGCTCAGAGTCAAATGTGTTGCTCTTGTGGCATATAGTTTGTATGAATCTACCTCTGACTTCATCTTATTTTCCTCCCTTATTTTTTCTTTGCCCCAGTCTTGTCACTTTTTTCATTTTAATGCTACCGCACTCTGTGAACTATTTCGAATTTTTTTGAAATAATATGGAAATAAAAAGTAATCTTTATTACAGCATGTGCCCATGTTGAAATTTCAGATTAATTTTCATTTAATGTACCTTGAGTTGTTGGCTGCTTCTTGATGCCAGGGAGGTGCTATAATTTTCATTAAGATATCTCAAATTTCATCAGAGGATGGGTTACTTCTGGGAAGGTTACTATTGACAGCCAGTCCTGTTGATGGTATGGATTTTCTGTTAAGCTTTAATTGCAAGTGTTTTTTCTTGGCTTGTTGTTGTTTGGTTTTTCCCCTTGACCTTTGCTTCAGTAGTCTCTTGTAGATATTTTTCTTTTGAGGGGATGTCATTTTAAGAACTTGTAAACCCTAAGTCTTTAAAAATACTCTTCAGAGTACTTTTTTAAAATACATTTTTATTGACTTTTATCGTAGGTGTAGCATAGGCAGAGTAAAAGCTATATATGTTGTTACTGATTTTCTTTTAAAAATAAGAATGCTAATGTATTGATTTTCAAGAGAAAAAAGGAAATGTTCAAAGCCTAAAACATTCCTGGATATTCTGGTTATGTCACTAGCATGTTCTTTCTTCCAAGCAGATGTATGTGGGGCTGATGTTATTGCCTTTTTGGGAAGGTGGTAATTAAAAAAATAAAAATCAATCAATCAGGATTGGCTGTAAAAAAATTAAATCTCACCTGGGGATGTTTTTATTGACTTGAGAGAGAGAGAGAGAGAGAGAGAGGAAGGGGGAGGGGGAAGAGAGAGAGAGAGAGAAACATAGATCAGCTCCCTCCCATACATGCCCCACTGGAGATTGAACCAACAACCTAGGTATGTGCCCTGACTGGGAATCGAGCCAGCAATCTTTTTGGTGTACTGGACAATGCTCCAGTCAACTGAGCCACCTGACTGGGCTGAAGTGTCTTTTAAGTCTTTTTTAAATTTGTAAATTCCTTCTTCTTTCCCCCCTCCCTCCTCATCCTTATAGATTATTGGTCAACCTGGTTTATCCTGTACAGTTTCTTATAGTCTGAATTTTGATTTAGTTTAATATGTTTCTCTATCCTCTATATAATCTATAAGTTGGTAGTTTGATATAGAAGCTTGATTAAAGTTTAATTTGGGGGTGGAGCACAAGATGACCATAGTTGGTATTGAGACATGTATAATGTCTAGTCTTTTTGTGATGTTATCAGCTGTTGGTATCGCTGTTGGCTTTTGAAAATCCTAAATTGTCTAGATAAGAAAGGGGAAACATTGCTTGGAAATGGTAGAGTCTATTCTGTACACATAGGACTCCTGGTGACCATTTTGAAAGTACAACTGTGTGGTGTGGAATCAAAGAAGACCTAGGTTTTAGTCTTGGTTCCCTTGTTTAGGAGCTGTTTGATCTTACATAATTAACAGCAACAACAGTAGCAGCAGCTACCATTCAGCTAATGCTTATTTTACACCAGGTTCTGTGCTAAGTGCCTTATATACATTGTGTAATCTAATCCTCATAACTACCCTGTAAGCTCAGGCATCTTTTTTTAAAAATATATTTTTATTGATTTCAGAGAGTAAGGGAGAGAGGAGAGAGAGAGAGAAACATCAGTGATGAGAGGGAATCATTGATCTGCTGCCTCCTGCACACCCCCTACTGGGGGTCAAGCCTGCATCCTGGGCATGTGCCCTTGACTGGAATCAAACCCAGGACCCTTCAGTCTGCAGGTCAATGCTCTATCCACTGAGCCAAACCAGCAAGGGGGAGTGTTAACTGAATTTGTGATGTTATATTTCTTTAGCTAGGTTGTGGGTATGTCATATATGTTAAAATTATTTTCAATGCCTTTTTGTATGTCTGAAGTATTTTATGATGAATAATACCATTAAAGTGCTGATCACTAGTATTTGCATGAGTAATAGACTAAGAAAGAAATAGGTATGAAGTTAGTACTTTTAGGTCTAACCTTCAGCAGTTTGTTATCAATTTATAACTTGTAGCAATTTGTTATGGTAAATTGGTAATGAGTGCATGGAGAACTGTGTTGAGAAGAGATCTATGACCATTTCCAGCTTAATGGCAGAGACTTGTTGTGATTGATGACTAATGCCTGCCCTGTGCAGACATCCAGAGTTTTAGGAATATGTGCTTTTTTCTTGCTAAGCCTTGGTCAAGTGTTTATCAGAAAGTCCCAGGGCTTGACCTGATCACATTTTCTTGGTACTCTGCTTCTTGTAATTCTTCTGTGACTCTGATTAATGTTGTCATATTATATTTCCTATGGTGAAATATCTAGAATTTCATTGTGAAATTCCCAAGAAAGATTTCCCATTTATTTATATTTATTAATATTTTATTGAGTTAATAATTCATATACCATAAATTCACCATTTTAAAGTGTACAATTCCAATGACAACAGACCCCACAGAAGTACAAAGGATTGTTAAAAAATACTATGAACAACTCTATTCCAACAAACTAGACAACCTAGAGGAAATGGACATATTCCTAGAAAAATACAACCTTCCAAAACTCAATCAGGAAGAATCTAAAAATCTCAATAGGCCGATAACTATGGAGGAAATTGAAGCAGTCATCAAAAAGCTTCCAGCAAACAAAAGTCCAGGGCCAGACAGCTTCATAGGGGAGTTTTACCAGACATTCAAGGAAGAACTAAAACCTAATCTTCTCAGACTATTCCAAAAAATTCAAGAGGCAGGAACACTTCCAAGCTCATTCTATGAATCCAGCATTATCCTAATACCAAAACCAGATAAAGACAACACAATGAAAGAGACTTGCGGCCAATATCCCTCATGAACATAGATGCCAAAATCCTCAAAAAAAAATTCTAGCAGATTGGATCCAGCATTACATCAGAAAGATCGTACACCATGACCAAGTAGGATTTATCCCGGGGATGCAAGAATGATATAATATTCGCAAATCAATAAATGTGACACATCACATAAACAAATTGAGAGATAAAAATCACATAGGCATATCAATTGATGCAGAAAAAGCATTTGACAAAATCCAACACCCTTTTTTGATAAAAACCCTCAGCAAAATGGGAATAGAGGGATTATACCTCAACATAATAAAAGCCTTATATGACAAACTTACAGCCAACATCATATTCAATGGGCAAAAACTAAAACCATTTCACCTAAGAACAGGAACGAGACAGGGATGCCCACTTTCACCAGTCCTGTTAGACATAGTACTGGAAGTGCTAGCCATAGCAATTAAATAAGAAGAAGAAATAAAAGGTATCCAAATTGGAAAAGACATAAAACTGTCATTATTTGCAGATGACATGATACCGTACATAGAAAATCCTAAAGACTCCATCAAAACATTATTAGACTTATTAAATGAATTGGCAATGTAGCAGGATACAAAATTAACGCCAAGAAATTTATGGCATTTTTCTACACCAATAGTAAACTTACAGAAAGAGAGATTAAAAAGACAATCCCATTTACCATTGCACCAAAAAAATTAAGATCTCTAGGAATAAATTTAACTAAACAGGTAAAAGACCTGTACTTGGAAAACTACAGGACGTTGAAAAAAGAGATAGAGGAAGACATAAACAGATGGAAGAACATACCGTGTTCATGGGTTGGTAGAATCAACATCATTAAAATGTCCATACTACCCAAAGCAATCTATAAATATATTTTTTATTGATTTTTTACAGAGAGAGGAAGGGAGACAGATAGAGAGTTAGAAACATCGATGAGAGAGAAACATCGATCAGCTGCCTCCTGCACATCTCCTACTGGGGATGTGCCTGCAACCCAGGTACATGCCCTTGACCGGAATCGAACCCAGGACCCTTGAGTCCGCAGGCCGACGCTCTATCCACTGAGCCAAACCGGTTTCGGCCCAAAGCAATCTATAGATTCAATGTACTCCCTATTAAAATACCAATGGCATATTTCACAGACCTAGAACGAACTCTCCAAAAATTCCTCTGGAATAAAAAAAGACCCTGAATAGCTGCAGCAATCCTGAGAAAGAGGTATAAAGTAGGTGGGATCTCAATACCAGATATCAAGCTGTTTTACAAAGCCACTGTTCTCAAAACTGCCTGGTACTGGCACAAGAACAGACATAGAGACCAATGGAATAGAATAGAGAACCCAGAAATCGACACAAACCACTATGCTCAATTAATATTTGACAAAGGAGGCAAGAACATACAATGGAGTGAAGACAGTCTCTTCAATAAATGGTGTTGGGGAAATTGGATAGATACATGCAAAAAAATGAGACTAGACCACCGACTTACACCATACACAAAAATAAACTCAAAATGGATAAAGGACTTAAATGTAAGACAGGAAACCATAAATATTGGAGGAATGCATAGGCAGCAAAATCTTAGACATATTCCGAAGTAATATCTTCACCTATACAGCTCCTAGGGCAATGGGAACTAAAGAGAAAGTAAACAAATGGGACTACATCAAAATAAAAAGCTTCTGCACAGCAAAAGAAACCATCAACAAAACAACAAGAATGCCCACTGCATGGGAGAACATATTTGCCAATGTTATCACCAATAAGGGTTTAATCTCCAACATTTATAGGGAACTCATACGACTTAACAAAAGGAAGATAAACAATCCAATCAAAAAATGGGCAAAGGACCTAAATAGACACCTTTCAAAAGAGGACATTTAGAAAGCCAAGAGACATATGAAAACATGCTCAAAGTCACTAATCATTGAGAGATGCAAATCAAAACAACAATGATGTACCATCTCACACCTGTCAGAATGGCTATCATCAACAAATCAACAAATGACAAGTGCTGGAGAGGATGAGGAGAAAAAGGAACACTCGTGCACTGTTGGTGGGAATGCAGACTGGTGCAGCCACTATGGAAGACAGTATGGAGTTTCCTCAAAAAACTAAAAATGGAACTCCCATTTGACCCAGTAATCCCACCTCTAGGACTATATCCCAAGAAACTAGAAACACCAATCAGAAAGGATATATGCACCCCTATGTTCATAGCAGCCCAATTTACCATAGCTAATATTTGGAAACAGCCTAAGTGTCCATCAGCAGATGAGTGTATTAAAAAACTTTGGTACATCTACACAATGGAATACTACGCTGCTGTAAAAAGAAGGAATTCTTACCATTTGCAACAGCATGGATGTAACCGGAGAGTATTATGCTAAGCGAAATAAGCTAGTCAGAGAAAAGATAAATACCACATGATCTCACTCATTTGTGGAATATAATGAACAACATACTGGTAAACTGATAAACAAAAATAGATTCAGAGACAGAGAAGCATCAATTGAACCGACGAACCTCAGAGGGAAGGTAGGGGAGGGTGGGGGTAAGGGGGAGAGATCAACCAAAGGACTTGTATGCATGCATATAAGCCTAACCAATGGAACAGACATCAGGGGGGTGAGGACATGAGTGGGGGGGCAGGGGGGACAGTGGGCAGATAAGGACACATATGAAATACCTTAATCAATAGAGAAGAAAATCTAAAAAACAAATAAAATATACAATTCCATGGCTTTTAGTATATTCACAAAATTATACAACTATAATCAATAATACCTGGCTATTTCATTACCCCAAAAGAAATCCCATGGAATCATACAGTATGTGACCTTTTATGTCTGGCTTCTTTAACTTTGCATAGTATTTTCAAGGTTCGTTCATTATAGAATATGTTAGTACTTCATTCCTTTTTGTGGCCAAATAATACCCTGTTGTATGATATACCACACTTGGTGTATTTGTTCAACTGTTGAACAAATATTTAGGTTATTTCTACTTTTTGACTGTCATGAATAATGCTGCTAATAACCTTCATGTACAGGTTTTTTCATGGACATATGTTTTCCTTTCTTTTGGTTGTATACGTAGGAGTGGAATTGCTGGGTCATATGGTAGCTCTGTGTCTAACATTTTGAGGAACTACAAAGTTTTCCAAAGTGGCTGTACCATTTTACATTCCTACCAGCAGTGTATGAGGTTTCTGAGTTCTCCATATCCTTGCAAATATTTATTATATGACTTTTAATATATATTTTTTAAAATATATTTTATTGATTTTTTACAGAGAGGAAGGGAGAGAGATAGTCAGAAACATCGATGAGAGAGAAACATCGATCAGCTGCCTCCTGCACACACCCTACTGGAGATGTGCCCGCAACCAAGGTACATGCCCTTGACCAGAATGGAACCTGGGACCTTTCAGTCCGCAGGCCGACGCTCTATCCACTGAGCCAAACCAGTTACGGCTTTTTAAAATATTTTTGATATTTTTATTTATTTCAGAGAGGATGGGAGAGGGAGAGAGTATTAGAAACATCAATGATGAGAGAGAATCATTGATTGGCTACCTCCTGCACAACCCCTACTGGGGTTCGAGTCCGAAACCTAGGCATGTGCCCTTGATGAGAATCGAACCTGGGGCCCTTCAGTCCGCAGGCTGACGCTCTATCCACTGAGCCAAACCGGCTAGGGCTAGTATATGACTTTTTAATTTTAGCCATACATTGTAATTTTGATATGCAAAATTGATGTTGGTAGAATCATGTTTGCAGATGACATGATACCGTACATAGAAAATCCTAAAGACTCCATCAAAACATTATTAGACTTATTAAATGAATTGGCAATGTAGCAGGATACAAAATTAACGCCAAGAAATTTATGGCATTTTGTGAACTTACAGAAAGAGAGATTAAAAAGACAATCCCATTTATGTGCCCGCAACCAAGGTACATGCTCTTGACCAGAATGGAACCTGGGACCTTTCAGTCCGCAGGCCTGAAAGGTCATAAGGACACATATGAAATACCTTAATCAATATAATAAATATTTGCATATAGAGTCCAGCCTCTTATCTGAGTAGAGCCCTCAGCATCTGAGACAGAAGGGCTTTCACCTTCTTCCTGGACTGTGAGATCATTAGTTCTAGATGGTGAGCAGTTATTAGGTTCAGCAATTTCTCTGGCCAACTCTAGAAGCACTTAGTATATGTAAGGACACATTTATATGTACTATCAAATGAACAGGCCCCTGGAACTGTGTGGCTCTGGGTCTGTGACTAACTTATTCTTGTATAAAGGCAGTCATAATCCATAATCCATAATCCCTAATGACTGAGATGTTGAGCATCTTTTTATATGCTTATTGGCCATTTGCACATCTTTCATAAAGAAATGTCTATTTCAATCTTGTGCCCATTTTAAAATTTGGTTGTCTTTTTATTATTAAACTTTGAGAGTTCTTGATATAAGTCCCATATCAAATATATGACTTGCAAATATATTTTCCCCATATGTGGATTGTATTTTTACTTTCTTGATGGTGAGCCCATTGAGGCACAAAAGTTTTACATTTTGATGAAGTCCAATTTATCTATTATTTTTCCTTCTTGAGCTTTTGGTGTCATAGCTAAGAATTCTTTGCCCAACTCAAGGTCATGAAAAATTAATGCCTATGTTTCTTTTCTAAGAGCTTTGAGTTTTATTACTTACATTTGGGTCTTTGGTTCATTTTTAGTTAATTTTTCTATATGGTGTGAGGTAGATTCCAGTTCTTTTTGCAGTAGAGATAAAGTTCATTATCTTCTAATATACACATCAGTAAGACCTTTCATGTTCACCACATTTAATATTTTAATCAATATGTGATTTTCTGCCACTTCATTGGTTTCACCTTTGACTCCCTGCTAATGAGTATTTTGTGGGTCTTAAATGGAATTTCTTTACCAAAGCCATATTCACCTTTGCACTTATCATAAAATGTCAGAATTAGGAGGAAGTTTATTGATCATATAGAGTACAGCCTCTTATCTGAGTAGAGCCCTCAGCATCTGAGACAGAAGGGCTTTCACCTTCTTCCTGGACTGTGAGATCATTAGTTCTAGATGGTGAGCAGTTATTAGGTTCAGCAATTTCTCTGGCCAACTCTAGAAGCACTTAGTATATGTAAGGACACATTTATATGTACTATCAAATGAACAGGCCCCTGAAACTGTGTGGCTCTGGGTCTGTGACTAACTTATTCTTGTATAAAGGCAGGCATAATCCATTTGACCAGTTTAGTTGAAAAATAGCATATTTTAATTTCTTGGCAATAACATAGTCACATAAGCATTGGTAATAGTCTTCATTTTTATTTGATTGAACTCTGTGGAGCAAATAATATTCTAGTCTCTATAGCAATTGTGACTTAAATGAATAATATTGACAGATTAATAAAATTAGGATACTGGGTAATAAAATGTAAACATAAGTAGAAAGTTAAGTTTTTTATGGCTTAGATTTCGGTATTGAAAAACATCTATGGTCATTTAGTAAAAAGTAAACATGATATTAAGTTTAGTATAATGAGTGTCAGGTGAATCTGCAAAACTAATAGTTATATTAACTATTCATAGTTTAAAGAAGAGATCGTACCAATTCATTGAAAAAAAGAAGCAAGTGTGCAAGCCAGAAGGGAGCTTATCATATCTTGACCCTTGCTCAAATTCGGGGCATCAGAGTACGTTATAGCTGTCAGATCTAGTTTAACATTGAGAAAGAGCTTATCTTTTATTTTAAAAATATTATTATTAAAAAAATGTTTCCTGTGAGATTTCTAAATTATTAAAGGCACATTTAGGAATAATTTATTTTAGGGACATTTATTTTGGCACCCTTTGTTAAATTTACTTCTCCTTTGGTATTTTGATAGCTTAAAGGTGATTCATGTTATATTACTTGGAGGAAGGCTAGCTTGCATTCTTGCTTGTTTTTGTCCCCCTGTTATGAAAGGAAATTAGAATATTGTGGAAAATAGGGAAAATATTTAAAAATAAAAGGAAGAAAAAAAGCACAGAGCAAGTAAAATAAGCAAGTAACTAACCATATCTTCTCCTGTCTCTACACAAAAGCTATTAATATTTTGGTGGACTTCTGAAGTTACAGTCTGGATTTCTAATTTATTCAGAATTTTTTGGGTGTTTTTTCCAAAGCAAATAATTACTCTTTAATTCATTGGATCTGGAGTTAAAAACAAACAACAAACAAAAACAAAGATCAAACAGAAACTCTCAGTGAATCTCCTTTAAGAAAGAAATTCTTCATTTTGTCACTGAGGAAGTTCTGTCATTCAGCCAGCTGGTAATGTCACCCTTTGAGTAGTTTATAACCTCCTATGTGCTGCCTCTTGGTGGTGAATAGACTGAGCCTTGCTCTGCATGTTATAAAGGCATGATGGGCCCTGACCTATGAAATATATTTTTCCTCTTTATGAATATGAATAGGTTTTTCCTTTATTTGAGGGAGAGTGGAGACAAAAAGTTCATTAAACTGCAAAAAATTATATGTCATTGTTGTTAACTGAACCTAACTAATGGCCACCCTTGTGAAATGTTAGTAATGATTATATTAGTAGAGATACACTTAAAAAAATTTGATCTAACCCCCTTTTAATTCTCAGTCTGGTACCTGACCTTTTTCTCTCTTCTCCTACCTGTTAGTGTCATCTTCCTCCCTTTCTCTGTTACTCCCTCAGTTTACATTGCTGCTAAACCCTTTCCCCCCCAATGTAATCTCCTCTTTCTATCCAGCTTATTTTCATTTTTAAGATATCTTTTTATACCAGTGATTATTTCCTGTACACCCCCCTCAACCACACATACACCCATTTTGTTTGGACTACAGTGTTGTTATTATCTGTTGAGTTTGAATGCTTTAATGATAGCATGTATTCTCTGCAGTAAGATATAGGCCCCACTTCTTCCTATTGGCTTTAACTTCTTATTTACACTTTTGGTACTTACTGGTAGGCTCTGGCAGGGATTAACTCCAAATTCTAAAACTAATAAAATCTAAAACTTTAACACTTCTACCACAAAAAAAAAAAGCATAGTGTAAAACTTTGTGACTATGAGTCTAAAGATTTCTTAGAACACAGAGGACATGATCCTTGGAAAAGAAAAAACATAACTTGGGCTTCCAGCGAAGTTAAGAACTTCCAACCTTTAAAAGACACTGTTAAGAGTATGAAAAAACAACTGTCAGAGAAATGTAAATCCAAACCAAAATGAGATACCACTTCACACCCTCTGGGTTGGCTAGAATTTAAAAAGTCAGATAAAAACAAGTGTTGACAAGAATGTGGAGAAATCAGAAGCTGCTGATGGGAATGTAAAATGTTGCAGCCACTCTGGAAAGCATTCTGGCAGTTTCATGAATATCTCTCATACTCCTCCAAGTCTTTGCTCAAATCTCACCTTGAGTAAAGGATGTGTACTTATATCATCCTATTTAGCGTCACAAGTTTCCCCCTCCCTTCCCCTTTACTTAACATTCCTCTTCCCTCCTACATGTTATCTTCTAACCACCCCCAGTGCATACCACCTTCTAACATACTATATAATTTACTTATTTTATTGTTTACCTCTCCCCACTGAAATGTAAATTCTATGAGGGCAGGGTCGAGTAGTGTCTAGCTTAAAGTAGCCTCTCATTAATTATTTGTTGCATGAATGAATGAAAACTGGGACTGACTCCAAATTCTCTTGCCCTTAATCACAGTGATATACAGCCTCTCAAACATATATTTTTGAGTTTTCATGATGACTTTGTTTTTATAATGATGATTCAATAACTATACTACTTCATCTAGTTGTACTATATTTAAATTATTGATATTTAGTTTATTTCTGAAAGATAGAGCTACTCATTCAGCAAACATTTAGAAGCCTTTAGTATCAGGCTTTGTGTGACAGCTTCATAAAGATAAAGAAAATATGGGTCTTGTCCTCAGGGAAATCTCAGACTATAATGGCAGTAGATATGTCAACAAGTATTGTAATGATATCTGATAAGGGCACATATTAGAAGCATTTTGAAGTTACAAAGAGAGTACACCAGTTGTAGTACCCAACTCTGTGGGAGCTAGAGGTTGGATCCTGATTTGGGGGTGGTGTAGAAATGGGAGGAAGGGCACCTGATTAATAAGATGCTATAATGAAAATGTACACTGAGTTATGGTTTTGGCCAGGTATTAAAATAGATTGGAAGTAGGCTAAATATTGTAAAGGATAAAAAGGTTGAAGTAAAACTTTAATTAATAACAGTATAATAATGCTCTCTCATAATTTATAGGCTAACACATTGTAATTGGAGGATAAATCTTGCTTTTAAAGAAAGATCTGAGAGAAGTAATATATTTAAATTGCATTTACCTTAAAATATGTAGTACTCATACCCTTAGGTGAGGGTAAGATTGAATTTTTAGAATTTCTTTAAACTATAAACAGTGGGTGTTATAAATTAATAGTTATAAAGTGAACACATGTTCCAGGCACTCTCTTAACATTTTGCATATGTTAATACAGAATAATATATTTTACCTTAATTATATGTATGGTCAAGCTATGATCATCTGTAGGTAGATTATTTGCATTTGGGGTATTCATTCATTTCAAACGACAACTTCATTGACTGCCCTTCTATCTTCTCATCAATATCCTTCTCCCATTTGTTTTTACTGTATCTGACCAGCTTTAAAAAATCATTATTTATTATTATACTTATTATTTATCATCTTTTTAAATTTTTTATATTTCAGTTACAGTTTGTACTCAACATTATTTTGTGTTAGTTTTAGGTGTACTTTATCATCTATTTTTATTTTATTTTATTTTATTTTTTTAAAATATATTTTATTGATTTTTTACAGAGAGGAAGGGAGAGAGATAGAGAGTTAGAAACATCGATGAGAGAGAAACATCGATCAGCTGCCTCCTGCACATCTCCCACTGGGGCTGTGCCCGCAACCCAGGTACATGCCCTTGACCGGAATCGAACCCGGGACCCCTCAGTCCGCAGGCCTACGCTCTATCCACTGAGCCAAACCGGTTTTGGCTATCATCTGTTTTTAAAGCTGTTAAATAGATTATGTCTTTCTACTGCATTTGTTGATATTTGATGGGTCATAATGAGAGAGCAAGTGTCATGTAAGCCTGAGAAAAGTATACAGACTCATTTTTCTTAGTCTTATTTCTTAATTTCCTGCTTAATATTTCATTTATCCAAGGTTTTTCTCCAATTACAATTTAATCATTTATATAAGTACAATTGGAAGTCATTTTTCCCAGTCCTACTTAATATCACAGACTCCTTCCCCTGCTCTCCAGGAATACAATTCTTAGAAACCATGGGGTTTTTAAGTATTTGAAGACTTAGAATTAGAGGAAAATTATGGGACAGAATCCATTTATGGGAGCTGATTTCAGAGAAGGCAGATGATGGACTTTACACAAATATATCTTCACCAACATTGTCTGATGATTTTTTAATTTCACTTTGTTATGTTGCCTGAAGTTCTATTAAGCATTAATTTGGATAGGTAAATACCTGCTTTTTAGATACCTCTGGTTAGGTTAAGAGTTTATAATAATTTTTATAAATTGTTCTAGTCCGATTGCCTCTCCACTTCTAGTTGTCATATTTAGTAGTTTTGATTTAAACAAAAGAAATGATCAACTTGTTTACCAGTAAGAGCTGGAAAAGGATCATTGTTTTAAATATATATTTTAAAAATTGATTTTAGAGAAAGAGGAAGGGAGAGTGAGAGAAAGAGATATATAAACATTGAGGAGAGAGAAACATTGGTAGGCTGCCTATTGGGGATTGAGCTCACAACCCAGGCATGTGCCCTGATCGGGAATCGAACTAGCGACCTCTTGGTGCATGGGACAGCACTCAGCCAACTGAGCCACACGGGCCAGGCAGGATCATTGTGTTAATAATTAAATTCATCTTGGTATTTATGTTGTGACATTTTAGTGAGTGAATCTTTATTGTGACTAACACTATAGAATTTTTAGCTAATCAGGGATATTTATTTTGGGAAAGCAGAAAAACCTGTTTCTTACACTTTACTTTTGCAATAATATGTCCCTGGGTATATGTTTCATATTTTTGGCTTTTGTCCAGCTTGTCTCAGGTGGCTTATTCTTTTCTCCTAGTGAGGCCCATTGTTCTTAATCTAGCTTTTGTTTTCACATAGGTACTTCCCACTAGTTTATAGTCTGTATGCAGATTAACTGTAATAACATGCATTATTTTAGTCATTCTATCTCAAGCAAAGTTAGTTTGCATTTTCCTTTCACTTCGTTCAGTACTTCCTTTAAAATGGTCAAGTCCAGAGTTCACACATATTTAAACTTGGATATATAGGACTTTGCAAATCTCCTCAGTGCTGGTAGGTAAAGGAGAGACTGAAATACCTCTTGGAGGTGGAAAAGTAAGAAAAAGAAAATGCATTTGTAAATATTTTAAATAGAAAATATCTTTTAAAAGGGGTTGAATGATTGCTGTGTAGCCAAATTCTTGTGGGGATTTTTTATATATCAGGTTTCTTGATAGCCTCATCTCAGCAGTGTTAAAGTCTCATAATAATAATAAAAAAAATTATTCTACAGCCTCCTTAATGTTATGGTGCCAGACTACCTAGAGTGGCCATGATGGATTATTCAGTTGAAAACTATCTTTGCTAATTTTTTGTTTCTAGGCTAGGGAGATGGGAACAACCCTTTTACCAAAAACCAACCAAACAAACAAAAAACTGACAAAAACCCATTCCCCTTCCTTGAAAGCCCACAAATATCAGCATTGGAAGGTAGTCATGGTTACAAAAGATCACCCAGGTAGAATGTCGAGAGAGAACAGGTGATTTAGGTGAAAGATCTTAGGAACATACATCTAAAATGAGAATTCTCCTAATAAGACTTTCAGAAGAAATGACTAAAATCATAGGACCAAAAATTTAGGAGAGTGTAAGCTAACAATTCTGAAAACATTATGCATGTACAATAGTGTGAAATAGATGGAGAGTGAATTGTGCGATCCAGGTTTCTCACTTTTGGAGAGTGAGGTTACAGATAGCCATGCACAAGGGAAATGCTAGAGCCATATAGTCCTGGGTTGGAGTTAGAGACATCAGTATGAACTCATGTTTAGCTTAATATAGATATGGATGCAGACACATTATAGATATGTATGTATATGGATACAGCCACATTATAGATATGGTCTAGTGTACAGACATATTTTCTAGCTCTGTCTACTGAAAGGACCTAGATATAATGACAGCCCAGTAGCATTGAGCATACCAAGTACCCAAATTTTGATTTCTAATACTGTTGTCCAGCAAAAAGGACTAAAGCTCCTTGGAAAATGTCTGATTCCAGCACTGGGGCAGGGAAGATACAAATGAGCAGGGACCATTTTGTATTGCTGGAAAGTAAGAAAATGCTTAAAATCCAAACGAATAGGGTCTTGGCAAGAAAGATAGAGTGCCATTCTGAAAGTGTACCCAATGACCAAAGCTTGAACAATCTGAGCAACAATAAGTAATATAATATTGGGTTATAACCCAAGATATATGGTAAATATCCCTAAATCCATGCTGATTAAAATATGTGATTGAATAAATAAGTGCCCCCACTTATTTATCTCGTACAGAGGAATTCCAGGTAATATATGCAGACACTTCCCTCCTTCAAAGAGGTGGAATTTAATTCTCTAGCCCTTGACTGTGGGCTGTACTTGGTGACTAAAAGGGAAGGATGATTTCTATAGATGGTGTTTAAGTTTACATAAGTCAAGGGCCAAAGTATTTTCAAGGGATAAAGCACTGAAGAATATTGGTGATCTCAGTTGGAGCAGTTCTAAGAGAAAGGTAGATTTGGGGCTATAAATATATATGATTCTAACTTTAAGCAACCTTATAGAGTATTAAATTTTTGTGTTCTTATTAGAAGAATTAATCACACATTGACAGCTACTTAATGTCTATCAAAAGCTCACTTAAAATATTAGATATAAGAAGATAGTTTAATGAGTATCTTATATATTCAGCTAGTTTCTTGTATTAAGTCTCAGAGAACAAAGTATCAAGATCATGCCACTCAGTCACCCTGACATGAAAATGCCTGTACCTGTACTGAGTTCTGATTTAATGACATGCCATCTGCCTGTATAGAATCTATCTGTAAGGAACATCATTTGAATGATGTGTATTTTCTAAAATCATACTTGAAATTATAGTCCAGTAGTTTCATTGTTCTTTGTATAAATGCATGAAGTTCAGATTAAAAAAATTACATGTTTTCCTCTTATCAAAAAATGAAAACTTTTAACCCTGAAAACAGACTCCAATTTGATACTCCGTGTTTATAATATGTTGATATCATGAACTTGATATATCGTCTGTGTCAGTTGCCTATTGTCATATAATAAATCGCCTCAAACTTAATGGTGTAAAACCACTTTGAGCCCTGGCTCGGTAGCTCAGTTGGTTAGAGTGTCGTCCCAATAAACATGGTCAGGGCACATCTATACTAATAATCTATACTAATAAAAGGGTAATATGCTAATTAGACTGGGAGACCTACCCGGAGACCTTCTGGATGTCCTTCCAGACAAAGTCATGGTGGCGGGGCCGAGGCAGAGGCGGTTAGGGGCGATCAGGCCAGGAGGGGAGGGCAGTTGGGGGTGATCAGGCTGGTGGGGGGGGCAGTTGAGGGCAAGCAGGTTGGCAGGGGGGGCCAGTTGGGGGCAAGCAGGCCAGCAGGCAGAGTGGTTAGAGGCAATCAGGTAGGCAGGCAGGTGAGCGGTTAGCATCCAGTGGTCCCAGATTGTGAGGGGTATGCCCAGCTGCCGGTTTAGGTCCGATCCCCGGGATCGGGCCAAAACCAGCAGTCGGACATCCCCTGAGGGAGTCCCGGATTGGAGAGGGTGCAGACCGGGCTGAGGGACACCCTGCCCCCCGCCGCCCATGCATGAATTTCGTGCACCGGACCACTAGTACTAGTATAAGAATGCATAAATGGGTGGAACAACAAATCAGTGTTTCTCTCGTCCTCTCTTTCCTCTCGCTCTCAAATCACTGAAATATATTTTTTAAAAACCACATTGATTTATGTTTTTATACAACTCTGTGCGTCAGGAATTTGGGCAGAGAGGATTCTTCTGCTCTATGTGGCACCATCCGGGACCACTCACTCTGCTGGTAACCTGAGTGGGCTGGACAGGACAGTCTAAGAAGGCTTCATGCACATGTCGTGACTAACATCCTGTTGGTCAAGGCGTCACAAGGCCAGCCAAGATTCAAGGAGCTGGTAAATAGTCCCCATTTCTTGGTGGGTGGAGTGACGTGTATACACAGAGAGGGGAGGAATTGATGGTAGCCATCTTTGGAGAATAGTATCTAGCCATGCCAACTACCACAGTATCTTTTTTTTCCCCTCTTTCTGATTGCTATTTATCTCAGTACTACACCTTTAAAGTTCTCATTTTAATGTTTATAGATTCATCAATACACAGTATCTATTTTTAAATTTTATATGCATAGTTTTATTGTGATGAATCTCCTTTACCTTGTATTTGTAACCAATTCAAGTCCTTTTATAAATGAAGCAGGTTACACATATTAAATAAAAAGTACCGTAATTTAATAGAAAAAATTTGGAATAATGGGGGCCAAGCTGACTTCCACTCTTCTTATTGTCACTCACTATAAACTTACCTTGGATTAAGGAGCATCTAGGATTATTTAGAGTTGAAAATCCCTAAAGCATTTTTGCTTAGTTATTGGGCCTATCTTCTGAGAGTTTGTTGCTTTAGCTTAGTTTCCCTGATTTGGAAGGTTTATTAACACATGTTCATATTTTTCCTCCCTGTTAAACCTTGTGGAGCACAATCTAGGAAAGGCTATCTTAATTTTTTTTTTTTTTTTTGCATTTTATTTATTTATTTATTTATTTTTAAAGGTATTTTTATTGATTTCAGAGAGGAAGGGAGATTGAGAGAGAGAGATAGAAATGTCCTGCATGCCCCTGAATCAACCATGAACTCCTGGTTCAGAGGTCGATGCTCAACCACTGAGCAAAGCTGGCCGGGCTGATTTGCATTTTAGAAGTCTCACTCTGGTTTCAAGTCAGAGGGGAAATCCTCACACCTCTCACTTCTAAATGCTTCTTTTCTCCTTTAGTTTTTACTGGACTATCGTTCCACCTGCTATTTACTACATACTATATATTGCAATTCAACCATAAAAATTAAATATCTTAGCATAGTATTTTTGGGATAGTAACTTGTTTTTTTCCTATCCTTAGTAATTCCTAGTTCATTCTTTTTTTTTTTTTTTTTTAATCTTTATTGTTCAGATTATTACATTTGTTCCTCTTTTTTCCCCCCATAACTCCCCTCCTTCCAGCTCCCACCCCACCCTCCACCCTCACTCCCCACCCACTGTGTTCATCCATAGGTGCATGATTTTTGTCCAGTCACTTCCCGCATCTCCCACACCCCTTTTCCCCCCAAGAATAGTCAGTCCATTCCCTTTCTATGTCCCTGATTCTATTATAATCACCAGTTCATTCTGTACATCAGATTATTTATTCACTTGATTCTTAGATTCACTTGTTGATAGATGCATGTTTGTTGTTCACAATTTGTATCTTTACCTTTTTCTTCTTCCTCTTCTTAAAGGATACCTTTCAGCATTTCATATAATACTGGTTTGGCGGTGGTGAACTCCTTTAGCTTTTCCTTGTCTGTGAAGCTCTTTATCTGACCTTCAATTCTGAATGATAGCTTTGCTGGTAAAGTAATCTTGGTTGTAGGTTCTTGGTATTCAGCACTTTGAATATTTCTTGCCATTCCCTTCTGGCCTGCAAAGTTTCTGTTGAGAAATCAGCTGACAGTCGTATGGGTATTCCCTTGTAGGTAATTGAGCCTCTTTCTCTTGCTGCTTTTAAGATTTTCTCTTTGTCTTTTGCTCTTGGCATTTTAATGATGATGTGTCTTGGTGTGGTCCTCTTTGGATTCCTTTTGTTTGGGGTTCTCTGCGCTTCTTGAACCTGTAAGTCCATTTCTTTCTCCAGGTGGGGGAAGTTTTCTGCCATTATTTCTTGAAATAGGTTTTCAATATCTTGCTGTCTCTCATCTTCTGGCACTCCAATAATTCTGATATTAGTCCGCTTAAAGCTGTCCCAGAGGCTCCTTACACTATCTTCACACTTTAGGATTCTTTTTTCATTTTGCTTTTCCAATTGGGTGTTTTTTGTCGAATCTTTGGTTTGATTCTTGAGCTCCTCTGGTCTGCTATTGGGTATAATATTCTTTATTTCAGTCCGTGTATGCTTACTTTCTAGTTTCTTTATCGTAGCATCGAGGGTCTCATTAGTTTTCGTGAGGCTCTGCACCAATTTATGGCAAGCCCTCAAAATTGCGATTCTTAGCTCCATATCCTCCATTTCTGTCATGTTTTTTTGTCTCCGCATTTTTTATGCTTTCTTGGTGCACCCCCTTGTGGTCTCTGTGCGCAGTCTTGTTCTAGCCAAGCCTTAATTGTTGTAGTTAACACTAGAGGGATTTGACCACCAGGCCGACTGGCTGTAGGAATCAGCTGTGTAGAAAACATCTGTCTTCTGGGGAGGCGCTAATCCAGCCTTTGCCTGAGGCAATTGGCAAATGGCTGTGCACAGGGCCTGGGCGGGGCGGGCTCAACAGGGCGGGGGGAGGGAGCCGCTATGGCCGCTCTCAGTCCGTCCCCAGGGGCTCTGCCTCTCTGTCCCCACAACCGCTGCAAACCTCGGAGGGGCCGTAGCCAGACAGTCCCGCTTCTCCCGTTTGAGTCTGGGTCCCTAGAGACTCGCCCGGATCTGTAGCCCAGAGTCTGAGACTCACTCCTGATTGAAAACGACAACCGCGCCCTCAGCCGCCAGCCCGCTTTGCGCGCGCACCACCTCACCACCGCACCACCATACCTTTAAATTTTCCACACTACGCCTCCTCTGAGCGTCGGAATGCTGTTGTTTTTGCTTCTAGTTGAAGAGTCTCTCCTCAGCCAGCCTTCCTGTGGTTCTGGTTGATGTCCGTTCCGACTTTTAGTTGTATTTTTGAAGTGGTTGTTTACAGCGGCAATCTCCGGTGTTTACCTATGCCGCCATCTTCGATTCCTCCGGCTATCTTAATTTAAATCCAGATATTCTTTGACTCAGTAATTCCACTTCATGAGTGCACAGATATGTTTTACAGCATTGTCAATAGTGGCAAAATATTGGTAACAACATAAGAGTCCATTAATAAGAGACTGGTTAAATGAAACATGATGGTTTCATAAATATAAAATTATGAAATTATTAAAAGGAAGTATGAAGGATTTTTATAAAGAATGATATGAGCCCTAGCTGGTTTGGCTCAGTGGATAGAGTGTCGGCCTGTGTACCGAAAGGTCTTGGGTTCGATTCAGATCAGAGACACATGTCTGGGTTGCGGGCTCGGCCCCCAGTTTGGGGTGTGCAGAGGCAGCCAATCAATGGTTCTCTCTCATCATTCTCTCCCTCCCTCTCTGAAATCACTAAAAATATATTTTTAAAAAATACATATTTTATTGATTTTTTACAGAGAGGAAGGGAGAGGGATAGAGAGTTAGAAACATCGATGAGAGAGAAACATCGATCAGCCGCCTCCTGCGTACCTCCTACTGGGGATGTGCCCACAACCAAGGTACATGCCCTTGACCTGAATCGAACCCGGGACCTTTCAGTCTGCAGGCCAATGCTCTATCCACTGAGCCAAATCGGTTAGGGCTAAAAATATATTTTTTAAAAAAGAATGATATGAAATAAGCTTTAAGATGTATTAAGTATTTTAATATGCCACCATTTTTTAAAATATATATGTAAATGCTTTTATATAAGCAGAATAAGTGTAAACACACAGTGAGGGAAGGAAGCTGGGTGATTGCGGGAAATTTCTATTCACTGTAACCCTTTTGTACAGTTTACTTTTGTACCAGGTACACATATTAACTAAAAACTAACTTTCAGCCCTGGCTGGGTAGCTCAGTTGGTTAGAGCATTGTCCTGATAAGCCAAGGTTTTGGGTTTGATCCTCGGTCAGGGCACATATAAGAAACAACCAATGAATGCATAAATAAGTGGAACTACAAATCTTTCTCCATAAATAAGAAAATTTTAAAAATAAAAATTAACTTAAAAAAATGCTCTGATAGTTTTATTTCATTTGTTGGTTATCTTCTTGTGTAAGGCAGAACATTGGAAGCTCTATTCAGAGAGTAGTAGTCTAGCTTTAGGGAGCCTAAAGGAAAGATTAAACACATGTACCATGTAACTAGGCTCCTTGATAGGAGTTTTTGTTTTTTGCATTGTCCAGATATTTTGCCCATTACTTGTATTCGATTGCTTATTTTCTTACAATTGTATTAAAAAGTTCTTTATATTCCAGAAACAAGTTCTTTAATAGGCATTTGTTTTGCAATTATTTTCTCCAAGTCTGTGGCTTGTCTTTACATTTTCAGAACACTGCCTTTTCAAGAGCAGAAGTTTAAAATTTTAAGTTCAAAATATACAATTTTTTCTTCATGGTTTGTGCTTTTGGTGTCATATCTAAAACTCATTGCCTAACTAAAGTTGGCAAACTACAGCCCATTCAGGCCACTGCTTGTTTTAGTACGTAAAGTTTTAATGGAATATGGCCATGACCTAATGTTTACTCATTGTCTATGCTGCTTTCATGCTACAATGACAGAGTTTTGTATTTGCAACAAGACTGTATAGCCTACAAAGTCTGAAATGTTTACTGTCTTGCTCTTTGCAGAAAAAGTTTGCCAATTCCTGGATCCCCAAAATTTGTTCCTTTGTTTTCTTCCAGAAATTTTGCATTTTAAAATATTTAGGTGTATTTGTATAAGATAGGACATGAAGGTTGAATTTTTTTGCTTGCTTTCCTTTTTTACCACATGGATTGTCAGTTGTTCTAGTACCAAAGTTGTAACAAAGACAATTATTTTTCCATTGATTGACCTTGATACTTTTGTTGAAAATCAGTTGACCATAAATATGTAACTCTGTTTCTGGACAGTATCTTCTCCATTGATTTGTATGTTTATCCTTATGCCAGAATTACAGTGTCTTGATTCTATAGCTTTATAGAAAATCTTGAGACCAGGTAGTGTAAGTTTTCCAACTTCGGTCTATTTCAAAATTCTTTTTTAGTATTCTAGTTTCTGTGCATTTACACAAATTTTAGAATTAGCTTGTCAGTTTTTACAGAAAGCCTGGTGGAAATTTAATTAGGTTTTACATTAAATTTATGAATTAACTTGGGAAGAATTGATATCTTAACAATATTGATTGATCTTTGAAAATAGTGTTTCTCCATTTATTGAGGTCTTTGATTCCCTCACTTGGTGTTTTGTATTTTTGAGCACACAAATCTTGCATTTATTTTGTTATATTTAGCTTAGATATTTCTTTTTTAAAAATATATTTTTATTGATTTTTAGAGAGAGAGGAAGGCAGAGGGATAGAGAGATAGAAATATCAATGAGAGAGGAACATCATTGATTGGCTGCCTCCTGCATGGCCCCCACTGGGAATCAATGCCCTGACCAGGATTGAAGTGGGGACCTCCTGGTTCCTAAGTCGATGTTCAACCACAGAGCCAAACCAGCTGGGCCTTAGGCATTTCTTTTTTGATGGCTAATATAATTGTTACTATTTTTTAAATGTCTACCATGTAGAAATACAATTATAGTATGTTGATCTTGTATCTGCAATATGCTTAGTTCACTTGCTGGCTTTAGTGTTGGATTCTTTAGGGTGTTCTATATAGGCAATCCTATCACTTGTGAAAGAAGACTTCTTTAGGTTTTTATTTCTTTCTCTTACATTATTATACTTGCAGTGCAGTACAATGTTGAATAGGAGTTGTGAGAGAGATATTCTTGCCTTATTCCCAGTCTTAGAGGGAAAACATTTCGTCTTTCATGATTATGTCTGATATCAGTTATAGACTTGTAGATTCATGTGCTATGCTGAGGATGTTCCCTTCTGTTCCTACTTTTCTGAGAGTTTTGAGTCATGAATGGCTGAGTTTTTTCTAATTTTTTTTGCATCTATTAAAGTGATCACTTACGTTTTAGTCTGTTGATATGGTGAATTAAATTGATGGATTTTTTTTTCTATTGAACTAATATCACATTCCAGGGATAATATTATTTGAATATAATACACATTGCTTTTTATAATATTGCTGGATTTATTTTTCTAATTTTGGTTAAGATAGTGTGTGAGAATTAATATTATTAGGAAAACTGGTGGGCAGTTTGGAATACAATTTAGATTAGATCAGACATCATTTGGAACGAAGGATCCAAACAATTAGCCCACAGAAAAGTGAAAATCAGACTATTTATCTGCTATCAGAAATTTATAAGCAGAGACATAATAAAATAAATGAAAAAGACAATGGTAGACAAATCTGGCCACCTAAAATAAAAACTATTAAAAGCCAATAATAGACTAAGAAAACGTTAAAAGTAAGTGAAAGAAATAGTATCTTCACATTATAAACAACCTACACAAATGTTAATAAAAACAAGAAGACCTCTCTCCCATCTGCCCCCTTCCCTCCCCATGGGCCTGCGAGAGGGAGAGTGGCAAAAATTTGGAAAGACAGTGTGAGTTATGGGAGAAAGACCTGATTAATGGCATATAAAAGGGATACTGGATAGCATTTAGTGTCTAACTGAATTTGAAGACCCTAATATTAAATTATAGCAGGATCAGTCTACGTGTGTGTGTGTGTGTGTGTGTGTGTGTGTGTGTGTTTCAGAAGGTGATTGAGTTGCCCCAGGATTAGGAATTTGAGGGTGGTGACATGGAAGAAAGAAGGTAACATACTAGGTGGACTGATAGCTTGGGTGACAACCAAGATTTTGAGACTGGTGATAGATAACACAGCAGCTGGAGAGATGAGAGTAGGTACAGTGCATGGAAGGGATTGAGGGTGGACCCAGATTAGAAAAAAAAATAAAGTGGGATATTGAATGACAAAGAGAAGTAGAGGGTGGGGCAGTCAGATGGTGTGAGCTTGAGGGAAGGAATGGGGTTGCTAGTGAGTTGGGTCTGGAAATGTCACTGTGGAGAAGGTTGATCTACTGTCTTAGCCTTCACTCTAGAACTTTCAAGAGCCAGATTTAGACTGGTGGCTGAAAGGAGTGTTCAGTGATATGGTTGAGGGTGTAGAGGTGATTTGTTTTGCTATGTAAATGGGGTCTCCAGAGGTCTTTGAAGAAAAGATTAGCAGGAAGGGGAGTAGTGGGGGAACACATGAGTGACTGAGAAAGCATAGAGAACATTGTGGGCATGAAAATAGGAGAGAGGGTAGTTGGCCAGAATGGTTTGTGTTTTGAACAAAGTCCAAGGGTGACAAGGGTGAGAGCAAGGGTAGAATTAACTAGCAAGATTCCTGAATTGACCTGTGGTACAATGATTTTTTCTGGAGCCTGATCCACTGTGTCTTTGTGATCTAAAGGGAATAATAGTAACCCTGGGTGGTAAAGCCTAAAGCAGTTGAACTTTAATGAAAGCAGGTAGGGCTTACATTTCTTTTTTTTTTTTTTTGAATTTTTACTCTTTTTTTTTTTTTTAAATATATTTTATTGATTTTTTACAGAGAGGAAGGGAGAGAGATAGAGAGCTAGAAACATCGATGAGAGAGAAACATCGATCAGCTGCCTCCTGCACACTCCCCACTGGGGATGTGCCCGCAACCCAGGTACATGCCCTTGACCGGAATCGAACCCGGGACCTTTCAGTCCGCAGGCCGACGCTCTATCCACTGAGCCAAACCGGTTTCGGCAGGGCTTACATTTCTTAAGCATTCTCTTATATCTACAAATTCCCCACTGTTTGGCATTAGCTTTGAGGTAGAGTGGGAAGATACAGCACTACCATTAGTTTAGTGAAATCCAATTTGTCTTATCCCAAGGACAATGACCTGGGAATGAATAGTAGCCATCACATTGGGTGCTTCCTCATCATAGAGATGATCTTCTGCTGGAAACCCTGTTTCTTCCTACTTTTCCATTTTACCTAAAACTGGGTACTGAGGCTACTGTTGCTGGGATGATGTCAGCAACTCTGATGAGTGAGCTAACAGTCACCAGCCCCTTGTCTCCTTGGAACACCGGTACAAAGCAAATACCAATTTGCTGCATACCTTCTTTGGGGATCTGACTGCTTTAAAGCTAGTAACTAATTACCTCTTATCAGCTTTCTTTTTTTCACCTTTAATCTTTAATTTCAATTTTTAAAATCTTTAGGAGGGAGACGAATGGGGTTTGACATTTCTTTAACAACTAAAGCATCTGTATAAGGATCTTTGTTTGCTTGTAGGAAAACAGTGATGTGTTATAATATCTAAATTTAACCTGTAATATTTTTAGTAGACTAATTGTGTCTTCTTTCTCCTACTTTAGAGCTATCCACACTAATGGAAATGTAACTGGAACCGACTGATGAGAAAATCAAGGACCATCAGGCAAGATCGTGCAGTAGAAATTTTTGCTTCCAAATGAAGACACCAACATTTAGAAATTTCTACTTTCTAAGGTATTTGAGGCATAATTTTGTTTTAATTTGACTCCTTGGCAGTCATTTTATAATCTTGGCTTTTATATAAATATTTCAGAAGTTTAAATTTTTATGTTGGAATGGTTAGCTATTGGAGAGTTTACCCCTCTCCCCAGCTCACTTTTCCCCAAAACTGAGAAAAGATCCAGATTTTAAAAGGAGGTAATCTTTATAATTAGGAAAGTGTGTCCATTATATGAAATTAAGGTACACACCAAGATGGCGGCATAGGTAAACACCAGAGACTGCTGCCGCAAACAACCATTTCAAAAATACAACTAAAAGACGGAACGGACATCACCCAGAACCACAGGAAGGCTGGCTGAGGAGAGACTCTTCAACTAGAAGGAAAGACAATGCATACCGAGGCTCAGAGGAGGCACAGTGTGGAAAATTTAAAGGTGAGGAGGTGCGCGTGAAAGCGGGCTGGTGGCTGAGGGCACGGTTGTCGTTTTCAATCAGGAGGGAGTCTCAAACTCTGAGCTCCAGATCCGGGCGAGTCTCTAGGGACTCAGACTCAGACGGGAGAAGCAGGATTATCCGGCATCAGTTGGAACGTGAGGGCAGCTTTCTCTCCGAGGTTTGCAGCGGCTGCCGGGGTTCTGAGAAGCAGAGCCTCTGGGAACAGGACTGAGAGCAGCCATAACTGCTCCCTCCACCTGCCCTGTTGAGCCCGCCCCGCCCAAGCCCTGCGCAGAGCCATTTGTCAGATCGCCTCAGGCAAAGGCTAGATTAGCACCCCAGAAGACAGAAGTTTTCCACACAGCTGATTCTCACAGCCAGTCGGCCTGGTGGTCAAATCCCTCTAGTATTAACTACAACAGTCAAGGCTTAACTAGAACAAGGCTGCGCACAAAGACCACAAGGGGGTGCACCAAGAAGGCAAAAAAAATGCGGAGACAAAAAAACATGACAGAAATGGAGGATATGGAGCTAAAAAACACAATTTTGAGGGCTTGCAATAAACTTGAGGAGAGCCTCACGAAAACTAATGAGACCCTCGATGCTACGATAAAGAAACTAGAAATTAAGCATACACAGACTGAAATAAAGAATATTATACCCAATAGCAGACCAGAGGAGCGCAAGAATCAAGTCAAAGATTTGAAATGCGAAGAAGCAAAAAACACCCAACCAGAAAAGCAAAATGAAAAAAGAATCCGAAAATACGAAGATAGTGTAAGGAGCCTCTGGGACAGCTTCAAGCGCACTAATATCAGAATAATAGGGGTGCCAGAAGATGAGAGACAGCAAGATATTGAAAACCTATTTGAAGAAATAATGGCAGAAAACTTCCCCCACCTGGTGAAAGAAATGGGCTTACAGGTCCAAGAAGCGCAGAGAACCTCAAACAAAAGGAATCAATCCAAAGAGGACCACACCAAGACACATCACAATTAAAATGCCAAGAGCAAAAGACAAAGAGAGAATCTTAAAAGCAGCAAGAGAAAGAGGCTCAATTACCTACAAGGGAATACCCATACGACTGTCAGCTGATTTCTCAACAGAAACTTTGCAGGCCAGAAGGGAATGGCAAGAAATATTCAAAGTGCTGAATACCAAGAACCTACAACCAAGATTACTTTATCCAGCAAAGCTATCATTCAGAATTGAAGGTCAGATAAAGAGCTTCACAGATAAGGAAAAGCTAAAGGAGTTCATCACCACTAAACCAGTATTATACGAAATGCTGAAAGGTATCCTTTAAGAAGAGGAAGAAGAAAAAGGTAAAGATACAAATTGTGAACAACAAACATGCATCTATCAACAAGTGAATCTAAGAATCAAGTGAATAAATAATCTGATGTACAGAATGAACTGGTGATTACAATGAATCAGGGACATAGAAAGGGAATGGACTGACTATTCTTGGGGGGGAAAGGGGAATGGGAGATGCGGGAAGAGTCTGGACAAAAATCGTGCACCTATGGATGAGGACAGTGGGTGGGGAGTGAGGGCGGAGGGTGGGGCGGGAACTGGGAGAAGGGGAGTTATAGGGAAAAAAAGAGGAACAAATGTAATCTGAACAATAAAGATTTAATTTAAAAATAAAAATAAAAATGAATGGAAAAAAAAAAAGAAATTAAGGTACATACCGTGTGCAGATTAAGACTCAGTAAACTATGTGAGAAGAACTGAAATAAATAAATGCCAGTTTAATAATTACTTTATTTATGGCATGACCCTCTGAGACGAGCAACTGAATTCAGCACCCTGATAGAGCCTGCTCACATGATACGAGAGATCTTAGTGATTGTCCCTTAGTTTGGTTTGGAAACCTTCCTCTCCTATTCTTCTCATTTGTTGTTAAGGATTCTCTATTCTCTAAGAAGTGTCACTTTTACTCCCTATAGACTGTGCCTGGAGGGCTTTTGGGATTTGATGGGTTAGTTTCACTTGCACCAGAAAACCGAGATATGTGAAGAATGAAGTGATACTTCCAAATTATGGGGTGAGTCCCCACTCTGAAGACTACATAAGATAACTGAAAACAATCACAGGAAACAGCATGTTAATGGAAAACAAACACAGTACTTCCTATTTTTCTAAAATACATATAAATTCCAAACAGGGTAGATAGGTGTTCATGTAAAAAACAAATATTTTTTTAAATTATCTTTTTCCAAATATGCAGAAGGTATGGAAAGATAATTATTTTAGGGGATAGGTCCAAGTTGGTTGGTTCTTTGCATACATTATAAAGGTTTATAAATTAATCATGCTGGAATATAGAAAAGATAAAAATCTGACAAAAATTTATCATTTATTACTTGGATTTATTTATTTCATTTTGTTCTGTTTTGGAAGAACATATAAAGTAGTAAATTCTAAAGTAATAAAAATCCATGATATTGAAAAATTCTAAGACTGCTCCAGTTTAAAAAAATGGATTACCTTCTAGAAAGGGGTGGTATAATTTGAGTAATTTTTGCCAAAGAAAGGTTACCTCAAATCAAATAGCAGATAAAAAAGAGTTAGCTTACTTTGATGAGAGGTTTTAGAACTCTGGCAGCTGGTAGATGTATCTGTACTTTTCTAAAATTTCTTGATGTCATTTCGAATCAAATGGTGATGATTACATATATAATTTGTCTTATTATCAGAACCATTTCTCTTAACTTTTTAAATATCTTCCCTTCTTACTTTCATTTAACAACATTAGTAGAATGTCTAAGCTTTGCAAAGAACGATTTTAGATATGTGGAAGAATATAAATTATTCTATAACTTTATTATGAATGAAATTGAAAACATCTTTCATTCAGAATATTTACTCTGGGGCTAGGGAGGCTAAATACACTAATCTGAAGACCATTTAAAAGCAATTATAAAATGAACACATAAAATCATAATTTAGAACCCCTTTCTGAGTAATATAGTTAAGTTCTGTATTCAGATCTCAACAAAAGTTAAGATTAGGGAGTAGGAAGTTTGATCAGGTGAATTTACTGACTAATTGGTCTACTTAATGGTTCTACTAGAGGCCCGGTGCATGAAATTCGTGCACTCGGGGGAGTCCCTCAGCCCAGCCTGCGCCCTCTCGCAGTCTGGGAGCCCTCAGGGGATGTCCGGCTGCTGACTTAGGCCTGCTCCTTAGTGCTGCTGCAGATGCAGGAGAGGCTCCCACCACTGCTGCTGCACTCACTAGCCGTGAGCCTGGCTTCTGGCTGAGCGGCGCTCCCCCTGTGGGAGTGCACTGACCACCAGGGTCAGCTCCTGCATTGAGCGTCTGCCCCCTGGTAATCAGTGTGCATCATAGCAACCAGTTGTTCTGCCATTTGGTCGATTTGCATATTAACCTTTTATTATATAGGATTTGTAAAACTGCCACATAGCCAAATTAGGTTGCTCAAATCTTTACTTAGGGATTTCGAATTCATCAATTTCTTCTCTCTCTCTTTACTCATTTGCAAGCTTTCACAGAGTGATATCCCTATTAATATTTGTCATTTTTCCTTTTGAAAGTGAAGAAAAGTGAAAATTTTGCAGTCGTGTGCTCAGAAATTTTATATAATACATTTTGACAATATTTTCTTGTAAATTTTTTGAGAGGTCTTTAGATTTTGAGAGTGTGGGGTTTTTTGGGGTTGGGGGGCAGGTATGAAAACAAAACAAAATCAGTACGTAATTTAGGGCCAGGAACATTTGTAAGTTATGTCTTGAAATATAGTTTACATTAAGTTAAAGTGGTACCTTTTAGAAATATTTTATTTGGATTCAAAAAATCTTTGAAAACAAATTTCAACAAGGTGTACTAAGGAAATAGGTATTCTCTTGCTATAGTTTTCTCTGTGGCATGATGGAAAGAGCACACATTTCGGTTTTTCTATTTTCATGCTACCCTGGGGAATTGAATTACTGTTTCTGCCTTAGTTTCCTTTTCTATGATAGTAATTATTTTTTAGACTTGTGATAAAAGAATGTAATAAGTATAATTACATAAAATAATGCTTTTCAGTGTGAAATTAAAGAATGTTGCTGAAGACAGAAGACCACACTCCTGAAGTGTCTGTCACAGTTATTTTTCTCTTAGCAACAAACAGGTCAACTCACACTACTACTCAGAAGCTTGTAAAACCAGTTTCAAAGTTAATGACAAATACTATGCTTGGAGAGAAAGTAAAATGAGCTTTTGGCCAAAATTCCCTTATCAAAGGCATATCATCTGGAAAAGCAATTATTGTCATGTGTGCAGACTAGCAGAATTTTTATTTTTCAGTGTGATGAAAGCACTGATGTGCAAAGGACATACTAGGACTTCAGATAGATGTGTAACTGTTACCACTGAGAAATACTACACACTACTGCAGAAGAGTGTTTTGTCATTGCTTTGTTTTGTTGTTGGTAGTGGTTGATTGTTTTTTTAAGCCATTGTTGCCTGGAAAAGTTGCATTATTTCCTCTGATCCAAGCCCAGTCACTTAAACTGCAGGAAAGAAATTGCACCAGGATATCAATTCTATGAGTCAAAGAAATTGCACCATGCCGAAACCGGTTTGGCTCGGTGGATAGAGCGTCGGCCTGCGGACTGAAAGGACCCGGGTTCGATTCCGGTCAAGGGCATGTACCTGGGTTGTGGGCACATCCCCAGTGGGAGATGTGCAGGAGGCAGCTGATCGATGTTTCTCTCTCATCGATGTTTCTAACTCTCTATCTCTCTCCTTTCCTCTCTGTAAAAAATCAATACAATATATAAAAAAAAAAAAAAAAAAGAAATTGCACCAGGATATCAATTCATATCCCTCTTTTATCAGAGAGAAGAGCTGGCAATTCTGATGTGGTGTGATTTCTCATTGTGATTTAATGTTGAAGAAAAAAGTAAAAATTGTGGAAGCAAGCAATTTTTGGCCATTAAAACCATGTTTTTTCAGATTATTGTGAAGGAATGGTCAGCAAGTATATATAGGATCCTGCTTTTCCACAGTGATGTTTGCTAGCCGTGTAGTATGACAGGGCTTACATGTTTGTTAATTAGTTTTCTAGCAAAATAAATATTTATTATTGATAATTCCATGTTTCTGATCTCAGCGGGGCATGACTTAGCAAATACATTTAGTATTTCAAATAGTCAGAACTTAATTCATACTCACAGTATCATGAGTTTTAATGTTAAGGATGAGGTATGAGGATTCTATAAAAAGTCTGAATAATGGTACAAAATAATTCAGTTTCTAAGAGTTTGATAATTTCCCAATACTTGATGAGCTTATTAATTTATTAAAGAAAAACTGCATTTTTATTGTATATCTTTAAAAAACATATCCAAATTTTGAAATGGAACACTAAGAAATACTTTCCAGAGCAAAAATGCCAGCAGAGAATAGATTAGGAATCTTTTTGAGCCAGTCTCTCAAAATTGAAGCATTCATGATTGAATTTTAAGTGGGTTATGTTTTTTGAGGGGCAGTCAGTGAAATGCTAAAAGTAGACTTCTGTGAGAAATTCTGCTACAATTCTGGGTCCATGTTTTGTTATAAAACCCAGAATGTATAACACAGCTGATTTATAATTAAGAGTTAGGAATTTTTAATTTAGTAGATAGAAAGATAAGAAAGAAACTAGTTGTATGGGAATGTGACTTATGACTAAAGCTTATTCTATTTCTGGGGCCTTGAACACCTTGTAAGGAAGTTATCAAACTGTAATAAGGCATGGCAAAATAACTAAGGTGCGTAACTGCATGGACTGTGGCTGGCCAAAGATGAGCATCAGCAAGTTTAATAACTGCAGTATAATCAGTCATATCACATATGTTTAAATCTGTAAGTTCATAATGACACTTTAAAACAACTCATTAGTTTTCTTTGGAGTATGCTAAGGAACTAACTATACTTGAAGGGAAGGAAGTTGATTTTTTTCAGGAGTATTCTAGTTAACAAATGAAGAAGGAGTGATACATAGAACATCATCGTTTTCTAAAAATACATATATTTTTTTTATTTCAGAGAGAAAGAAAGAGGGAGAGAGAAAGATAGAAACTCAATACAGAGAGGGAATCATAGATTGGCTGCGTGCTGCATGCCCCCTACTGGGTGATGGAGCCCAGGTATGTGACCTGATTGGACACAACCATGACTTCCTGGTTCATAGGTCGATGCTCAACCACTGAACCACACCAGCTGAGCAAAACATCACTGTTTTGTAATAAATTCCTGGACCCAAGTGGTTGCTAACATAACAAAGACAACCAGGCATTAAGTTTCTCTTAATGAAAATTTACAACATCATTTATGAGGTATTCTTGCCAAAAAATTGAACTGAATCAGATCAAGCCTCTAGTTCTAACTTCTTGTTTACAGGAAACATAGAAGACAGGGAAACAAATGAAATGATAACCATTGGGGATGCGGTCAGCAAAATCTAGGCTTTGGGGAAGTCCTGGGGACACACAACTTGGCTTTTACAACAAATTAATTACAGGGAAGAAAAAAAGAGAAATGAAGGAGGAAATTTGAGATTAATAGTAATGTTTGGATTATATTTGGGTCCAGATTTTAATAAATAAATATTTATGAAATAATTAGGAAAATTTTAACACTTGACTGGATATTTGATATTAAGAAATTGTTATAGCAGTATGTGGTTATATGAAAAAAGTGTCATCTTTTAGAAATATATACTGAAAGGTTGATGGATGCAAGCATATGTCTGGGATCTGCTTCATTATTTTATAGAATAGAGGGGAGGCAGTGGATGGAAATGAAACAAGATTGACCATAAGCTAGGCAGTTGTGGTGTTGGAGGTGATGGTAGTGCTGTAATTCTTGTTTTTATTCTCTAAGCTGTTTTGAAAGTTTCCATAAGAAAGAGGTCTAGAAATTTACATTTTCTCTTTGTTGGCTTATAAGAACACAATTGAATTATGTTTGTTTAGCAATCCTGCTGAAATATTTCTATTAATTTCCTTAATCTATTGGGTTTTCTATGTAGAAAATCATATTGCCTACAAAGGACAGACTTACTCTATTCTATAGTGCTTACTATTTCAGGCATTCTAGCCCTGGAGTCTGACTTTGCTAGATCTTGTATCTCTCCTTAAAAACATTTTTTAAAAAATCCCTCCACTCTAATCCTTACACCTTTTTTTTTTTTTAAATATATTTTATTGATTTTTCACAGAGAGGAAGGGAGAGAGATAGAGAGCCAGAAACATCAATGAGAGAGAAACATCGATCAGCTGCCTCCCGCACATGTTTTGTTATAGAGGTATGAGGATTCTATACCTCTGGAAAAAAGGCTGTTCCGCAACCCAGGCACATGCCCCCGACCGGAATCGAACCCGGGACCCCCCAGTCCGCAGGCCGACGCTCTATCCACCGAGCCAAACCGGTCTTGGCAATCCTTACACCTTTTATTTCTTTTGTTTGTCTTAATGTACTGGCTAGAAGTTAAACTTTAAATACCAGTTTTTATTTGTAATTTTGATTTTGGAAGTTGTCTTAATACTTAGGTAATCCAGAGTCCAGTTGAGTTTACTCCTTTACAAACACAATGTAGTCACTCAGAGACTAAGAATTAACTTAGTGTGTAAGCAGGAACCAAAGAATAAAGTGCATTGTAACAGCTTCTAGTGTGTGTTTCTTTTAAATTATATATACCTCCTGATCTGCAGGCAGTCTATTTATGACTCATTTTACTTTCAATTACTTGTTGATTTTATTGGTCCTATTTGCTGAATTTGTGACTCTTATATAAAATTACTCCTTCCTTTCCCCAACCCCACACCTGTTATGTAACTACTTCCCCCTGACTTTGCATAGGTTACGTGAGATAAAATTAGGGCATTTAGCACACTGTTTATCACATAAGATGTATCTAGTAAATATATCTCTTGCTAACTCATAATTTTGTTTTTAAATTATTTTTTAATTAATTTTTAAAATGGGGAGGAAAAAAATATGGCTTAGTTACTTCAAGAAGTCCTAGGCCTGGGACAGGTGGGAAAATCTGTTGATAATGTCTTACGATGGTTTAATGAGTAGTCTCTCTGTTCTCTGCAATGAACTTTTTTTTTTTTATAATAGTCTCTGCGTTTGAGAAAGATTACTGAGAGAGTTGGTTACCAAAAGAATACTTGCCTATTAAGAGATGGAGTGGAAACAATTTAGGGGAAATGTGACTTGTCCCAACTATGTATGTGTGTTTTGTAAAATTTCTCTTTGGCCAGCTAATAGCTACGTTTCATGAAAGGAGGCTTATATGCTCTAATAAGGACATTTTTTTTTTTGTTTCACTCTCAAGAGAAAGAGCTGGGTTACAATTACAGACCTCCTTTCCTGAAGGTTATGGAAGGTGGCCATCTGAAGATCTGGTATAGCTAGTTAAAAGTTGTGCTGGTTTTCAGGACTTCTCCACCCACCTCCCTCCAACCCAGGTTCACCCATTATTTTGTATAGCAATAAACTGAAGCAGCCTTTTTAAAAATAAAATACATCTTTAATGGTGTTTTTGAAAGTATTATTATTAGTTGGAATCTGAAAATTGTAGAAGTTCAGGAGGTTTTTCATTTTCCAAATGACAGTTATAATTATAGAGTGGCATAGTTATTGAAATTGAATAACCAATTATTTGTGTTAAAGAAAGGGTTTGCTTTTACCGGCTATAGTTTATTAGTAAGAGATAAAACATATTTCTGAATAAAAACTACATGTGTATGACAAACTCTCTCTCCTATCTTATCATGAAAGCTTTGAGTAGAAAGATGAAATGCACTAGTCCCTTCTTTTTTTAAAAAAAATATTTTATTGATTTTTTACAGAGAGGCAGGGAGAGGGATAGAGAGCTAGAAACATCGATGAGAGAGAAACATCGATCAGCTGCCTCCTGCACACCCCCTACTGGGGATGTGCCTGCAACCAAGGTACATGCCCTTGACCGGAACCGAACCTGGGACCCTTCAGTCCGCAGGCCGACGCTCTATCCACTGAGCCAAACCAGTCAGGGCTGCACTAGTCCCCTCTTATTCACAGTTTGGCTTTCTGTGGTTTCAGTTACCCCCGGTCAAATGTGGCCCAAAAATATTAAATGGAAAATTCCAGACATAAACAATTCATAAGTTTTAAATTGCACGCCCTTCTGAGTAGCATAATGAAATGTTGGGCCGTCCTGTTCCATTCCACCTAAGACATGAATTATCTCTTTGTCCAGCTAATTTCTTACTGTGCCTAATTTGTAACTTTATCATAGGGATGTATGTATAGGAAAATGAGTAGTACAGTGAGGTATCAAATGTAGGAAAATGCATAGTATATAGAGATTTGGGGGCACCATGAACTGCACCCATATCAGACATCAAACTTAATGGATAAATGTTGTGTGTGTCCTGACTGCTCCACCAACCGGTCATTCCCTCATTTCTCTTCCTCCCCGTGGGCCTTTAAATTATGTTGTTCTAAGTTGTGGCATTCAGTTAACATTTTTGAAATCGCTTTGATGATTTTTTAAGACTTGCCTTGTTTTGAGGAAGCTTTGTTAGGATGAGTCCAGAACAGCCTTTTTTCCTAGAGCTAATTTAGAGTTGAAGCCCTCTGATGAGTTTATTTAATGTCTCGTGTGTTACAAGGCCTTCACTCTATTTGACAGGAATAAAACCATTCCTAACCTTGTTTGAGTTTTAGGAATCCTTTGGCTTATTTGTTTCCCAGTAGTTTCCTTTCTCCAACCTTAGGTATTTTCCTCTCAACACATGACAGATCAGTACCTGCCAGTGGCTGGAGGGGCCGTCTCCGCAGATCTCCAGAGCCCTATCGCTGAATGCAGTTCCCTTCTCTCTGGTTTGCATTTCCACAAATTCTGGATGCCTTAGCCTCCCTGAGCATGAGTCTCTGTTTCCTCAATTTTCTGAGACTGCCAGACTCTGTTGAAGTTCCCCCTCTCTACCTTGCATACTGTCAACTGCTTCAAGGGTATGATGTGGGGCATTTGTAGACCTCACCTCATTTCCCCCCTTTTCTTAGGAATCTCACTCCTGCTTTGACTGTTGTCCAATATGTGAAAACTGTTGTTTATTTTATACAGTTTCCTGGTTGTATAAGCTGGGAGGATTCCTCGGATCCCTATTACTCCGTCATGGCTTTGTGGACATCCTTGTTTATCTTTTCCTCCTTCTTTTCTGTGGGTTAAGATGAGGGCCTAAGCAAAAGAAGACAAGAAACCAGTTGGCTTGTTCTCAGTGTTTCACATGTTAGGCTTACCTGTAACCGAGGCAGAGGAGTCCCTAATTGCTTGTGGTCAAAACCCTTTGAGGATAATAAACAGGCAATTTTGCCTGGTGCATCCTCCTCACTTTCCACTGTCTGGTACACATATAGTGGTAGGGTGATTGACCAAGAATTACGGTATTCTGAATCTTGGTCAAATATCACATGGTTTTAATAAGTTCTTAACATTCTTACCTTTAACTGAATTAAGATCAATTTTTATTTACTTTTTCTCGACTATTTCTGTTTGCTATTATTTACCTTTAACTTCATAAGGTTTTTTGGTTATGTTAGTTGCTAGTTAGTTTTTTAAAAAATATATATTTTTATTGATTTCAGAGAGGAAGGGAGAGGGAGAGATAGAAACATCAATGATGAGAGAGAATCATTGGTTGGCTGCCTCCTGCACGACCCACAGTGGGGATCAAGCCCGCAACCCAGGCACATGCCCTAACCGGGAATCGAAACGTGACCTCCTGGTTCATAGGTTGTCGCTCAACCACTGAGCCATGCCAGCCAAGTGTAGTTAGTTATCTAACTGGTTATTATTTTTCATTTAGGTTGTATTTACTTCATTCATCATGTATTTTTCTACATCACAGTAACTCTTGGGATCTTGAAAGAGTTTAATCTTTATGCATTATATCTTTAGTTTTGTTCCTGCTTCTCTGTTCTTGCTTTCTTCTACTCAGAAATGAATGAGTGAATAAATAATTGACAAATATGTCCATACATGCATACATGCAGTGCATTTTCTCAATTCTGTCACTATTAATTGTAACATATACTATTGATTTAACATATTTTCAAGAAAAAAGAAACATTACATTTGTTTTTTAAATCCTTCTTAGAAATTAACTAACAGAAGCATACATTTACCCATATAATTTCTATACTATCTTCTTTCAAATCATAATATACAATTAAGTCCAAACCTTTTTCACATCCTGACATGCCGATTTTTCTCACCTTTGCTTACATTTTTTGCTTTCTTTACACATTATGATTGTTTGTTATAGTTTTGAGTCATATGGAAAATATGAAATTTAACCTGCTTTTTGCTTTTGGTTAAATATTTTCAGTTTTTCTGTAGATAAGCTGTATATTAAATAACTTTATTTTTGAGTCAGCTGGAAACTTTTGACAGATTGATATCCAGCACTTGGTAATAGTACTTTGTCAAATAGTAATTGGTCACACCCATGTCTCCCAGCTCTGAAAATTCTGTGGTCTGTTTTGAGGGATTGGATGCTTTCTGCTGCCTTGAATTGTCCTTGCTTATCTTACAACAGACAGTTTTTGCCTCATAATACCTTTTTATTTCAGTGCTTTATCATAGTTCAGTCTTTCTGAAAACATTTTCAAGCAGCAGGCTTTCAGATTTCACTTAAAATTCAACTGTAAGTTGAACTTAACTTAGCTATGGTCATAGTTGGGTAAACTAATGCCTTCTATGTGAAGGAATTTCCTACAGGTTTATACCTGGGCAAGGAATAACATGTATCACAACTTATTCTTTTGCTTGACTACTAGTGGGTTTCTGGACATTAATTCTGATACTTCGCCTAGTTTCAGAAACCTAAAAATGTTATTTTAAGAAAAACAACTATCTTTAGAATTGAGATAATATGGCTTAGGAATTTAATATATATTAAGCAAGCATAAAGTCTGTCAAGTGGTAAATCTAAAATTACTATGAATATTTAAAAAATATTTACAACACTAAGATTCCAGTAAATACATTGATAAAGTCATGCCCATTAGGTTATAAGGGGATATAGCATAAACAAATGTTAAGAAAAGAGTTAAACCTTCTGGATAATTAAAACAAGAGTGAATCACCTTTTTATACTTACTGAATAACTGTAATAAAATAGTCCATAGGGAATCAAGTACTTAGGCATTGCTTTGGCATTGGTACAGCTCATTTGGAGGGTGGTATGGTAGTATATCTTAAAAGCCTTAAACATATTTATGGCCATTGATTTAATAATCCTACTCTTGGACATTAACCCTAAGTAAATAATTCAAGGAATAAAAAAGCTGTATCAGCTATATTTACAATAATATTACTTATAATAGTAAAAACTGAAGACAGCCTAATTGGCTAACAATGGGAAATTTGATGTTTTATGATAGATAAATACACAAATAGTTCATAATCAGTACATATAAGCACTGTGACAACAGGGATGGTAGCTTTTTTGTTCTCTACTGTAGTACCAGTGCATAAAATAGTTTGACTTATAGTAGTTACTCAACAATTATAATTATTTTTGAAATGAACAAATCAATGGAATAATATTAAGTTAAATTGAAATATACACATATAGAACCTGTTCTTAAGTACCTTAATAAATAAGGAAGATGTGGAACAAGTTGGTTGATGAAGAGTTTTTTGGAGAAATTTGAACTTGAGTTTAAAAGTTCAGTAAAATATGGATTCTCTTGGGACCTAGGAGTTGGGAAAGGCATTCCAGGAAGAAGGTCAGTATAAGGAAAGGCCTGACAGTAAGTAGAATTGACTGGAAGGCAAGGTAGGAGCTGAGGCATATGTAAAGACAGTGCCCTGAGCGGACTTGTAAATCAAGCTGATTAGGTGGGACTTTGTTCTGTAGCATGGGAAGTCATTAATGGTTTTCTATGAAAGTTGATGTTGAAAGAGTTATTTAACTCAAGGAATTTAATTTGGCATTGGTATATAGGGCAGGTTCAGGCAGGGAGATCAGTTTAAACTATATTGGAAATACTAGAGTGGAACTTCGTGTAGAAGTCCAAATATAGTCGTCGTAAAGCTATTTTTTTTTCCATCTTGAACTATGGATAGGAATCTGATAATTTGTTCCTTTGCACTAATACTATTTTTATTGATTTTAAGAGTTAAACTTGGTTATGTAAAGAGACAGTGCTATTAGAAGAGTAAACAAAAATATAATACAGGAAAAATTTTACTGAAATTTTGTTTAAAATCATTCACAAAATTGTTTAGGGTCAAAATAGAACACAATTAAGTAATTCTTTCAGCTTCATGTATGCTTTTGTAAGTCTTCATTAAAGACAGAGGAAAACTATGTCAACTATTATTGTTTGTTCTGTCAAAATATTGCTAGAATATCTTTTTAAAATTATGATCTTCTAGTGAAGGATCATACCATTAAACTTTTTGAATTGAGAACCTAGTTTTCTCTCTAGGGCTTTATGAAAAAGTTTTTTTTTGTTTGTTTTTCCCTAGCACTTAATATGTTAGTGGCAGTTGGGTAGTGAAAGTTGACATTTATGAAACAGGCCATTGTGGTGAATTAGGTTTATGAAATTTATTTGGAATAAACTAAGAAGAGGTTTTTAAAAAACCAATTTGTTGCCAGTAGTTGTGTAAAAACTAATTCTGCATTGTTTATAAAATGGAGAAACATCATAAATTAAATTATCTCTAGATAAACATGTGCAGAATCCTTTTTAAGAAATAGCAAGCATTTTACCAAGCAGTTGACCAGTATTTTTGAGCATTAATGTTTAACATTCAGAATTCAAAATGTAAACGAAAGCTTTAGATGACAAAAAGATGAATTTTTAATTGAATTCACATGACAATTCAATTGAATTGTTTGAATAGTGGTTCAGAACAGTATACCTAAGTGAATTATTTTATGCTAGAGGCCCAGTCCTCAAAATTCTTGCACGAGTAGGGTCCCTAGCGGCTGTCGGCTGTCAGCTGCCGGCCAGGGCTTTCCTTTGTTCCGCGCCGCCCCCTGGTGGTCAGCATACGTCATAGTGAGCAGTCAAACTCCCAGTCAGTCGAACTCCCAAGGGGACACTTTGCATATTAGGCTTTTATATATATAGATTTTCAGGTTAGAGGTTGAGTTGGAAGGGGCTGTGCCAAGTAGATATTTTACCTGAATCTTGAGTATGTATTATTTGTTCTGCACGCCAGATGCTGGGTTTGTAACATATGCATAAGACATTGCCCTTTCTTTAATGGACTAACAAGTGTTTATAAACTGTGTGACAAATATTTAGATAAGGGAACAAAGATTAGTTTGGAGAAGGGACAGGAGGAGAGGAAGTGTTAGAGCTTTGCAGAGAAGGTGGCATAAGTAGGACTTGAATGATGGATGGACCCACACCTCCTGGAGAATGGGGCCAAGTGTTGTTTTTGATATAGGATGTGCAGTATGAGGAGATGCATAAGGACTTTCTTTCTTTCTGCTCATTAAATATAAATAAACATTATTAAACATAAAAGGGGACATATGTAATACATTCACAATTTTTAAATGAACATTACTGAGATAAAATTTACACACAATAAAGTGAGCCTAATTTAAATATACAACAGAATGAATTTTGACAAAGGAAAACACCTTTGTAACCACAATTAAGATATAGAACATTTCCACTGTCCCAAATGCAATTTGTTCATTTCAATAATAATTACAATTGTTGAGTACCTACTATCAGCCAAACTATTCTAGTTTCTTCATAACCTTTTGCAGTACAGATAATACTTACTTTAATATTTAAAGGTCTCCTAAATGAATTCTATAAGAAATGGTTTGATATATAACAGGTTTTTTTCTCTCAGTACTGGTGTCTGTTAATTATCTTTTTTAAATTGAGATTTTTTTCCATGTATTGCTTAATTTTTTTTCATAAGTATGATTACTATTAAAACAAATTTAGGAGGCCCTAACCGGTTTGGCTCAGTGGATGGAGCGCGCCGGCCTGCGGACTGAAAGGTCCCAGGTTCGATTCCGGTCAAGGGCATGTACCTTGGTTGTGGCACATCCCCAGTAGGGGGTGTGCAGGAGGCAGCTGATCGATGTTTTTCTCTCATCGATGTTTCCAACTCTCTATCCCTCTCCCTTCCTCTCTGTGAAAAATCAATAAAATTAAAAAAAACAAAAACAAATTAGGAGAATCAGAATAAGGAGGAAACTGAACCAATCGAGCTGTATAAGCTCAATTTCTTTTTCTACCAAGTAGATATAGTAATACCTACTTCACAGATGTTTTGTAAAGAATACATGAAAACACATATGTAAAGTATCCAACCCTGTCCCTGGCATATAACAAATGCTCAGGAAATTTGAGTTAATTTTTTTTTCTTCTTTTTCATGCTTATAGTATTTTGAAATCATTGTTGTCAATTATATAGGGAAGAGACTCTTTAAAAGTCATAACTCCTCCCCACCCCCAGCTAGTTCTCTAAATTGTTATTACTTAATACGAAGATCAGCCTGTTCTCAATACTGCCTTAGTTTTTGTTAAACCTAGATAAGTTTTCTTGTTTGAGGCCTAGGAAATTCATCCACTTTCTTCTGTTCCTTAGGGAATCTTTTCTATCCCAAACACCTATCCAGGGCAGAAGTGGATTGATGTATTGTTGACGGCTTCCCTCCTTACTTGCCACCTTACCTTTTGCTTTTAGTATTTTACAACTAAGCATTAGGGGAATGGTAGAAGCAGGAAGAGCTGGAGAAGGTGTGGTGATCTTGACAGAAAAAGACAGAGATGTTACCAAGCTTAAGAAATCCTAATAGCTTCTTTTAAAGCTTTCAGTTGTCCCAGACTCTTGCTGAGTTGGTAATTGGAAGCTCTATTGAACTGATGCATCTTGATATTTTCCCTTTGTCTTGAAACCTGTTTGACCTTCACGGTGGAAGTTTTTTCTGAGAAAGTGACATTTAGGTTGAATTTTGAAAGATGAGTTAGGCCAGTGATGGCGAACCTTTTGAGCTCGGCGTGTCAGCATTTTGAAAAACCCTAACTTAACTCTGGTGCCGTGTCACATATATAAATTATTTGATATTTGCAACCATAGTAAAACAAAGACTTATATTTTTGATATTTATTTTATATATTTAAATGCCATTTAACAAAGAAAAATCAACCAAAAAAATGAGTTCGCGTGTCACCTCTGACAAACGTGTCATAGGTTCGCCATCACTGAGTTAGGCTTTACTAGGTGAGGGAGGAAAATGTACAGGCAGACAGAACCAGCATATCTGAAGTTTTTGAAGTAAGAAAGGAGCATATTGCATGCTGAAGGTACTAAAAATGTCAGTACAGAAATAAAGATGGTGTGGTATTGACAAAAGGATACACGCATAGATTGTTGGAACAGAGTAGACAGTCCAGAACTGGAACCCACACAAATATAGCCAATTGGTTTTTGGCAAAGTTGCAAAAGCATATCAGAAGAGAAAGAATAGCTTTTTTAGTAAATGGTGTTGGCTTTGCATTCAAATGCAAAATAATGAACCTTGATTTATACTGCATACCTTATATAACAATTAACTTCAAATGCATCATCGATCTAACTGAAAAAAGCTTTTGGAAGAAGGCATATGTGAAAAACTTTGTGACTTGAGGTTAGACGAGACACCAAAAACATGATTCATTAGATAAAAATATTGGTAAGTTAGACTTCATAGAAATTAAAAGCTTTTATTATGTGAAAGACACAGTTAAGAGAATAAAAATATAAGCTATAGATTGAGATTAAATATTTTCATATTCTATATCCAATAAAGGACTTATATCAAGAATATATAAAAAACTCTCAAAACACAACAATAAGGAAACATATAATTTAAAAATGGACAAAAAGATATAGACATTTCCTCAAAAAGGACATACCATTGATAAATGAACACATGAAAAGATGGTCAATATCATTAACCATTGGGGAAATGCAAAATAAAACCATGCTGAGATACCACTACATACCTATGAAAATGACTAAGATAAGAAATAGTGAGAATACCAGGTGCTAGTAAAGGTGCAGAAAAACTAGAACTATCATATGTTTCCGGGGACCATTAAAAATGCTATATACATTTCTTTTAAAAATATATTTTTGAATTAATTTAAATATACAGAAAAGTAGCAAAGATTAATATAGATGCCCATATATCTCAGTTTCTTGTAATGTTAACAGCTTACAAAACCATGGTATATATTTCAGGACTAAGAAACCAACATTGGTGCATTACTTTTAACTACATTCCAGCTTTTATTTGTATTTCATCAGTTTTTCCACTTAATGCCCTTTTTCTGTTCCAGAATTTAATTCAGGACAACCACATTTTGAAAATAAGTTTTATTTTTATTTTCTAAAAATTCTTTCTTATTCATTGATTATGATATCTTATGAACAGATTTTTCTTGTTTTGTGGACACATTGGCCTCTTGAATCTCTCTGAAGATACCAGTTAAAGTTAAGACCTTCTATTTATTTTGGTTACCTTACTCTTTTTTCTTTGGGTCATTATACTCCTGCTTTTTCACCTTGGTGCCTCTCTTAGTTTTTATTAATTAGCTGGTGATTCTTGGCTATTCTTCTTTACAGTATTTTCAAACAAAGGTCTAAATAAGTGGTCATCCAATTTGAATATATACAAAATCCCTTCAGGGCCCAGCTTAAATGCAGTCTAAACCTCACAAAAATCTGATTTAGTAAGTCTGGGGTTGAGCATCTAAACCAGCGGTTCTCAACCTGTGGGTCGCGACCCCTTTGGCGGTCGAACGACCCTTTCACAGGGGTCGCCTAAGATCATCCTGCATATCAGATATTTACATTACGATTCATAACAGTAGCAACATTACAGTTATGAAGTAGCAATGAAAATAATTTTATGGTTGGGTCACAACATGAGGAACTGTATTTAAAGGGCCAGAAGTTTGAGAACCACCGATCTAAACACTTTAGATAGTTTGGATGCTTGTAACATCTTGGTAAACTGGTGAAATTTTGTAAAGGTCAGTATTCTTTAAAGATTTTTATTATTTACTAGAGGCCCCGTGCACAAAATTCATGCGGGGGGGGGGGGGCAATGGGGGATGTTCCTCAGCCCGACCTGCACCCTCTCCAATCAGGGAGCCCTCAGGGCATGTCCTACTGACAGCTTAGGTCTGCTCCCCGTGGTTCTCTGCTCTCTGTGGGGCCTGCCTGCTCCACACCACAGCGATGGGCAAGCAGGCCCTGCTGGGTGCTGCCTGCAGGCCACGCTTGCCTGCTCCCGGGTCGCTGGGTGCTACCTGCGGGCCATGCTTGCCTGCTGGGCTCACGTTGCTGGGGCGCCGCTGCCAGCATCCCACCCTGGCCACTATGGGTGCCGCCATCTTTTGTCACGGAGTGATGGTTAATTTGCATATTGCTCTTTTATTAGATAGGATTTTTTTCATTATATTTTATTAATTTTTACACAGAGGAAGGGAGGGAGAAGGACAGAGAGTTAGAAACATTGTTGAGAGAGAAACATCAATCAGCTGCCTCCTGCACACCCCCTTCTGGGGATGTGCCCGCAACCAAGGTACATGCCCTTGACCGGAATCAAACCTGGGACCCTTGAGTCCGCAGGCAGACACTCTATCCACTGATCCAAACCAATCAGGGCTAGATAGGATTTTTTAGAGAGAAAGGGAGAGGGGGAGAGAGAGCAAGAAACATCTACGTGAGAATGAAAAATTGATCAGCTGTCTCCTGCATACCCCCTACCAGGGATCAAGCCCCAAATCTGGGCATGTGCCCTGACTGGGAATTGAACTGCCAACTTTGTGGTGCATGGAACCCCCAGGGCAAGGTCAGTATTCTTTAGAAAGCATTGATTTCCCCAATGAATTTCATCCTGACCACAGGGCTCTGTGGGTTGGCTTCCCACTTGCTGTGGTAAATGGGAGGTGGAGCCCCTTTTTTCTTTATCATGCTCCATGTAGAGACAAGGCTAATAAACTGGGACCTATCCCTCCCCCAGCTTCTGCTATAGGAAGGAATTTATCTGCTGTGACCAGCATTTACTATTTACTATCAGGGTTGTACTGGTTGCCTTTGGTGGTTTTTCAGTTATTCTATGTCCTGTCTATACTCCAGGCCCACCTGACATGAGATGTTTAAGAAGGAGAAACGAAATGACTGGGCTCAGTCTGCCATCTTGAACTGGAAGTCCACTTGTTACTTTTAAAGTGATGTTGTTTTATAATGTGCCAATAAGTATTTCTTTTGAATTCTCACATAAAATAAACATCATAAAACCAGTAGTAGGATTACAGTTTACTCATGCTTATTCAGATGTTCAAAGAAAATGTAGCTTGTTCATTATTTTATAAGTCATGTCTTCCTTTTGATGAACCCTGGTCACGTGGTAACTGGAGGAAGAGTATCAGTCTTAAGTCTGGTAAACTAAGTCTTATTCAGTAATTTAAATGTTATCTCTTTGGATATTTCAGTCTCTGTTTGGATATTAGTCTTTCAGTTATCATCTCTCCTCTCATATCTTTCCACAGTGGAATCCAGACTTATGGGTTGGATGCATGTGGCTTATGTGACCTTGTAGTAGTAGAAGAATACAAGGACCCTCAGTCCATGTGCCATCTTCTTCGATTTTTCACTGATCTCTCCTTCAAAGTGATTGGTCGGGCTACTTCCTGGAATTGTGACTACTAGGGTGCCATCAGAACTGTCCTTGGGTGTTCCTCAGATGTCTACAGCTGAAGTTTAAATGATGTTACTTGAGATTTGTTCTGTGGTTCCAGGATGTGTTGGCCATCTTCCCAGGTGTCACACATTACCTGAGGTCTGGCTAGGGTTTTCCATTGGCCCCCTAGCCAGGTGTTCTCTTTTCCAGGCCTTTACTGTGGAGTTACTTTGCCCCTATCACAGTGACCTCTTCTGGAAAATTCACCATCCAGCATCTTAAATTACCTTTCCTCTACTACTTGGGAGCACCGAGGAATTTCCCAGTGCCTTCTATGGCAATTAGGGGAAAGGGAGATTCCAGAGCCAACCTCGTGCCTCTCTTCACTCTGATTGTGCTTCTCTGCATTGTTTTGATGTGGTTTTCTCCAGCTTTTGCTAGGGCGTGGATGAGGAGAGGTAAGAGGTTGGTATGTGTGTAGGGGGTGGGGAGTGCTCCTGGAAGGCAGTCACTTTGCACAGTCTCAACAGGAAGAAGAACAGAAGCTATTCCAACTCCCAGATTGCCTCACTCCGTCAAATATCTCTTTCCTTTTGCAGCCTTTACTTGGATAGGGTAATATGAGTATTGGTCTAATCGCTTTTTCCTCCTGTCTAGGTCCGATTCTTTATCTCACTGTCCTTTGGCCATAACCAGGAATTTGAGGCTTTAATTTGTACTTTCTCTAGGTTTAATCCTCCTTCTACCCTAAATAGTAGGCTTTATGTTATAGCTGTCATGACAGAAAGGATATATGCTCTCTAGTGTGGAAGAAACTATAATCTGAGTCTTTCAGGCCTGGTCAGAAAATATTAGTGCGTTTTAAAAAATTCCTTCTTTTGTAAACCAGTTTTAAGAATTATGTCCTACTATAAAAATCTTTTCTTTAATTAAGAAGGTGAATCTTAATATTTCTAGTAGGTGAATAAACATAATATTTCTTTTTATTGCTGAACTTTCCCAAGGAAATGGATGCTACTCATAGAATACTAAGAGAGTCAGTAGAAGGAAATGTAAGTGGAAAAAAGATAGATGAGTGTTTTCATAATCATTAGGGTATATGCCTTCATTTCCTCTTCTTTTTCAGAATTTCCTTATAGATTTATCCTTTTCATTATAGTATAGACTAGAGGCCCGGTGCACGAATTCATGCATGGGTACAGTCCCTAGGCCTCGCCTGCAATCAGGACCATCTTGCTGCCACCCACCCTGGTTCCCCGTTCGCCACCTGGCGATGGGAGCCTGATGGTCAGGGAAGGGACTGAGAGGTCGGCCATTGTTGCCCGCTTGCCGGCCCCACCCCCGCCGCGGGTTGCCATCTGTGTGTGGGGCGACCAGCCGGGTGGGGGGCTTGGCCTGGTGCCTCCTGCACCCCCTGCCACCCACCCAGCTTCCCCATTCACCATCGGCAATCGGAACCTGCCAACAGGGGAAAGGGACCAAGAGGTGGTCAGTGCACCTCACAGTGAATAGTTGAGCAGTCGTTCTTGTCATTCTGCCATTATGGTTGCTAGGCTTTTATTATATAGGATTCTTATATGATTATGTTTCTAAAACATATTTTAGTTTTTATTTTATTTTTATTAAATCCTATAATTTCAGGATTACATTGTATCTTAATAATTTTCCCAAGCAGGGAAATAGTCTGTGTCTCTTTTTTTCATATCTTCTTTAATTATATATAATACGGTTTTATAAAATTTTGAAATACGACTTTAAAATATAAGTCTCATATTCTTTTTACATGAATCTTTTCCTTTTTGATTTGTGTGTGTGTTTAAGGGTGTAAAATGCAGCTTGCAACTCAGTTCCTTCTGCCTTGCAGCCCTTTCCTGAGTGATCCCATGGCACTCTGTGTACTTGCCTTTTCTAGTATTCCTCTGCTTATGTTTACTAGAGTGTGATCAGCTCAGGGACAGGCACTCAGGTATTGCTTATCTTTATTTGCCTTAGTGCCTAACAAATTCCTGCTCATAATAATGGGCATGGGAAAGTTATCAATTCATATACTCCTTCCCTGACTTCTTTTTCTCTATAGTACTTAGCATATTCTAATGTAATATATTGTGTGCTTATTTGTCTTATTTATTGTCTGTCTCTTCTCACTAAATTATAAGTGCCATCAAGGCAGGGATTTTTAACTATTTTGCTTCCTACTGCATTTCCAACACCTAGGAGAGTACCTGGCACAAATGTGACCAGTGATTACTTGTAGAATGATTAATGAACTAATTGCTCAAACTTATAATTGCCTGATTATACCATATGATCGGTACAATATGATAGACATAAACTTCTGGTATAGAAAAAAATAGTAATGTAATTATAAAGGTGTTAAATTTAAAAGCTTGGAAGACCTTACTATCATCTAATTCTGTTTCATTTTGTGAAATGACCAAGAGGTGAGATGAGTTGATTTAAGCAGAGTCAGTTTATTGTAGAGATGGAATAAGAATTTAGAACTCTTGAGTAAAACTTAATAATTAATAGTGGCACTTGTATTATTGGTGGAGTGCCATCTATGTCCCTACTTACTGCCAGTAGAAGTGGGTTTCTTGTGATGTCGCAAGGAAAGTAAATTCCTGAGACTCGCACAGTAGAGTGAGCAATCTTTGTTTGCATGGAATTAAACCCTGGGTTTCCGAGGTCCCATTTCCTTCCGTCACGCCATGGCAGAAGTCCAGCTGTGTCTTCAGCAGAGCCAGGATTAAAGCCACTGCCCAGAGTCTCTGCCCAATATTAAAACATTGTCCAGTCCAGCATCTGCTAGGTTAGCTTTGTTCCCAGCTGTAGTCCATTGCGTATGAGATCCGCCATGTGGCTGCTGAGGCCATGCTTATCATGTCTGGCCTCCCGTTTGCTTCTTTCCTATTATTAATAACCAGGTAATCACAACGGTATCACCTTTATATATCAAAGAAGCTTTTCTTGATATCCCAGTAAATATCTTTAGTATTTTTCTTTCATAGCACTAACACAATTTATAATTGTGTATTTAATGTCTCTCTTCTACATTAGATTGTAAGCTCCATAAAGGCATGACTTTTGTCTGTTTTCTTTATTGTGAAATACTCAGCATCTTATACAGTGCCTGAAACATGATAGGCACTATATATGATTTATTATTTCATAACTGAGGAGGTTTGAAAAGAGGATTTTTGATGAAAACCTGTTTTTACTAACAAAGGTTATGAAAAATTACTGGAGTGGCATTATACTAAAACCATAGGTGCCTTCTTAGGCTTGGATTCATATAGTTCTAAGCAACCTTGTGCTCTTATTTATTTATTTTTTTCCAAGTAAGCTGCATTGCTGGAAAGCAAATTCACTGACTGCTTGGCAAGAATATTAGTTGAGTTTATAAGATATTGTTCGTTGTAAATGCTACATTAGGTTTTGGGGATCACTATTGGATAAGGTAAAATGATCCGTGGAGGTACTAGACAGTGGGGCTGAAAGATCAAGCACTTCAGCGGCTCTGGAGAGAAGTCATAATCTTGAGGCCCTTGCCCAGCCTCGTTACTATTGCTTCATTTGATGAAAATCAAAAACACTGTTTTTCTCCTCAAATTGCTATCCCCTCCTACTTTTCTTGTACTGTTTTGTAGCAGTAACCATGGTTACTAGTAAAGGCTCCTTGGAGCTTTAAAAACATGTCAGTTTCACAGCTGGAGGCAAAGTGATCTAGATAAAAGCATAAGAATAAAGCTTACAGTGGTGTTTTGTTTTGTTTTTTCCCCCTGTTAGAATTGAGTTCTTTCATTAGGGAACACTTTTCCTGAAGTGAAGTGTTCTTTGTTCCCAGTAGGGTAGACAACATTTTCATTTAAATGAACACTAAGTTAGCACCTGGCTCTTTTGTTAGAGTCAGGAAAAAGGAGGTAATGCTACCACTCACCTGTCCTCCACCTGAACCTACCCTCTCTCTATCCTCTTCTTTCTCTTATCTATTTCCTTACCGCCTTCCCTGGGCCAATACTGCATGATAGTAATACTGATGGAAAAGGTTGTGAAGTTGCAGCTTGGATTAATGGGGGGAAGAGGAATACAGGAGGACTAACATTTGGTATAGTGCTACCAGGAGCATATTTCCCACGATCAAGAAGAAACAAAGGCCAAGTCTTGTCTAAAGGCCAGAATAAGTGATCTCTAGAAGGAAGGCTTGGAGGCAGATACTATTTTAAGGGATGCCACTGTTGAAATGGGAAAGGAAGTCTGTATTTATTAAACATCTAGTATATATTGAATACCTGCATTGGTACTTTCTATTATGTTATGTTCTCTCTTAAACCAGGCTGAAAGGACTCTGAGAATTTTAAAGTGACTTATAATTGTTTTCTTTGTGATGATTTTCTACTCTGAAATTCTGCCACCTTAGCTTAGAGGTGATTTATATCATCTTTTTTCTTGGTGTGATATAGACTTGCTTGTACCCTGTTTTGTTTTAAATAAAGTTTTGTTAGAATGCAGCTACCTTGCTCATTAGTTTATGTATAGTCTATGGCTGCTTTTACAGTCCAAAGGCAGAGTTGAATAGTTGCTACAGAAACCATATAGCTTGCAAAACCTAAATTTTTACTATCTGGATCTTTACAGAAAAGTTTGCTATCCCCAATCTAGATTGGACTGGATCAGTTCATAGACCAAGTATGAGAATGATTATTTTGGGAGGAAAACAAGCATATTCTTAGGTTATATTCCTTGTGGACATTAGAAAAATGGCAGGATGCAAGAGGATGCTGGGGGTTTAGAGGAAAGTGCTGGGCTTACTGAGCCCTTTTTAATCAAAAGTTTAAACCTAAACTGTGAAAGGAAACTTCAAATGTAAACATCGTATTTTTTTTACATTACCATTTTCTATTTCTACATACATACCTGTGTCCATAGTCTCACATGGACTTGCTCTGATTCTGTTATCATTTGTATACTCACATAAATGTAGACTTACATAAGTATTTTGACTGGAAGTGAGCGCCAACATCTTTATTTTACAGATGGCAAAAACGTGAGTTCCTAAGAAGTTATAATATACCTGATTTACAAAAGCAGGTTAGTGCCAAATCCTGGGAGTAAAATCCTGGTTTTTATGTCTGATTTCCTGCTATCTTGCATAGAAGCATTCCAATATGAAGTCTACCCGAAAGCCTCGCCCAATATATCTTTAGTTCTAAGTAGGACTTCTTAGAAAACTAAAGAAATGCTGAAAAGGAGAAAAGCATTAAATCTAGATTCTGATTTAACTCTGCTACTGATATCTTTGCAATTTTCTGTAAGTGGACCATTCTTTGATAAACAGAAGTAAGAATTTAGAAGACAGATTAGGCTTGTCAGGATGACTGTAGACTCAGATCCAGATATTTGCTTTATTTCCTGGTAAATGTGTAGTTATTCAAGTAAACATGCTAATATATTCACAGTCCCTAAGTAATTTGTAAGGGGAACATTGAAGAATCCAGAATCCACATTGCATAAGTAGGTTATATGAATGTGTTTAAATGTTTTTCTTTTGTGAATTGAACAAACTATAATTTATAATTCATTATAAAAAGGCTTAATGTATAATTTCATAACTTAATGAAAAAAACTTCCTTAAGAAAATTAGCTGTTGCTTAAATAAAAAGACAAAAGAAATACACCAGAAATTATAACCATTTTGCTTTCATATTCATGATAGAGATATTGCCATGACACTCAGGGAAGAGTCATTATTTTCCTTAAATTTAGTATTAGAAAGACCTCTCACTTTATTGCATCAGAAGATAATCATAGAATTTCTTCTTTCTGGTTCCCCAGGGACCCATTTTAGATAAGAGAAATCCTAAGAGAAGCTTACACAAAAGATCTACATTGTAAATTATAATATAAGAGCTTACTCTGAAGAGGATTTATAAAGCCTTATAAATTAATCTCTACAGAATTGTGTAATTGTTCCTTATTTCTCTCCATGATAAATCAGGGCCCTCTAATTTCTTTACTTTTACATTGGAAAAAAGTTTTAAAATATAAAAAGTTTTTTGTAAATTTTAAGTGTTTTAAAGTTTTCTTCTTAGTAATATAAGTAATAAGCAAATACATGTTATAGCTCAACAGACTTAACCAATCATAATTATAATCTTTCAGAAATTTAAGCCATTATAGCAATTTAATATTTCATATATTTAGTTTTATAGTTTTATTGAAGGCCTTCCTCCAGGTGAATTGCTCACCTAAAGAAAATGAAATGGCCCAGCTGGTGTGGCTCAGTGGTTGAGCATCGACACATGAACCAGGAGGTCACACTTGATTCCCAGTCAGGGCACATGCCCAGGTTGCAAGCTCAGTCCCCAGTAGGCATGCACAGGATGCAGCCAATCAATGAAGATTATCTGCTTTACTCAAAGTCCACTGATTTAAATGTTACTCTCAACTAAAAAATACCTTCACCTTTGTGAAAGCAAAATTTAAACTGGTGGTTGACCATATACCTATAGTTTAGCCAAGGAGACATATAAAATTCACCATCACAGGTACCACGTAAGTGATTAATTTCAGTGGGGACAAAAAGATCCCTCTGCATTTTTATAAATCACCTATGAAAAAATTGAAATTAGTATAAGAAATATTAACAAGTTAAAATAAGAAAGAAACATGCATGGGCATGGCCAGGAATATATTCATACATTAGAATCTTATATTTAAATGCAGCATCGGAGAAAATTATAGCATATGAACAAGTATTACATAATATATAAATCAGGAAATTTTCAGGGACCAGCAATCAAAATGGAGTTGAACTTAGTAAAATATTCTTAAAGAATATGAATTTTGAAGAAAAATGTACATACTGTGCATATGGAGTTGGGAGATAATCCTGGTAAGTAGATTACCAAAGGGCCTTAGGAGAGACTTGGGGAGGGAAAGGCAGGGAAGAACTGAAAGAGGGCCTTGGATATACATTTTATATTTGTTTAGCTAGGCAATTAAAAAAAAAAGTCTGAGAGTTAAATAGGAGGGAAGTGATTAAATAGAAACATTTATTAAAGGTATTGTTCTGCATGTATAATGGACTAGATTGGCTTCTAAGCCCAAGCACAGGAGATGAGAACCTGGGCAAAGATGTATAAACAGGGAATTGACAGAACTTTATGATTTAGTGTTGGAGACAAGAGAGGAAGGGAGAAGGAGAGAGCGAGAGATAGAAACATCAACGATGAGAGAATCATTGATCAGCTGCCTCCTGCACGCCCCACACTGGGGATCAAGCCCGCAACCCAGGCATGTGCCCTGACTGGGAATTGAACTGTGACCTCCTGGTTCATAAGTCAGTGCTCAACCACTGAGCCACGCCAGCCGGGCTATCTCTCTTCTTAAAATTGATATTCCAGCTTTAATTGTTCCCTTCCTTAAATATTGGATTGTCTTTGTGGTAATTTATACTCTTCTCTTCTCACTTTTCCTTGGTCATCTCATCTACTCTACTACCAGGGATTCCAAAAACCTTTTTATCCCACTTCTTTGGAAGTCAGCTGGACTTATCTATTTGGATGTCATATTCATTATTAATGTGTACATAACTGAATTCGTTAGCCTCTCCCTCAGACATCTGTTACCGCCTGCAAACTCAGTCTTGACTAAATGGCACTAATGTCTATCCTATCTCTCATGCCAGGAAACTTGGTGCTTGTAGGAACTTATTTAGAGACTGTAATCCTGAATGTAAACAAAATTTCAGCCAGAAAAATGCCTCATTATAGTATTGTTTTTAACAGCATAAAGAAACAGTCTAAAGTCCTGTAGTACTTACTGCCTTGCTTAAAACCTATGACACATACACACATAGGAATATTTTATAGACAATACAAGCTATGTAGAAGACTATTTAATAACATGAGAAGTTATAGATAACTTTAGTGAAAAAAAGGTGCTCTTAAACAATATGTATAGTGTGGTACCATAATGTGTATATATAGAATAATAAATATATAAATCTTTGCATTAATTCTAGATGGAACACTTGTGGGTGATTTTTACTTACCTGCATTTTCTAGACTTGTACAGTAAACATGCATTACTTTTATAATTTATACATGCAGACAATTTGGCCTCTTGTTTTTTTTTTACCCCCAATTCTTATTGATTTATTCCAGTATCTCATTTGGCCCAACTGTTATTGCATAAATCCCACTGCTCGCTGTGTTGGAATTAAATGATCACAGCAACCCTCTTGCCTCCATTGCTCAGCTACCAAAGCTATCTTCCTGAAAATCTTAGCTGGTTGGGTCATTCCCTTGCTTAACCTTTCCAATTTAAGTAGCTAAATGTTCACCTCCCCAAACCATCAAGCATAGAGTAAATTTTGAATATTTTTTCTTAGGATTTGATCTGAAGACCTTTAGCAAACTAGATTTTAACCAACTCAAGATTTAATATAACGTTTTCTTCTAACTCCAACCAGATCATTTTTGACAAGAACACAGATAGTTATGCCAGATTTGGGGGATGCAGGAAGAGAGAAAGAAAGGGAGAAAGCGAGAGAGAAAAAATGAATTAAACTCAGGCATTTGCAAATTTTTGCTCTTTGCTTGTCCCTTCTGTTTTATCTCTGCAACCTGTCACACTTTGCCCTTGCTGGGTGTTTTTTTGTTTGTTTCTATTCAAGGGACAATTTATCAGTTTTCTCGAGTATTTAGCCAGTAGGAACAAATACCCACATAATGAAAATCCATTCGTTTTAGTGCCAATTATTATATCAGCAGATCTTATTAGGAGTATTTATTGAAGCATGTCATGCTAATAGTCCCAGAGTGTAATTATACTTGCAGATTTCTCATGCTTTTAGGGAGTTTTTAACATGTTCCAGATGGTTAAGTAGGAAGGAGTAGACATTTTGTACTGTCTTTTCAATTATGATTAAGAATTTGATGTTACTACTTATGTTACCATTATTGCTTTTGTTAGGTTAAAACATGAGAGGAATTTAAACAAAATATGTAGATTCTGTGGGTTTTTGTTTTTTTTTTAAACATTTCTTCTATTATGGTCAACAATTAACAGGACCTTTTAGATTCTTTTCCTCTGGTAAATTAATTGCTTTAATTTAAGCATCATTAAAATGAGATAATTGAATGTTAAGTAGTAATTCTTTTATGAATGTAGTCCCTAATTTATTCATGGAAAGTATTCACTTGGGTTTGTTTTAGACTTAAAATTACATGGTGAACCTTCTTGAAAAAACTTACATAAGATTGAAATAGTATAATTTTCCAAATTGTTGAAGGTTCTTGGACCATTTTCCACAAGCTAATATGACCTTAGATTCAAAATCAATGGACATACCAGTATACTTCAAATTTTGCCAGTAGTAGTACTGATGACTTTTCACTCATCTATTCATATTCTCTTCTATCCTTAATTGACCATTCATCTACTTTCATTTGAAAGGTATATAGCGTGTGAACTTGGAATAGTACAGTTAATGGATCATAGGGGTCCAGATCCATAAACCTTGGCTTCATTATGATCTTGTATTTACCTGTATTAACCAGTTTGCTAACTTGTTAGTTGACGAAATACATTGTTTTTCGATAAGAAATAGAATATTTAGTAATTCAATTTACCACCTGTATATTTTCATAATGTAATTACTGTGAGAAAGAGGACAAATTGGCCTTAATCTTTAGGCTAGTGTTGTTGTCCTTGAAGCTCTCTTTAAGATGTCTTCCATACAAGAAAACAAGCAAAAACATAAAATATATAATGCCAAAATTATATTTTTGGTAATGAATAAGGTAGACTATTCCTAAGAATTTTGTTGGGATGAAAGGAATAGTTTACATTCTGTATCATCTAGTAAGACATACTTCCTTATAAATTGCCTTTAAATATCTTTGTTCAGACTTTCCTGTTCCACATCTCTACATTGTGCTTTTCTTGTTTCTCCCCCGAACAACCTGCCTTCTCAGCCTCTTCAAACTCCTCAGTACTTCTTGCTCATACCCGCTCCACAAATTCTTTACAGTTTTTCCAGGTAAAATTCTTAACCTTTCTATGAAATTCTTTAAACTCCTTCCCAGCAAGATCAAAGTTAGCCTAAACTAAGACTACTAAAAGCATGTCTTTGGGGAGACTCAGTTTATCTTGTTATAATAAACTAGCATTAAATTGGGATTCCTATTTCCAACGATATTGCTGAATTTAATACAGTTTGGTTTGTTGAGCATGTACAACAAATATCATGGTCAAGTTATTATTAATGGTTCAATGTATGGGTCTGTATGGGCAATTTTAATTTTTTTTCTTGTTTGTGTTTATTTAAGTTTTTATATATTTGTCTCAAAAAATTTTTATACAAAAGATGGGATTAATTTTTTTTCCTTTGGGATTAATTTTTAAAAGAATGATTCACACTAGGATTCTATTGAATGAAATATTTTAGTTTTACATATAAAGAATAATATTTGCTTTATAAAATTTAGTGTATGCAAGACTTTTTTCAGGGGTATCTATATAAGGGTTACATGTGATGAAATTTAGACTGATTAGTGGAAATACCTCTCTGAGTTAGTGATAGGAGATGATAACAGTATATTTGAAAAGCAACTCTACTTTGGGTTCATGAGACCATCTTTCATTTAATAACCAAGCTAGAATTTTTCCTTTCCCCTTCTTTGCAGTATCCCAGCCTCTACCTCTTTACCCAGGCCACTTTCATCATGAGGTGGACAGAGTTGTTACTGTGATTCCCTTCATCTTGGAGGCAGGGACCCTTTTCCTGGTATATGACATTTGAAACACCTTTGCCTTCTTGAAACATTTAGAAAATTGTAATAATGGCACTCAGTCCTCTTCTTTTCTAAGGTTTTCTTTGTCCCTTAATATATATCTCATGTATTTAAAATATCTTTTTTTTTTCTCTTAAACTACAGCATCTCAGTGTTTGATTGAACTTGGGCACTGTATATAAATTGAGACTATATTTGTGTGTGTGTTTAGGCACCTTTTTAAGCACAGATCATGACTTTGCATTCCCCACTGATCTAATTTGTTACCCAGCTGGTGTTGCTCAGTGGTTGAGCATTGACCTATGAACCAGGAGGTCATGGTTTGATTCCTGGTCAGGGCACATGCCCGGCATTACAGGCTGGATCCCCGGTCGGGGGGTGCAGGAGACAGCCAATCAATGATTCTCTCTCATCATTATTGTTTCTCTCCCTCTCCCTTCCTCTCTGAAATCAATAAAAATATATTTTAAAAATCATCCTATGTAATAAAAGCCTAATATGCTACGTGCCCGACTGTTAGTTCAACTATTTGACCAGTCACTATGACATGCAATGACCACTAGGGGGCAGAGGCTCCAACTGGTAGGTTAGCTTACTGCTGGGATCTGGGAGAGATGGGCCGGACATGCCCTGGAGCCCTCCCGCAGTCCCTCCCCGGCCCCAGTTGTGCACCAGTGGGGTCCCTCGGCCTGGCCTGCACCCTCTCACAATCTGGGACCCCTTGGAAGATGTCGGAGAGCCAGATTCGGCCTGATCCCCACAGAGCAGGCCGAGGGACCCCACTGGTGCCAAACCAGTGCACTGAGCCTCTAGTGATTTATAAGTAGAAAGAATAAACATATACATACAGTCAGAAAAAAAATTAAAGACATATAAATGGGTCTTTCCAAAGATTAAGGGCAGAATGTAATTAGGCATTATGTAAGTAGCAGTCTTAAGTAGGAATATATATTTAATCATCAGAAAGGACTTTAACTGTAAAGTCAGACTTTTATACATTGTCTTTGGAAATATTTTTCCATTTGGCCTTAACGGTTATTTTTCTTTACCTAGCATTCTGACCTTTATCATTTCTTAAACAATAAAATGACAATCTAACCTCCCTCTGCTTTTTTTTTTTTCCTTTGCTTTAGTTTTTTGCATAATTGTCCTTAAATGAGGTGAGAGTGAAGAGATTAGAGCCATCTCTGGAGAACATCTTTACCCCATCCCCCTGGAAGCTAACCTCAGGAGCACTAACTTGACCCTATCTGTTTTGAGGACTCATTATGAACAAAGAAGTCTCCCAGGTAAGAATTGTAGCTCTGTTTTTAAAGAGCTTTGTCTCTACAAAAGTCTGGAGAAAATGACTACCTGTTGACTCTTATTTTTATGGAATATATGATCTGAGAAGCTTCAAGGTTATCATAAAACATGTGTTGACATTTCTAATTGAAAATGTTCAAAAAGTTTTAGATTACACTTTATAAGCCGCTTAAATGCACATTGAAAGTAATATAGGCTTCAATAAGGGAATGTTATGTAAGTACCTGGACTTTATGAAAGAGAAAAGGAGAAAAAAATAGAATAATCTAGTAATTGAACTCTGGCTTAGTTTTCTTATTCTTTAACTCAGTGTTCAGTGAATGAGTCTGAGAAAGTCTTGATTTTCTTTATGTCACAATGAAAATTTTTATCTTTTCTATTTCCCCTTAACATTTATTAAAAACATTTTAAACTGCGAAACAATTGCAAGATTGATAAACTGAACACCTCTATATCATTACCCAGTTTCACCAATATTGTAAACATTGTGTTACGTTTGCTTTATCTCTCTGTATTTTACTACTTCTGCTCCTCCACCACTATTATGGTGATAATGATGAAGAATCATCTGAGAGTAAGTTGTAGACATTTATGATCTTTCACTCCTAAATATTCATTATTTGTCTCCTACTTAACCACAGTATAATAACCACATTCAAGAAACATAACATTTTTATTATTATATCTAACTAGAGGCCTGGTGCACGAAATTTGTGCACGGATAGGGTCCCTAGGCCTGGCCAACGATCAGGGCCGATCTGTGGGGCGACTGCAAGGTGATTGTGGGGGGGGTCCTTCTGGCACCAGCCTTGGCCAGCCTGGAACTGCCTGCTAACCAGCCCTGCCCCCCGCCACTGCCACTGGTCGCCTCCCTCTGCAGAGTGACTGGTGGGGCAATCAGGGGTCTCCCTCTCGCGCCCGCCTTGGCTGGCCTGGGGTCTGTGGGCTGTGGGCAACTCCTGCGTTGAGCATCTGCCCCGTGGTAGTCAGTGCACGTCATAGTGACCGATCGTTCTGCCGGTCATTCCGCTGTTCAGCTGATTTGCATATTAGGCTTTTATTATATAGGATATACAGTCCATACTAAAATTTTATCACGTTGTCTGATCCAGAATCACACACTGCATAGTTGTCACATCTCTTTGATTCCTTTTACCTGGAATAGTTTATCAGCTTTTCTTTGTCTCCCATGATATCGACATTTTGGAAGAGTCCAGGCCAGCTCTTTTGTACAGCGGCACTCATTCTGAGCCTGTCTCTTTCCATCTATGCTCCTTTCTAAAGAGACTAGGTTATGAGACTTTGGAGATTCATGGATTTGGTACTAAGAACCTTATCTGGAGATCAAAGCCTATAACTATATCTTCAGGGGAAAATTTGTCAAAACATAGTAAGAGCTCAAAATTCCAGAAGGTAGACCCTAGAGATGATTTGAATGATATTGAAAGGCATTTTGTGTTTGTATGCGTAAGTATACATGTAATTTCAGAATCTAAGATTTATATATTTTTGGACAAAAATTAAGGTTTTACAAGGTAGAACTTTTGATTTTGAAGGAATTGCACATTTACATCTTAAGGTGATTCACATCTTATAGGAAATAATTGGTTTTATATTATGACCATAAAAGATAAGTCAGGATTAGAAATACGATCAATTTTATTTCTATGTGATGTTTGGACCAAGAATTGAAAAGATTCTCTGTTCATATGCTTGAGAACCTTGTAAATACCACCCAGGGTTTTTATATGTATAATTTGTCAGCATTTTAGTGTAGAGGCAAAAGCAAAACTTGGGGATCTATAGTTAGCTTTCCTACTTATCAATTATGTGACTGTAGGTTAGTTATATAAGTTAAAGCACAGCCAGTTTCTAGAACCAAGTTACCTAGGAATGATTTTTACCATTGCCACTTATGATGTTGGGCAGATTAAGTAAACCCCTCCATGCCTCAGATTTCTCATCTCTGAAATGGATTATAATGTTATCTATCTCATATTTTATGAGTAAATGAATTAGTAAGGTTTATGAGTACATAAAATAAGCTAGATGCTTCGAACAGTGATTGGCAAATAGTAAGTCCAAAAAAGTGTTAGTCATCATCATTGTCATCACCATCAGACTGTAGTTTCTTTATTAGATAAAACTGTTGAACTCAATCAGTGCATCTATGACGTGGAGGTAATAATAATATATACTTCATAGGGCAGTTGTGAGGAATAAATGAGTTAATACATATAAAACACATAAAATTCTTTATAATTACATTGTCACATCCTTTAATTAAATGCATATTCATGGGATTACATTTTTTGTGAACTTTCTGTTATTTTGTTCCTCTCATATTCTTTGTTACTGCTGACTTTATACTGCAAAAGTGGGAATAGGTAAGATAGACATTTTGTATATTCTAGTGACTTATATAGTCAAAAGATTTGAGAAGCACTGTACTAGATGATAATTGCTGTGGTGCCTTATTCTGAAATTTTATAAATCTTAATTTCCGGTTTAATTTATAAGCATTATTTTTATACTTACTCTGTTTGAAAACTCTGGGAAGTGAAATTTGAGTTTTACTGGTTTGGAGTAAGTCTTTAGTTGGATATTGCACTGGAAGAGTTATAGCCAGATAAATTCATATGATCATTGAGCAGATATTGATGCTCTTTAACCAGTTATTTACCTGGAATGCTTAGAGAAATTTTTTTCATTTTTCAATAGGTATCAATAATGTTTTTGCCAAATATATTTTGAATCAAGTGATGTGGCTTAAGTTTCAAGCAGGGCTTTTAAAAATGCACAATCTTGCCCTAACTGGTTTGGTTCAATGGATAGAGCGTCGGCCTGTGGATTCAAGGGTCCCAGGCTCAATTCTGGTCAAGGGCATGTACCTTGGTTGTGGGCACATCCCCAGTAGGGAGTGTGCAGGAGGCAGCTGATCGATGTTTCTCTCTCATCGATGTTTCTAACTCTCTATCCCTCTCCCTTCCTCTCTGTAAAAAATCAATAAAATATATTTTTAAAAAATGCACAATCTTTCTATAAATTTGGGCAATGAAGGTTATATGTAGACTAGAGGCCCAGTGCACGAAATTCATGCACTGGGGGGGGGGGGGGTCCTCAGCCTGGCCTGCGTCCTCTTGCAGTCCTGGGGCGATTGATCGCAGGGCTGTACGATAGATCGCCCCAAAGAGGTAGGCCCCACCCACCCAGCCCAGGGCTCCGTGATGGATAGCCCCTGCAGAGGGAGGCCCCACCCACCCGGCCCAGGGCTGCCACGGGGTAGCCTGGGCCTCCCACTTTGGGGTGATCGATTGCACCCCGCAGAGGGAGGTCCTGCCCAGCTGCCGCAGCCCACCAGTCAGTGGCCTAAGCCTCCCTCTTTGGGGCGATCTTGGAGCCCCCTCATTGATCACCCCAGCAGCCGGTGGCCTGGGTCTCCCTCTGCGGGGTGATCATGGGGCGATGGCTGGGCCCCCGACCAATTGCATCGCACCCACCTGGGCTGTCCTGGCCCCAGTAAGTGTCATAGTGTGGTCGTCCAGAAGGTCATTCTGCTGTTTGGCCGTTCGGTCGATTTGCATATTACGCTTTCATTATTACAGATTTGTATTGTAATTTTATTTGTGCCCTTTCCTTTTCACTTGGGGAGAAGGACCCTGAAATTATCTGGAAATTTACCTGACTTGATAATTTTCTAGTGCCCTTAAAATACAATTACATTGTTTGGGCAAATTATTTTGACCCATGTAGCTCTATTACTTTGGTACTTTTGCTAGTACCAAATTTAAGTGTACTTATTTTTCTTTTATCAGTTTATATGTGTATATTTAACCATACTGTATTTTGAAATGAGTTTCTGAAATATTTGAGGGAAATTAAACAACTTCTAATTATCTTAGATATTGCAGTAATTTTATGTGACAAGTGTGGTTATTTGGTTTCAGATAATCTGTGTAATGTTGGGCTTCATTCTCCCCAGCTCTAGCTGTTTTTCTGCTCATTACTATCTGAATCTGTGAAAGTGGGTAGAGTTGGTAGAAAGAGACAGACATTGAAATTTTTCTATAGGTTCATCATTTTCTTTTCTTAAGGCTATTACTTCTTTGCTAGACTATGTTCTCCTGTGCACATGCCAGTACATTCAGATACTTATTTCATTCTTTACACAGGTAAAGACAGCTGTAGTCTGGAAGAGTAGCTTTAATTTTTTTCTTTTTAATAAATTCCAACATCTGTTTCACAAGTTAAAACAATCTAGAATTGATTTTTTTGAAGACATGTGCAATATCCTATCTAATAATAGACAAACATGGTAATTAACCATACCTCCGACACACTTCCCATTGGCTAATCAGGGCGATATGCAAATTAACTGCCAATCAAGATGGCAGCCGGCAGCCAGGCAGCTGAAGCGAACAGGAGGCTTGCTTGCTCCAGTGATGGAGGAAGCCAAGGTTCCCGCCTGCCGCTGCCGTCCTCTGAGCTGCACTTTAAGAAACAATGTTGCAATTATAGAAGCTAAACAAACCCCAGAAACCTGCTTTCAGCCAGCCAGGCCTCAGAGCTGGAGCTGCAACAGTGTTTCAATTATAGAAGCCAAACAAACCCAGATACCTGCTTTCAGCAGCCGAGGTCTCAGAGCTGGAGCCAAGCCTCAGAGCTAAAGCCGGCTCTCAGTTCCAGTGACAGCCATAGAAGGTAAATAAATCCCAGAATAAAAAAAGAAAAGAAAAAAAGGAGAGGTTGGGAGCTTCAGTCACCCGCCAGCCTGAAAATGGCCCTCAGCCCCTCACCCAGACTGGCCAGGCACCCCAGTGGGGACCCCCACCCTGAAAGGAGTGTGACCAGCTGCAAACAGCCATCATCCCCTCATCCAGGCTGTCCAGGCACCCAAGTGGGACCCCCACCCTGATCCGGGACACCCTTCAGGGCAAACCAGCCGGCCCCCACCCGTGCACCAGGCCTCTATCCTATATAATAAAAGGGTAATATGCAAACTGACCCTAACAGCAGAAGGACTGGGAATGACTGGTCACTATGACACACACTGACCACCAGGAGGCAGATGCTCAATGCAGGAGCTGCCCTCTGGTGGTCAGGGTGCTCTCACATGGGAGGAGCTCTGCTCAGCCACAAGCCAGGCTGATGGCTGCCAGTACAGCGGTGGTAGTGGGAGCCTCTACTGCCTCCTCAGCAGCGCTAAGGATGTCTGACTGCAGTTTAGGCCTGCTCCCCGCTGGCAAGTGGACATCCCCCGAGGGCTGCCGGGCTGCCAGAGGGATGTCTGATTGCCATCTTAGGCCGAATCCCCCAGAGAGCGGGCCTAAGCCAGCAGGTGGTCATCCCCTGAGGGGTCCCAGACTGTGAGAGGGCACAGGCTGGGCTGAGGGACCCCCCTACCCCCCCGAGTGCACAAATTTTTGTGCACCGGGCCTCTAGTATATATATAAAAGGCTAATATGCTAAGTATCCGACCCTTTGACCGGTCGCTGTGACATGCACTGACCACCAGGGGGCAGATGGTCAACACAGGAGCTGCCATGACGCTCACTGGCCATTTACAGAGAAATGGCATCACTGACTTGGTGCCCACAAAGCAACACTCGGCTTCCCCCAAGTGGGATGCAAGCCCCGCCACCACCCCAGAGTGACAGCCCACCAAATCACAGCCAACACTGCTGAGATCCCATGGTGCAAAATGCGGTCCACAGCCCAGCCCAGCCCGGAAACGGTTGCTGCGGGTACCGTGTAATGACATCACGTAGCAACGCCCGGCTTCATTTCCCTAGCGACTAGCCTCCTTGGAGTTTTTCACCCCAGGAACACAACTTGCTTTATAGCCAGATGGAAACATTTTACACTTTAACCAGATGTCTGTGAAGCATTTTCCTGTGCCTCATCTCATTTGATCCTCACAGAAGTCCTGGAGTAGGTAGATAGTTGACTTGGTGGAATCCTGTTTTCTTTTCCTTAGCTGGAAAATGGAGATTTAGAAAGCTTAGAAACTTGACCCGACTGAAAAGAAGTAAGAAATGGTGGACCTTGAAAATGACTTCAGCCCTAGCCGGTTTGGCTCAGTGGATAGAGCGTTGGCCTGTAGAGCAAAGGGTCGATTCCACTCAAGGCACATGCCCGGGTTGTGGGCTCGATCCCCAGTAGGGCAGTGCAGGAGGCAGCCAGTCAATGATTCTCTCTCATTATTGATGTTTCTATCTCTCTCTCCCTCTCCCTTCCTCTCTGAAATTAATAAAAATATATTTTTTAAAAATGACTTCAGGTTTTCTCACTGAGCAGAATATAGTCAAACACTGCTGCAGTTAAATATTTCACCCTTTGTTCTCCCTGCGTGATCTACAATAATAATCTGCTTTGTGTTGATATTTACTGCTGTGTTGCTGACAATTACCTGAAAGAGAAGTTGGGGTGCTTCACTGGGCTGGAAAAAGTTTAGCTACATCAGAAAGCAGGTCTAATTAAGCAAGTTTATTCTATATGTATAAAAGGCTAAAGCTCTTGCTGGCACCAATCACACGCGTCTGTTTCGATCTGTCATTGTCGATCGTGAATTTGGTTGACACTTCTATTATAGAGAAAGGGCGAAAAGCGATATTAAAATATTTCTTCTAATTAATTTCCCCTCAGTATGCATGAATCTGTGTACCGGGCCACTAGTGTATGTATAATTACACAATGTTATTTAAGAGAACTGTAATCATTCAATGAGATTCATATATTTATAAGAAAATGTTGAAGGTATGTTTCACAAATGTGTATGTTGTATGCTATTTTTCCACAGTAACAAATTAATACCAGTAGGAGTATTTTACCAAGGCAAATGCATATTTTTTTTATCTTTAAAAAGTTATCTTTTATTTTATTTTATTTTTTTAATATATTTTATTGATTTTTTACAGAGAGGAAGGGAGAGGGATAGAGAGCCAGAAACATTGATGAGAGAGAAACATCGATCAGCTGCCTCCTGCACGCCCCCCACTGGGGATGTGCCCGCAACCAAGGTACATGCCCTTGACCGGAATTGAACCAGGGATCCCTCAGTCCGCAGGTGGATGCTCTATCCACTGAGCCAAACCGGTTCTGGCTAAAAAGTTATCTTTTAAATAAAATTAATGTGAGGAATTTAAAATGTTAACTTTAAAAAACTGATACGATTTTTTCTTCATCCTGTATATTTAATAGGAAACCGAAAGTAAACTTTTACAGTTTCCAAAATTATTCTCTTTCCATTTAGAAAAAATTAGTACATAGAAAAAAAGCTTATTTCTTTTTAAAAATATATATATGTTTTTATTGATTTCAGAGAGGAAAGGAGAGGGAGAGAGAGAGAGAGAGAGAGAGAAACATCAGTGATGAGAGAGACTCATTGATTGGCCACCCCCTGCATGCCCTCTACTGGGGATTGAGCCTGCAACCCAAGCAAGTGCTCTTGACCTGAATCGAACTCAGGACCCTTCAGTTCTCAGGCCGACACTCTCCACTGAGCCAAACCAGCTAAGAAAGCTTATTTGTTAATCTGTAGAATAAGTTTTAATAATAAACATAAACTTATTAAGTACATTGTGGGGTTTTTTGTTTGTTTTTTTAATATATTTTATTGATTTTTTTACAGAGAGGAAGGGAGAGGGATAGAGAGTTAGAAACATCGATGAGAGAGAAACATCGATCAGCTGCCTCCTGCACACCTCCTACTGGAAATGTGCCTGCAACCAAGGTACACGCCCTTGACCAGAATCGAACCTGGGACCTTTCAGTCCACAGGCTGATGCTCTATCCACTGAGCCAAACCAGTTAGGGCAAGTACATTGTTTTAAACATTACATACTTTTAGAAGTTAAGTTATCCAACCCTTCATAATGTCTTTATTAGCATAATAAATTTAAAAGACTTTGCACAGGATTTTCTTTTATAGAAAACACTAGAGGCCCGGTGCACAAAAATTTGTGCACTGGGGGGGGGGGGGGGGGGTCCCCAGCCTGGCCTGTGCCCTCTCGCAGTCTGGGACCCCTTGGGAGATAACGACCTGCTGGCTTAGGCCTGCTTCTGGGTGGCAGAGGGCAGGCCCAATCCCTAGGTGCAGCCCCTGGTCAGGCTCAGAGCAGAGCCAATTGGGGAGTTGGGGCGCCGCCCCGTCATGCACAGAGCAGGGTGGATCGGGAGGTTGCGATGCCACCCTCAGTCACGCTCAGGGTAGGGCCGATTGGGGGGTTGGGGCACTGCCCCCTGTCACACTCAAGGCAGGGTCGATGGGGAGGTTGCGGCGCCACACCCTGTCACGCACAGAGCAGGGCCGATCAGGGGGTTGGGGCGCTGCACCCTGTCACACTCAGGGCAGGGCCAATGGGGAGGTTATGGCTCTACCCTGTCACACACAGAGCAAGGCCCGTGGAGGGGGGTTGGGGCGCCACCCTCTATCACCCACAGAGCAGGGCCGATCAGGGGGTTGGGGCGCCGCCACTGTCACAATCGGGGCAGGGCCGATGGAGAGGTTATGGCTCTACCCTGTCACACACAGAGCAGGGCCCATGGAGGGGGGTTGGGGCGCCACCCTCTATCACCCACAGAGCAGGGCTGATCAGGAGCCTCACTGCTCCGTTGATCCCGGTGCCGGGAGGCATATTACCCTTTTACTATATAGAATAGAGGCCTGGTGAACGGGTGGAGGCCGGCTGGTTTGCCCTGAAGGGTGTCCTGGATCAGGGTGTGGGTCCCCACTGGGGTGCCTGGCCAGTCTGGGTGAGGGGCTGAGGGCTGTTTTCTGGAAGCGAGTGACTGAAGCTTCCAACTGCTCCTTGTTTTCTTTTTTTTTTTTTATTCTGGGCCAGCTTTAGCTCTGAGGCCTCGCCACTGAAAACATCGATACAATGTTGCTAAAGCCCGGCTGAATGAAAGCCGGTTTCTGGGGTTTTGTTTATCTTCTTATTTGCAACACAGTACATAGTTGCTTAGAGTTGTAGTTCAGAGGCCGGCAAGTGAGGTGGGGAACGTTGGAGTCCTCCTTCACTGCAGCAAGCAAGCCTCATGTTCGCTTCCAGCTGCCTGGCTGCCGGCCGCCATCTTGGCTGACAGTTAATTTGCATATACTCACTGATTAGCCAATGAAAAGGGTAGCGGTCGTACGCCAATTACCAAGTTTCTCTTTTATTAGTGTAGATTAAGAAAAATTTGATATTTTATAAAATCGATGAAATAAAATGATGCCTTCATTTTTAAGAACTCATTGCTTTAAATCAATTTCTTTGCCTTTGCTTTCTATTTCTGACCATAATGGTTGAGATATTGGCAGAAGTTTATGGGGGCAGAGGCTAGGGATAGCCACCATTTTGGTCCCTTGCTTTGTGGATTCTGAGAGAATTTTTGTTTCCAGATGTTTAAGGAAATCCTTGTTCAGTCATTAACCCAAAAATATCTGTTTTAACATGAAATTAGGCATGCAAGGAAACCAAAATCATGGAAAAGTAGCAATTAATAGAAACTGTCTTTAAGGAAGTCCAGGCATTGTACTGATTAAACAAAGAAGAAAGTTGGAAGATGTTGGAGTTCATCAAAATTAAAAACTTTTATCAAAAGACACTATAGAGAAAGTGAAAAGATAAACCACAGAATGAAAGTAAATATTTGCAAATCATATATATAATAGAGGTTTAGTACCCAAATATAAAAAACTTTTATGACTCAACAATAAAAAGACAACCCAATTTTTAAAAAAATAGGCAAAAGACTTGAATAGATATTTCTCCACAAAAGATATGCAAGTGACCAATGTCATTAGTGATTAGGGAAGTGTAAAGATATCATTTCACACCCACTAGAATAGCTATAATAAAAATAAAATTGCAAAACTGAAAGTAACTTTTGGTGAGGTGGAGAAATTGGCATGCTTGTACATTGCTGGTGAGAATTTAAGATGGTACAACCATTATGGGAGACAGTTTGGCAGTTTCTCAAAAAGTTAAGAGAGTTATAGTATGGCCTAGTAGTTCCACTCCTAAGTATATATTTAAGAGAATTGAAAACATGTTCACACAAAAAATTTGCATTTAAGTGTTTACAACAGTATTATTGATAAATAGCCCCCAAATGGAAAAACTTAAATGACCATTCACTGATGATTACCTAAACAAAATGTGGTATATCAAACAATGGAAATTTAACCATAAAAAAGGACAATAAAATTGTTGAAATCCCCATCCTTTCTTAACAAGAAAAAGATTTCAATTGTCATTTAAATGAAAAGAGAAAATTGAAAACTTCTTTCAGAGAACTGCAGGTGTCTGAAACTCTTGTTTGAGAAAAATTTGTCAGCCATAGTCTGTGTTACCCATTGTGACACTGGGCCCTTGAGAAACATTTTCTTTTTTTAAAAAAATTCATCTGTCAAAGTGACCAATTATTAGAGTTGTTTATTAACTGTTACTTATTTTTCAAATTACATTTTTCTCAGCTGAATCTGGGAGATGAATAACAAATTTCTCATGTGGAAATGTATAAATCAACTGAAATACAAAGCACTGACCTATTTCTTCAGCCTCCCCTATTTGGTTTAGTCTGGTCCATTTGAACCGAGATAGATGTGGTTTCTAGTTCCTAAAACTGCTCTCTAGAGATTGCATGAGATTAGGTATAATTTAGCAAGCCTTTTTAAATCAAGAGGGTACTTTTACTTAGAAACCTTACCTCTTTTTAAAAGGTGATATGCAAATTGGTTTCCTGAAACCAACGTTTCTTAATGAACCTTATTTAAGTACCCTAACTGCCAAATATAAAACCATTCCACAAAAAGAACAGCTATAATAGTTTCCACTCATCGGAGGTTTTGCATTCCACTATCTGTTTGTTGTTTTGTAAATAGAAAGCAGTTCATACCAGAATCATCAGCAAATTGTTGGTGACTCTCTCCCAGCTTCTTACTATTGGCTATTAATTTTGGTGGCCGGCCTGTCTGGCTGCTCTTGAATTGTTGTCTGATGTCTCCTGAGTCCCAGAATCTTAGATAATTTTAGCAAATATCAATAGCCAGTAGTCTGAGGGTAGTTCAGTATGGAGAATCTCCTTTTAACTCCATGTTTATTTGTTGCTCAAAATTATCCAGCCTATGAGATTATATTATTTATGTTTACAGTTGTAAGCACAACTGTAACAGGTCTTCGTGTCTCCATAGAACTATGAAATATAGTAGACAGTTTCTGCAAAATAGTAGTTACTTACTTTTTCAAAATTAGAAGAGTTGTTCTCTAATTTCTAGACCAGGAAGGTCAGGGTGTGGTGTTTTTTCCCCCATTGGAAACAGGGGAACAAGGATTTCAATTGTAGGAAGAATTTATAGAGCATTATGAAAGATTCCAGAAAAGATTTAACCATAAAAAAATCTTAAATATCCTTTAAAAGTTTTAAATGTTGTATTAGTGACATAGCTTAATCACTTAAAATTTATCATCCATCTTAGCATCTGTATCTTTTAGGCATTATGTTAGATATTGGATATACAGTAAAAAGATCTAGTAATTGGCTTTGAGTTTGCAATCTAGAAGAGAAGAGAAACAAGAGAATTGTAATTTATAGCACACTATAATAAGAAATACATGTCCAGGAGTATTTTGAGAGCCAGTAGAATTCCAGATGAGTAAATTCTCAGATGGATATACTAATGCCTTTGAAAGTGGAGAAGATGGACAGGTAAGGAAGTGGCCTCTGAACATGAAGTAGGAGTTCGCTAACTCTTTTTTAAAATTTTTTAATGTTTTTATTGATTTCAGAGAGAGGAAGGGAGAGGGGGAGAGAGAGAGAAATATCAATTGGCTGCCTCCTGCATGCCTCCCATTGAGAATCAAGCCCACAAGCCAGGCATATGCCTTGACCAGGAATCGAACCGTAACCTCCTGGTTCATGGGTTGATGCTCAACCACTTAGCCACACTGGCTGGGCTAACTCTTTTCTTTTAGATTTTAGCAAACTCTAAAGTCTTATCTTCCATTTTCTTCCCTGTTCATTATTTTCTTCACTGTTCTATTTCTACTTTTGTTGAAAAGTTTAGAGTTGACGCTTTTTCATTATTATATATTTATTGCATAATTTAATTTTTTGTATTAATAAATTTTAAAATATTTACATTTTATTTCTGTGTGAAAATCAAATTAAGTGGCTTCTTTGCTTTGTGATATTTGGTTAACCTCATTTATATTTCTATGGATCTTTTCTTTTTAATCCTCACCTGAGGGTATTTTTCCCATTGATCTTTAGAGAAAGAGTGGAAAGGAGGTGGTAGGGAGGGAGGGAGGGAGAGAGAGAGGTACATACCCTTTACTGGGAATTGAACCCATGACCCTTCGGTCCTTGGGCCAACCCTCTACCCACTGAGCCAAACTGGTCAGAGCTTTCTATGGATCTTAATCAGAAAAGAAGGTAGCAGTCTTAATTACAGTAATGTGTTACTTAGTTGGATATTGTTTAATGTTGGGGTTTCAGAATTAATGCTAATAAAACCATGTTGGGTCTTTCAACATTTTTTTAAAAATATGTTTTTATTGATTTCAACCTGGCTTCATGGCTCAGTGGTTGAGCATCAACCTATGAACCAGGAGGTTAGGGTTTGAATCCTGGTCAGGGCACATGCCCAGGTTGCAGGCTTAATCCCCAGTGTGGGGCATGCAGGAGGCAATGATTCTCTCTCATCATTGATGTTTCTATTTCTCTCTCCCTTTCCCTTCCTCTCTGAAATTAATAAAAATATTTTTCAAAGTTAAAAATAAAAATTAAAATAAATATAAAAATAATTTCTCTGACTCTCACTTATACATTGAGTTTTTACAGTTACATATAAGTGTTGAAAAAAAATCTCAGTACCTCTTTTATTCTAACAATATTTTTATCCTGATTGATCTCTATGATTTCACAAAGGATTATTAATTTTATTTTACAGATACAGAAAAAAAGTTTAGAAACACTAAGTAGCTGGTGATTACTGTGGTTTTGTATAGATGTAGGTGTCTTTATGTTGGCTGTAATAATCTATGCATTAATTACAATGACTACAATGTTTAGACATTTTCTAACATAAGGGAGCTCCGTCCCCCCCTGTGGTTGGCAAGTTCATTAGGATAGATTCTTATTGTTGTCCTTTCTTTTTAGGTGTGAAGTTTTTCAACATGAGTGGCCTCGGGGACAGTTCATCCGACCCTGCTAACCCAGACTCACATAAGAGAAAAGGATCTCCATGTGACACACTGGCATCAAGGTGGGAACACTTTTCTTGGTCTGTTTCTGGCAGAGCTGCTTTATCATTTTCATTGCCACTTTAAAGCTTTTGTTTCATCTACTCCAAGTTTACTGGCCTTCTTTGAGTCCTGCATACTTACCAGGTTCTCTTCCTTCCTCAGCTCCCTTATAATGCTACTCCCTCAGTCCAGCTTGCTCCCTCTAGATTTCCTGTAGTCATCACATAGACATTCTACGATGCCAGCTTAGGCATTACTTCCTCAAAGGAAACCTTCTCTTTCTTCCTTAACTATTACATTAAATGTCTACCATTCATGTATCTCTCTCACATATTTTTATAGCTTTGATCCATAATTTCAGATTTTACTAGTGTGTGTGATTATTTCATGAATCCCTGGCTTTTCCACTGCAAACTAATACTTTCTTTAACTTGATAATTTCACTTTAACTTTATACCTTTGAAAGAGCTGGGGTTTTTTTTCCTTTCAGGAAACCAGTCTTTCTCTACCACTTATCTGAATTTGCTCACCATTTTATCCCTAGTTCCTAACACAGTGTTTGGCTTATATTTAGTAAATCATGAAGAGCATATGTAGACCTCAGGTATGGCCAGCCCTGGGTATAGTCGCCCTGGATAGGAGAGTTCCTCAGTAATTGTTTGTTGGGGTGAGATGTCTTGTGTCTCCTTCCTGTTACCTCTTCTCCATTCTTTAACTATTCTAAGAGAATGAGGATTAAAGTGCTAATCTTAAAATGGTGGGTAGCTGTGCCTTCTGCTTGTTCAACATTTCCAATTCAACTCAACAAGTGTTTATGAAATGCCTGCTTTTCAACTGGCACCATGTGGGTGATGTTATAAGGATATATGTGAAGTGTGACACATGCTTTCTGTCTTCAAGAAGCTTACCAATCTGGTCATGCCACTCATTCTTAAACCCTTCTGGGCTTCCCCTGGCCCTGAAAAAAATAATCATAATCAGAGTGATGATAACAGATAACATTGATCAAGCTAATAGTGTATGCCAGGAACTCTGCCCAGTATTTTATATATGTCATTGTCTTAATCCTCACAAAAGCCTAAGAGGTAATGTCATTATCCCTGTTTTACAGATAAGAAAACTGAAGCTTAGAGAAATTAAGTGACATTTCCAGGGTTACATAGCTAGTAAATGACAGAGGAAGTTTGAACTTGTACTTTTAAGTAATATATCATGCCTTTTATCATGGCACGAAAGAGCCCTTGTGGTCTGGCCAGGACCTCATCTCTTGCCCTTTTGGGTTCTTACATCTGTAGGTCAGCCATGTTGAACTACTTATAGGTCCTTTGACTTGATATTTTCACTCTCACTTTATACCTTTGAAAGAGCTGAGTTTTTTTTCTTTCAGGAAACCAATCGTTTCCTACCACTAGGTTTAGACATCTCATTCCTAGGTCTAGGAGCCATCTGTATGCCCTTCTCCAGTATTACAGTCTTATCAACATAGTATGATAATGGCTTGTCTCCTTTTCTGTTTTCTGGCTAATTGGAGGCTAAGTCTAACTTACTTCTGGATATAGTACATAATTATCTGGCACATAATGAGTATAGGAGCATTTGTTGAAAAAACTAGTAAGTTGAAGAAAAAAAGATACACGAGAAGTTAACTCATAGTAGCATTAACTAGCATGTATGCAATATAAATGGAAATGAAGTGGGTTAGTAAGAGGAGAAATGTAGGTGGCCCAAAGTAATAAAGAAAGCCTTCTTTTCCATTAAGGTAGAATTTTTTGTCATCTCCACCCCTCCTTCAATTTTGACTTTATTTTAATATATCTACTCTCATTTTCTATCCTCACTTATTAGTTGCTTCATTTTGTGGTGATTTTCCTAGTACCATTTTCAGGTCATTTTGTAGACACTTCATTATTTCATTACTTTTAGCTTCTTGCTTCCTCTGTCACCTCTCTGTCTGCCTACCGTGCCCATTCTATCAACTTTCTTTTTATCCTACAGTAGTTTCAAGCACTTCAGTTTTACACAAAATTTAAAGTAAAAAACAAATTTGGGAGCCTCACCAAGTGAATCCAATTTACTTGTGTTGAAATGTAAACCCATAGATTTAAACAGATTAGTTCAGACTATAGACTGAATATACTAATAAGTCTAATATTAATTAGTTTCTCTAACATAAAAAGCAGATGTGCTTCAAAACACTATCAGGTTGCTCAGCTGGAGTTCTCTAAAGCCTGTATATATCAAAATGTAGGTTATTCATTCTTTTCATGCCTACTTGTCAATGCCTTGGTGTGAAACTTGTCAAAATCTTGCTGTAAGTACTAACAGTGGACGTCATAAGAGTTTTACTAAGTAAAATGGGACTAATTCCTTAATAATGTAAGATTAAAAAGACAAAGACAGAATGGAATATATAGTTTTAAAGTTTGATTTTGTTTTGAGATGTGTACCATTTAGTGGTATTTTGTTTTACGTAAGTAAATACATTTGATGATTTGACTTGGTTCTTTTCGACTTACTAAGTTGTTATGTAAATGCTATCACCTTTATAGTCTTTTAAAATTAAAATAAATGGCATTTTAATTGTTGCCAAATATGAGCTTTTTAACAACTGCTCTTTCCCTTTGTTCACCTTTTTTTCCTACCATTTTTATATGCAGCCAAATGATTTTGACTGCTGCTTATAAAACAAAGAGCTGCTTATGACCAGTCTTTCTCATTCTTTTAAATTGATAATAGAAAAATTAATTTCAAAATAATACTTCATTGTCTTTATCTTACATAAAGCAAGTTGCCTGATGACTTGGCTAAGTAACCCAGGGGTAAAGACTGGAAAACAAAAATGAGCAATACAGTCATTCAGCACATTTGAGTGAACGTAAAGTGCTGGCTGTTTCCGCTGTTATCTTTTGTTCTCATTATTTTGCTTTAAGATAATTTGAGTTTGACTTTATTAAATTTATAATACCTTATAAGTAGATGGTATTTTTATTTTTTAATTGAATCTATTTTTAAAACAAAGTTGTATACTAAAGACATTGTTCTCTATACCTTAGTTTCTAATCATTGATTTATTATCCTTTTTATTTTACTTCTTAGATGGGTACTTTTTTCTTTTTGCTGAGGACCAACTATAGTCTAGTCATTATAAGAATCAAGAGTTTATCAGATTTCTTATTATAACTTATTTGAACTCTTTATAGTCTACACCCTGCTTAATTTATAACAAATTTATTTGAAAATTCAGATTTTCTATCTCAAGGCGTTATTTAGAAGGTAATATAATTACAAATGCAGGTAGTATATGTACTGTTTGCTTCCTTTTAATATCTGTATTCATTGTTATTGAAATAGTCAATGAATATACATTGCTGAGGAAATTCATCTGTGACAGCAGTCATTCTCTTTATGTATTTTAGCTAGAATTGGCTTCTGTTTTGGTATTTTGTGGTATCCGTTTTTTTAGATGTGAATTTACCAGTAAATTGTTTTCTGAATCTGGTTTTATATTCTTTATAAAAATAGGAATCTCTCTAAATGTGTAAACATTAAGTACTCAATCGGAGAAGGAAATGTAGTGGTAGAAATGTACACTTACTGAATTTTCTTTGTGTAACAGCACTGAAAAGAGGCGCAGGGAGCAAGAAAATAAATACTTAGAAGAGCTAGCTGAGTTATTGTCTGCAAACATCAGTGACATTGACAGCTTGAGTGTAAAACCAGACAAATGCAAGATTTTGAAGAAGACAGTCGATCAAATACAGCTAATGAAAAGAATGGAACAAGGTAAAAAAGCAACCCGTGGTCCTGGATGATGTTGCTAAGTGGTTAGAGCATCAGCGTGCAACCGAAGGGTCTCAGGTTCGATTCCCGGTCAAGGCAACATACCTGGGTTGCAGGTTCGATTCTTGGCTGCGTGTGAGAAGCAACTAATTGAAGTGTCTCTCTCACATCGATGTTTCTCTCTGTCTCTCCCTTTCCCTTCCACTCTCTCTAAAAAGCAATGGAAAAAATATCCTTGGATGAGGACTAACAAAAAACAAACAAAACATGGCTTAGTAATTAAAGATACTGACAATATGTGATTTTATTTTTTTATTATTAAGAAGTTGCATTGAACTTCGAAATTTTATTAAAGAAACATTTTTGTTCAGATTCACTTTATTTTAGAATGTAAATCTGAGAGCCTTCTTGTTATAAGAAAGTGGCTTATTAGAAACTGGTTGTCTTGGGAGGTTATGGGACCCAGTACCAGAGCGTAGCCTACGCCAGGGGACACAAATAGTGGTGTGAGATCTGAGGCTCTGACAGAGAGTTGAAAGACAATAACTCAATGATGGGAGAATCCTTCCATCTGAATAATGAGCCTCTTTCTTCCTGGATTCTGGGAAAGCCCTGATGTATTTTTATGATTTATATACTATCTATGTTTATTAGGGACCCCCACACCAGAAAATCCCTGGGCTGCCTACCAGAAACAAAAGCAAAACATGTTGGAGAAACACTCCCACACCTGGCCACATGGAATTCCCAAAGAAAGAGTGCTTCTGAGGGATTGTATTCTAAAAACTGATATAATATATGAGGGAATAACCTATAGTGAGTAAGAGCACACATAACCAACAGAAGGACTAGACCCAAAAGAATTTCAGATTAATAGAAGCGGTGTGAAAAGACTATAAACAAATATGTTTAAAATGATTAAAGTGATATGATTTTAAGATTTTAGAAGTTGGAAAATGGTTAGTAGTGACAACTTATTTAGCAGACAGCAGAAACGGGTATGGTGAGCCTGTGAAGGGGAGAGCCAACAAGAGGCATATGGCCCCTTCCCTGCTCAGTCGACTCAAAACCCTGACAGCCTGGCTCACGTCCCTAAGTTGAAGGTGGGAGGGTTCCCGTGGGGAAATTGAGCATCCAAAGGAACAGCACATAAACACTGACAGTTGCGAACGATCCCCACATGAAAAAAAAACAGCTCCTTGCCTTTCCCCCACTCTTCACACAGCTGCCAGTCAGCACTTCAGTTTACCACTTTTTAATCTGAATAAAAATCTAAATACTTGGGGAAAGCCTATAATATAAAAGAGAAAAAACAGAAAAAAGTAACTCAGAGAAAGCAGAGACAACACAGAGAGCAGAAGAAAACTTAAAACCAAACAGTCCCTTAGAGACAAAAGGGAAACTATTTTATCCATGAAGCAAGAACAAAATGCTATAAAATGAAACATTCAAAATAAAAATAAATAACCTAATTAAAAATGGGCAGGCAAATAGACATTGATCCAAAGAAGACATATAGATGACCAATAAGCACATGAAAAACATTGCTCAACGTCATAGCCATCAGAGAATGCAATCAAAACCACACTTTACACCCACAAAACAATAGTATAGTGTTCATGAAATCATACATATGTAGTTTAAGTATTAAATCATGCTTGGAAATTATTATTGTGACCTCACAATACTGAAGAGGAGGAGTGGTGGCAGAGCTTCACTCTATTTGCAGCATTGTGTTAATTTAAAAGGAAAGGCCTGAAGCAAATACTGTTAACATCAGTGAAAAATGAATGGTTACTATGTGAATGTATGCCATGTCCTTTTCTGTATTTTTTTTTTTTTTAAATATATTTTATTGATTTTTTACAGAGAGGAAGGGAGAGAGATAGAGAGTTAGAAACATCGATGAGAGAGAAACATCGATCAGCTGCCTCCTGCACATCTCCTACTGGGGATGTGCCCGCAACCCAGGTACATGCCCTTGACCGGAATCGAACCTGGGACCTTTCAGTCCGCAGGCCGACGCTCCATCCACTGAGCCAAACCGGTTTCGGCACCTTTTCTGTATTTTTTGGAATATTTAAAACATTGCATTTTTTTAAAGTAAAAAAACGAATTGCAATACTCTATAATACTATATTTGGCTTTTGGTGAACTAATTCATCTGACAGATTAGAAACTTTTATTTAAGTATGATGCTGCTTTAAGATAATGGATGGATTTTTCAACATCATCACACAAAAGAATTTCAAAGCACTCTAGCAGTTAGTTTTACTACCAGTCAGATCATCATGACATGAGTGTGAAAGGTTAGTTGTTCATGCAGACTCCCAAACAGAAAAATCCTATCTTCACTTTCTCTTCAGTGGCAATTGATCAGAAAAGAAAAAAAAATGACAAAAGTAATTATTCTTTTACAATTTATCCATTTCTTAAATTTTTTGGTGTAGACTTTTTAAAAGGCTATAGAATTATACCATTTTTCTCACTGTTGGAACACTGGACTTTGTAGGTCAGAATTCAAGTCCTCCTAGTGCCACTAATTAGTTACTACATTATTTGGAATGCATTACTTAACCTTTGTGACCCTCAATTTTATCTTCTATAAAACAAGTATAATTAAGACTAAACGTGAAAGTGCCTAGGTCAGCGATTTTCTACCGATGTGCCACAAAAATTTTTAAAACATGCAATACCTGTTAGTACTAGTTAGGGGTTCTAACCTCTTCCCCCTTAGATTACCAAATAAAAAAATGACAGCAGTCAACACAATAGTAACCATCCAGTGTGAATATATCAAAATTGTACTTTTTTTTGTGGCAAAATATGTATTTGGTGTGCTGCAGAATTTTAGTAATTAGTTTATGTGTGCCATGAGATGAAAAAGGTTGAAAATCACTGGCCTAGATAATAAACATATATTTTATTTGTATCTGAAATTAGGTGAATCTGTGTCTTCTTAAACTTGTCATTATAGAAATAAGCCCATTTTGGATGTGTGACTTTTTGGTTCTTTATTATAGAGAAGTCAACAGCTGATGATGAAGTACAGAAGTCGGACATCTCGTCGAGTAGTCAAGGAGTGATAGAAAAGGAGTCCTTGGGACCTCTTCTCTTGGAGGTAGCTGTTCTCACTGACTCAGAAAGTCAGCAAACGCTTTGTTCTAGCCAGTTTGGGTTTTTTTCTTCTTTTGTCTCTTATAACCAGTTAATAAATTATAAAACAAAGTAAAGTTTTAAAGAACTTGAATACTCATTTTGGGAACTATTTTGACAGTTGTTACTGTTTCAGAATGAAATGTTAATAATGATCATAAGACAGTTTCATGAAGGCATTCTAAATAGTGAGATGGAAAACTAAAGCCTACTGAATAGCTTTGCCATTTATTTCTGTGGTGGTTAGGACTAGTTGGGAAACTAAAACAGAATTCTTTAGCTAGCTAGTGCTATCTATGTGTCTACTATAGAATTTCGTCTTTGAATAAGGGATGCCTCATTTTTTGCAGTAGGTGTTTTCCTGAAAAGTTTTCTGACTAAAAATTGGTTAATTGTTTATGGAAACAGTCTAAGAGAATGTACTATTTTAACAGCCGTCTATCAAGTTTTTTAAAGTAAAGAACTTTTAAATGGGATTACTCTGTAATTGCTGTGTAATTTCACTCCTGTTTTTTCTATTTAATCTTTACTCTCTCTATTCTCAACACAGATGTTTCATTTCCAAGTGTGCTCATCACCTTAAATGTTCACTCTCATACATGAATGTTTAAAAATATATGTATGTGTATGTACACACTTATTCCCCACAGTGTATACTCTTCTATCTCTAGCCCTAATTTTAACATGTATTATATTACATATATAAAGTAGAGATATAGCTAGACATAAAATAGATTATTCTTTCCTTATCCTACCTCAAGGACCTTTTTTTCTGGTGAAGCGTTTCTAACAAACGTGTATGGGTCTCTTTATTTTCTAACTTCATACATATTTTCCTCTTACCCTATTTCTGTGTCTTTGTATTAACCATAATTCCTTCTACCAACACTGCTGATGTGAGAACATTCTCAAAACTCAATTCTTGCTTTTCTGGTTCCAGAAATATTATGTATTCTCTTTGCTTCACCTTTCATCTCTAAAGAGATGACACCCAGATATATACTTCTTGCTTTAACCTCTTCCCATATTCCATTTCTGTACTTTTAACAGGCTGCTAAACATTTTTGACTCTCGTATTAGCGACTCTTCTCCCCTCAAAATTTAAATTCTTTATTTCTCCTCCATGTTAGACAGTACTTTATAACATTAGACTATTGGTTGTAATGATTTTTTTTTAAATATATTTTTATTGATTTTTTACAGAGAGGAAGGGAGAGAGATAGAGAGTTAGAAACATCGATGAGAGAGAAACATTGATCAGCTGCCTCCTGCACATCTCCCACTGGGGATGTGCCCGCAACCCAGGTACATGCCCTTGACCGGGATCGAACCTGGGACCTTTCAGTCCGCAGGCCCACGCTCCATCCACTGAGCCAAACCGGTTTCGGCTGTAATGATTTTTATTAGGGAATGAGCACATACTGTTTAGAACTGTGAAATACAGAAGGCATTGGATACTGGCTAGAAGCTTCTCTCTGAGCCAGCGCATGCATACACATGTAAGTGGGAGAGGAGGAAGCTACCGCACGTGATGGACTCTGATTTTTTTTTTATTATATTCTTTTCACAAGCCATTAAACGCGGCTGCAGTTCAGAAACAGTGTTGTAACAAGTATAGTAAAAATTTTAATGGTAGAATCTAAGTGGTGGATATATAGATGTTCACTACAAAATTCTTTCAACTTTGCTATATTTTGAAAATTTTTAATATAAGCTGTTAGAGGAAAATAAGTTAAAGAAAGAAAAGTACTTTAGGCTCATTTCCCACTTCTACCCCTCATCTTCCCCCTGCTTGGTCCCTGTTACTGTCCCGCTACTTGGTTACACGTAGGCCCTTCCCGGAGACCTGCTCCAGCCTAGCGCTTACTGCTCATCTCTGCTCCTCTGCAGGGTGTTAGTAGATGAGTCTTGTCATATCTTCTACTTTTTCTACGGGAGTTCTACCTGCCTTCTTGGTGCCCTGAGTTTAAAACTAACCTAAGAATCTTCTGTCTCCTTTCATTTCTTTAAATACTCATTAAATTTATCTTCTTCATATAATGTCATTTGAGATCATGAATAAATATAAGGTATAGAGGGCCTCGAGGTTTCTGGAGTTCCTGTAGGAAAATGTCATCATTTCAATCCTAGTTCCACACGTTCTTCAGAAACCACAGAGATCAACAAGGAGAGCAAATAGACGGTCCACAAGCTGAGTGCAGCACAACTGCAGACAGAATACTGCTACTGCTACTTTATGTAAACATTTGTTATTGCTGCGTGAGAAAGGTCCACAACACTTTAAAATGAACAGAAATGACAGCAAAACATCCACTCAAAACTATAAGAAAACAAAGTAAGGTTTTTTTTTTAGCTAATGAAATTATTACCCTGAAAACCACTATGAATCAAAGGGAAATTGTAACACAACATTACACACAGATTAAATGTCATTAGGCAAGCATTTTCAAATGTGACAACAGAACAACAAATTAGAAATTTCAAAAACTCAGAGATATATTTAGGTTCTTGACTCTAACGAGCAAATAATAATTTTTATTTATGAGCTATAGATACACGAAACAGAGACTGTATAATAGAATTACTAACTTTTACTGACTTCAGAGTTGCCTTCATGGACAGCCTTTTCTATTCCTCTTCTCTATTCTCCAATCTCATCCTCGTTGCCTTAAACTTTGTAGAGTCTGATCCAGTGAAGCCAAGAAGAAGTGGTAAAAAGCCACCATGAGATTGTCCATTGCATCATCTAGGCTGCAGTCTAGTGCTGCACTGTTTAGTAAGTTAGCCACTAGCCACACGTGGCTATTCACAATTAAATAAAATAACAAATTCAGAGCTTCAGTCTCAGCGGCCACTAAAGTGCTCAGTGCCTGCATGTGGTTAGTGCCTACTGTATTTCAGGTACAGAATACTCCAGTGTTGCAGGAAGTTCTTGTTTTACAATATTGATCTGGAGGGGACTTGCTCATCTAGAAGATTTGCACATCTAAACGTGTCCCAACATCCACCATAATATGAGAAATTCTCACCCCACAACTTGTCTCCCCACCACCGTTTTAAAACATAAAATTTAAAAAGTAACATGGATTAAGAATGAAGGTATTAAAAAAAGAATGAAGTTATTGGAAGTACTTCCCCCACATTTAAAGAGACAGTGGTATTAGAATTTATTATTTAACAAATACCTGGTAAATACTCATTTGCCCATGGTAAATACTCATCAGTACAGGCATTTTTTAAATTTTTTTATTGATTAAGTTATTACATATGTGTCCTTATCCCCACATTACCCCCCTATCCTCCCCACTCATGCCCTCACCCTCCTGTTGTCTATGGCCATTGGTTAGGCCTATATGCATGCATACAGTCCTTTGGTTGATCTCTTCCCCTAACCCCCATCCTCCCCTACCTTTCCCTCTGAGGTTTGAAGGTCTGATCGATGTTTCTCTGTCTCTGGATCTGTTTTTGTTCATCAGTTTGTGTTGTTCATTATATTCCATAAATGAGTGAGATCATGCTATATTTATTTTTCTCTGACTGGCTTATTTCACTTAGCGTAATGCTCTCTGGTCCCATCCATGCTGTTGCAAATGGTAAGAACTTCTTTTTTACCGCAGTGTAGTATTCCATTGTGTAGATGTACCACAGTTTTTTAATCCACTCATCTACTGCTCCCACTTCTAGGAATATATCCCAAGAAACTAGAAACACCAATTAGAAAGGATATATGCACCCCTATGTTCATAGCAGCCCAATTCACCATAGCTAAGGTTTAGTACAGGCATTTTTTTAAGCCCCTCATTTCCACTGCTCCTTGTTGTCTAAATTCTGTTGCCTCCTATTCAGAGCTCTGTGTTATCTGGCTCTAATGCTTCTTATTTCCCCCTGGACCCCAAGAAAAGTTCTGGTTTTGTCTCAGGGTCTCCCTACATCTTGCATGTGCATCCACGCTTCCTTACCTTGCTTTTTACCGTCCCTGCATTGCTGTGTGGCTCTTGGCACATTGGACTACCCATTCCCTCTTCCTTAAAACTCTTCCCATGGCATCTTCTATAGAACAATCACCTCTCTTCTCTGGCTGTTCCTTAACCTCGGTCTCACATTTCTCTTTCTTTGCCTTTCTCTTACGTTAGCATTCTCCAGGGTTCTGACCTTGACTCTTCCTTTAAAAAAAAAAAAAATTCTGTGCGCATTTCCTGGGAAGTTTGGGATCTACGTCTATGTCTATATGATGTACTGGTGTGTATGTGTGCACATGTATATGTGTATATAAAACATCAGTTAGGCCCTAGCTGGTTTAGCTCAGTGAATAGAGCATTGGACTGTGGACTGGCAGGTCCTGGGTTCGATTCCGGCCAAGGGCACATGCTCCGATTGTGGGCTCGATCCCTAGTAGGGGCGTGCAGGAGGCAGCCGATCAATGATGCTCTCTCATCATTGATGTTTCTATTTCTCTCTCCCCCTACCTCTCTGAAATCAATAAAAATATATTAAAAACAAAAAACATCAGTTAGGATTCTCTGGATTCCAAGCAAAAGACAACAATTCGGACGAAATTAAGTAAATGTGAATTTATTGGAATGCTATTTGGAAGTCACAGAACCATGCTTGAAAAGAGGATGAAAACAAAATCTCTTAAGGAGGCTAGAAAGCCAAAACTATTCAAGTAGACTCTGAGAAAGACCTATTTGGGCTGCACCCTGCTGCTAGAACGAATGTATTCCAGCCAAGTTCCGTCTTTTTGTCATTCTCTGCAAGGTTCACAGTTAGGCAGGCGGAGGTCTCCCAATGGCCTGATTAGGAATCCCACGAGATTTCATTTAATGGGGAACAAGTAACTCCCCAAAGGAAACCGGATATTCTGTGAAAGGAGAAAAGATGACGGTCGTTAAAAACAAATAAACAAAAAACCCCACACAGATGATACATGTACTTCTAAATCGAAATGATCTCTCTTCAGAGCATCCCTTTCATGATAATCCTGCTGCCCTTTGAACATCTTTATCTGAATGTTCCTCAGTCATTTCAAATATAATATTTCTAAAACTAAATTTATAATCCTTCCTTTTAACTTCTGTTTATAAAAAGAAAACGTTAAAAAAGGAAAAGACTAGATTACCCCCCTGAGTCCCTTAGGGAAAGGCACTTACCTACCAGGACCCTAAAACCATTAGTGAAGAATCACCCCAAATGTGTGTTCCCATAGGTGCTGCAGGTCACCAGGTGCCGTTTGTTCCACTTCTGTCAAATTCTCGGCTTCCACTGCCATTGCCTTCATTCAGGCTCTTATTTGAACTGGACTATTGCAATAGCATTGCAACTGAGTTCCTTGCTTCCCAGCGCCACACCACACCCACTGCCAGGAAGATCTTTGCAAAAGTATATTATGTCACTCTCCTATAAAAATGGTGCCTTCAAGAAGATCTCCGTTGCCTTTGGGACTAATTCCTTATTTTTGTTGTTGTTTTTCCTTGACGCTTTAAAAAAAAATTTTTTTTTTTTACTGTTAAATATAACACATATATTACAAGTGCATACAAAGTGATTTTTTTAACCTCTGAGCTGTTTCCTCTGTTTTGAATGTCCTTTCACATCTCATTCACCTGAGTTACAAAATTAAATGTGTTATTATTTGGAAAATATCTGCTAGGTAGCATATTATCATTACCACTTGTCTCATAGAAAAGGTCAACAAATTGGGACACGTGTCTCTCTTAAAAAGAAAATTAGTAGCCCCATAAACATTGTTAGACAGCTCTTCTAAGAATTTGTCACAGATAACCAGCAAACGTCTATGTGATACAAAGGATTTGCCTTTTACTACAAGATTCTGTAAATGTTCTATTTTTTTAAAGGTCTTGTTTTTATTGCTCATATACATTCTATAGCAAGTAAACTGCAATATATTTCAATAAATGGAAGGATTATAAATAAGTAAGGGGCCACTATCCACCTCTGTATTCCGGATCTTCTCTTGGGATTCCACAGTTTGTGATATGTGACTGTCAGTACTGAATGAGGTACCAGGGTGTTGTTATGTTTATTAAGCTTAATTTCTTCCTCATGTTTTGAATTACACTATAAGGGGAGGTTCTAACTTTTTACTACACCCCTATGGGTTTTCTGTTCCCCTTGGGGCCATACATCTGCTTCTGGAGGCCGTGGCTCTATCTCTGTGATTTGGGCCTCCCATGCACTGCCACGCTTTCCCCTCTGCCTGTTCTTCTCTCTTCCTCTTCCCCTCCTTGACTGTTCCTTTTATAACTAAGGTAGGGGTCTGTAAGGAGCTTTCTTTGCCCTCACCCCCCCCCCCAATTAAGTATCCTTCTTCGTCCATAGAATAGTCTGTGTATGTCTCTGACACTGCATTCATCACTGGAATTTATTATGTTTATGTCTCTCACTCTACCATAAGTTCCTTAAGGGTAGAAATGAGTGCATAGGTCAGTCACGTCAGATCTGCTACCATAAAATGTCTTTCTAAGGGCGGATGAGGACACACTTGTAATACCTTAACCAATAAAGAAATTTTTTTAAAAAGTCTGTCTAAGGAAGAAAGTTGACATATTCATTTATGCCTACTTGAAACATTAGTGTACTGTTTAAAAATCCTGTCCTGTCCACAGAGAGCACGCAATAGGAAATCTTCCGTTCAGCCCTCACTCCTTTTTTTTTTAACTTGACATATATTGCTGACCTCTTTTTCAATACAGAAGTATACAGTATATGTTTGTTTTTCTTTTTATCTTTTAACCTCCCAACTTCCCCCCTCCCTCCCTGCTTTTTTTTGGTGTTGCAGGCTTTGGATGGATTTTTCTTTGTTGTGAACTGTGAAGGGAGAATTGTATTTGTGTCAGAGAATGTGACCAGCTACTTGGGTTACAATCAGGAAGAATTAATGAATACCAGTGTCTACAGCATACTGCATGTGGGGGATCATGCTGAATTTGTGAAGAATCTGCTACCAAAATCACTAGGTACAAAGAAATGTATTTTTTAAAAGAATATGAACTCCCTGTAGCTTCTCTTTATGTAAATATATTACTTACCTAAATATAAAATATAATAATATACTAGTATTATAAATACATGGTATTATTCTAAGAAATGTATGTTATCGTATATTAAAATATTGTAAAATTTAGTTTCAGTCTGAGATGTAAATATGAAAAGGGATGCCATCAAATAGCTGATGGAGGCTTTCAGCCTCTTCCTCCAGATTGTGCCACGGGATTGTGATGGTAATGGGAGGCCGAGCAGAAGCGTCAGCTTGAAATTCCCTTTGTTTTCCATTTTTATTTTGTCCAAGAAAGAGAGAAATGAGTGTCCCTCCCACCACCCTGCTCAAAGAGAAAAAGGGAGGAAGGGAAGAAAGAAGGGAAAGGGAGGGAGGGAGGAGGGATATACTATCATATTATGTACTTATTAAAATGAGCATTTTTGGATGTAAGTGGTTTCAGCTCAGGAGTTCTAAGAATGATTGGACGGGTCGTTAAGTGACAAAGGAGCCTGGCTTAGAGAATGGATAGGGTCTGATTTCTAGCCTTTCTGCTCCATTCACCGAGCCATGTGCATATTGCTCCAAAACTGGAGGGAGGACCTTGGCTAGAAATTCTATATGACTAAACCAAACATGCAAATAAAATGTTATCCATAGCTCTTTATTTTTTACATTGTTTACTTATTTCTTCTTTGAAAAGAGTACTCTAGTAACTGAGGACCTGAAATGATTGTTTTTATTAATATCACTAGTCCGATATGTGAATCGATGGATCTTATGTGTCTTGTTATTTTAGAGTGTGAATGACTTTATAGATAATATTGTGGATTCCTCTATTTTAAATACGAGGCAAAGGTTAAGTAGTTAACCCAAACCTCACCGCTAGCTGTAGCAGAACCAGCACTCCTTACTCCAGTGTAGGTTTGTGTCCAGGATTTCCTCTTAGCTGTAGAGTGATGAGATTGTAAAAAAGAAGGAGGGTCAGTAGAAATGGTGACCTGCCAAACAGAAACAGAAATTCTTTTTTAAAATGTACAGACAAAAAAAAAAAAGAAGAAAGAAAGAAATGTACAGACATCTTTCCTAGAGTTCTAGATTCAATTTTCTTGTACTGAATCAGGTGGCATTGCTGTTTTAATGGTCATTTTTATGTAATAACTTACTGATTACCCACAATACTCAGAGTATTATATAAACTGCGAAAAAATAGTTATAAGAAACCAAGGTTGTTCTCTATCTACTCTAAATATTTTATTTAATCACAGACTCCTTTGAGAAACTTTGAATCCAAAAAGGTGCACAAGCCCATCCTTAAAAGTTCACGCCTGCCAGGTTAAAACTCCTCCTTGACAATGGACCTAAGGTTTTCCATCATTTTTTATTGCCAGACTATAACTGGAAACAAAATGGAAAAGCTTGTTAACTGCTGTAAAATTTGAGTGGAAGAGCTAGTAAACTATTAATTTGTAATTTTTGTCTCTGTATATAAAGAATGCTAATGAATTAGGGTACTTGTAAGGCCTTATCGTTGAGAGAGGAAATCCTACACAGTCTCTTAGAAATTTTACAATTTTCAAATTGGTAGACATTTACATTTGCTAAGGAAGATAAGTATTCTGTTGCCTCAGGATAACATTAGATCTGATGAGGTCTGTCTGTCTTTTAATCTGAGTACCTAATTAAATAGATGGCTAAATGTGTCTTTTGTATCTTCAGATTTTGTACTTTTTCACTTATTCAGGGATATAATCAATTTCTCTTCCGCAGTAAATGGAGTTCCTTGGCCTCAAGAGGCAACACGACGAAATAGCCATACCTTTAACTGCAGGATGCTAATTCACCCTCCAGATGAGCCAGGCACTGAGAACCCAGAAGCTTGCCAGCGGTATGAAGTAATGCAGTGTTTCACAGTGTCACAGCCAAAATCAATTCAAGAAGATGGAGAAGGTAAAACAAAGGGTGACTTTAAGGTTTTTAGTTGCTTTTTCCATGGCTTTCAGGAATAGGGAGGTAATTGATTATAAAAACTGCCTTCTTAAGATAGTATTTTTGGTTACTGTATTATATATCATAATGGCTGTTCAACTTGCTATGTATTTCTTAATTTTTAAGAAAAAAAATTGCTAACATCTATAATCACCCCTTTAAAATGCCCCCAATTTCTCAATTTTAAGCTGGCATTCCTAGTAAAATGTCAAATTCGTATCAACTTGCTGCCTAGAAATAAGAGATGTCGCTAACTCCTGCCAGTTGGAAACGTACCAGATGCAGCAGGCTGTTGAACAGCTCTGATTTTTTTTGAGTTTCAAGTTTAGCGTGCAGGGAACATTGGAGAATAGAGTTAGCATTTTTGAGGCTATACAAGGTAATTTATAAAGAGAAGGCTTATGAACAGATGAAAACACAGCCGAAGCTCTAATATGAACATGGCATCATCATGGCTTTAGTTAAATATGTGACAGTGGATGAGTTTTCCATGTGAACTTAGACTGAGCTAAGTTAAGAACACCACAAATTGGAAACTGGAATAAGGACCGGGGAAGGTAGGAGATGAGAAGTCAGTCAGATGCAAAAAAAAAAAAAAAAAAAAAAAAGGCTGTGTACTAGTATGTAGCTGGTCTCACCAGGGAAGAGTGCCATGATCAACTGGGGACTTTCTATAAAATAAACATGCAAGGCTGCTTTATATGAATAAAGTTCATATTTAGCCATGTGATGTTGCACATTCAAAAAATTTGGAGCTGGAACTTTGAAAAAATTATAGATCCTACAATATAAAGTCCTGTGTCAAAGGCAAATTATGTTCTTTAGAAAGAGTTAAATGTTTTTTTCATATGATAATTATTATCTGCACAGAAGTAGTTTTGCCTAGATTTAAGCAACACAGTAAATTTTTAAATACATTCTATAGTCAATTTCTTATAGTCATCAGTACTTAATGGCTACAAAAATTAAATTTTTTTAAAGAACATTTTTTATTTTATTTTAGAGAGAGCAAGAGGAAGGGAGAGCAAGTGAGAGAAACTTTGATTTGTTGTTCCACTTATTCATGCATTTCTTGGTTGATTCTTGTATGTGCCCTGACTGGGGATTGAACTCGCAACCTTGGCATATCAGGATGATGCCCTAACCAACTGAGTTACCAGGCCAGGACTTACGAATAATTTTTATAGCCATTAAGTACTGATGCGTATAGGAAATTGACCATAGAGCTGTATTTTAAAATTCACTGTGTTGCTTAAATCTAGGCAAAACTACTTTGAGTTTTTATCATCCAAGTACATGAGATGCATCAGTCTCCTCTAGTTTCTAGTTTAGGTAAGAACAGTCAATGGGAAGGAATTACTTATGCTAACTAGATCTCTACCTGTAGCTTCCTGTTTTTGGTTGCCAGCAATTTTATTTCTAGCATTATACTTTTATATAGAGTGACTCCAGTATAGTGTCAGATCCTATAAAATGTATTACTTCTATAAAAACTGATAATGTCAAGTTATAGATTGTGAACCATTTTCTACCCTTTTTCTTCATTTTCCCTTTCTTGTTTTGGGCAGATTTCCAGTCATGTTTGATTTGTATTGCACGGAGATTACCTCGGCCTCCAGCTATTACGGGTGTAGAATCCTTTATGACCAAGCAAGATACTACAGGTATTAACTGCAAAGTTAAAAATGTTCCATCAGTATTAATGATGTCAGCTATGCTTTTAAAATTAATTACATCCCAGATATTGTGTCCATCTGTTCTTTGCTTTTCCACTATGTCCACTTGTCTTACACAGAAAACATTTTAAGTGGTGGTTTTGATGTTGTGCATTTTAGATATTATAATCATTGTTATTTTTAACTTTTCATATACCTATATTTCTTTTTATTATAAGTTATTTTTCATAATCATGGAATAAAGTTTTTAAAGCTATTTGGCAATGTAGATTTAAATGCATATATTTATAAATGGATACAAGTATGGTGGTTTTAATATTATGCTTAAATGTATCTGGCTATTTTTTTCTTTATTCTTTAAATTTATTCAGCACATAATTTTTGAATACCTAGAAATGCCTGTCACTACGTATGCTTGCTTAAGAGTGTACATGGTTGAGCAAAAAGCAATGATGTAATTACAAATCATGATATGTTTTATGATGGAAAAGGTGTGAGATGGTAAGGTAAGCTAATAAGGAGGACCTGTTTAAAATCAGCTGGTTAATGAAGACCTGGCTGAGGAGCTGATATTGAACCCTTAAGTTTGAGGTGGTGCCAATTATGTGTGTTGGGAGGGAATGGTGGGGAGGGGCATGGGGCAGAATAAGCGCTCCCGATTGAGGCGACAGCTGCGGGCCCCAAGAGGACAGGAGTGTGTTAGAAGAACTGAAAGAAGGGCAGGCGAGCCACGGGGCGAGGAAAGGTGACGGCACCTGAAGATAAGGCTTTCTTTGAAAGGCTACTTCAGGTTTGATTTTCATCAAAAACAAATTATTACTTTCTTTACAAACTGTAAAATATATTTCATGTTATTTAATCTTTAGCACATCACGTTTTTGTTTTTACATTAGAGTTATATGTTTCACTCACCTCTTTAATAAAGAGAGAGATCATTTCTACTAAATTTTATTCTTTGTGAAAAGTTTAGTTTTAATGTACTTTTTCATCTTTACCACTGTTTATAGGATCCTCTTACAATATTTACTATTTTTTTTGTCCCAGAAATCTAATATTCCTATGTTGTATGCTTTATTATTGTGTTCTTAAAGGTTCGTTTCCAACTGCTCTTACTAAAGAGTAGGTGGAAATAAATTACCAAAATAATATATTCATGTCTGCCTCTCCTTCCCCAATGAGTGATTCAGCCATTAGTGTGTAGCTAGAGAGCAGGATCCGTAGAGCAAGCCAGAGGAGTCTGATGCAGTCCCAGCAGCTTCAGGTCTTTATGGCGTGCCTTTAATACTTGGCTGGAATTGAATGTTAGAATATGACATACTAGTAGGTAACACACTCCAAGGCCAAAACAATTTTTCATTATCATGCCACAGATATACTTTGTTACCATAGGTACTAAAAATTAATAGTGCTTTTTAATGCTTTTTTCCATTATGCATTTGGGAGGCAGAATATTTCTGAGAAGCGGTTGTTCATTTTGAAATACAGATTATTTAGATCAGGAGGCTATCATAAATGTAAAATTTTATTCTTTGTCTAGGTAAAATCATCTCTATTGATACGAGTTCCCTGAGAGCTGCTGGCAGAACTGGCTGGGAAGATTTAGTGAGAAAATGCATTTATGCTTTTTTCCAACCTCAGGGCAGAGAGGCATCTTATGCCAGACAACTATTTCAAGAAGGTAAAGTTTTCTCTCAGTTATTTTCACTAACTTTTCTCTTTATTAATATTGAATAACTTATATGGAATTTATGGCTTGATAAGTATTTTCTCCAAATTACAGTTTTTGCAATAATCAGTTTTAGGAAAGGAAGAAATGGGTAAGCAAAGTAATTCATGAGTGGATCCTGAATTTGGGATGTACATTATAAAGACTAGGATATCATGTGGTGGTCACTCATTCATTTGTGCATTCATTCATTCAGAAGACATGTATAAAATTCCTCACATGCATAGAATACTATGTAAGGTGGCAGGAATACCGTGATGTTTAAGAAGCAGGGTTTTGGTGTCAAGGAGCTTAAATTGTATTAGGAGAATACTTGACAGTTTTAAAGATCAGTGTGACATGTGCTATAATAGAGGTATAAATAAAAGAAGGAAAAATTTAATTATGACCTGAAGAATCAGAGATGGCTTCAGAGAGGAAGTGGCATTTTTGTCTGGAAGATCATTCCCAGCAGAACAGGCATGTCCAAAAGGGCTTCGAGATCTATATTGTGAATGTTTTCTTCATGACTGTTACAGTACCTGCATCTCCTAACTCACGTTGAAGTTTCAAGTTATAGGTATGTCATATGAAACTAATAATAATTGAATAGATGCTGCATCATAGTAAGCCTATGGGAGTATAAAACAAGTATATTCTCTGCCCTTAAGGAACTTAACAGTATTATAGGAAAGACAGGGAAAATTATCTTAGAATTAAGTCCAGAATGTTCATAGAGATTCTAGATAAAGGGATTTTGATGCACTTAAAAAAATATTGTCATGTAATTATGGTAGTTTACTGCCCCTTTCACAATGTAATTTATTCTCCAAACTCTAAGTAGTTTCTTTGGAAAGAGACTCTCTGCATGGCTATTCCTGAAAAACAGTTTTAAAATATTTTTCATTATTCCATCATCCTTCTTGATGTTAACATTTTCCCATAATATTAGGTTTCCTATGTTTACAGATGATTTTCCATTCATTACATTTTAGGTCAACTGCTTCCTAATGTATGGAGGAAACAGCTTACTTTATTTTTTTTTTTTTTTAGGAAGCCATCTGTATGAATCTCACTAGTCTCATCACTAGCATCCTACAGACTAATGGTTCCGCAGTGGGCCTCTATCAGTCTAGCATCCCTAAAAATATTATTGCAGTGAATAGGACCAAGAATCTGTGTTTTAGAAAGTTCTCCAGGGAGTCCTAAAGTGCAGTCAGGTCTAGAAACCATCACAGTACACAACCAGTGCTACCCCCTGGATGTACACTTTGTGACTCCCTTTCCCAAGAGTGGCACTTTACTTTTGCATAGACTTAAGACTCAGGGTACTGTTTCCACTACTGTCTAAAGTGCTGAAGTATATGATACTCTCTAATTTTTGCCTTAATTCAAGACTTAATTTTTTTTTTTTTTTTTTTGCTTATAATTTATCTGCATTCCCACTAGGGCAAAGCAGGTCTAGATTATTATCTCATTCTCCAAATGATTGGGCTCCCCATAGATGTGATTGAGGCACAGCTTAAACAAACTATGCGAATTCTCTATAAAATAGATTGATTAAAGTTTAATAAGTAACTAATGTATCATTAACATATGAAGTGAAATAATTTAGAGTAAACTGTAAAGAACTTCTTCCCATTAGTCATTTCTTAATGTCCTATCTTCCCTCTTTTTTTATATATATATATATATATTTTATTGATTTTTTACAGAGAGGAAGGGAGAGAGATAGAGAGTTAGAAACATCGATGAGAGAGAAACATCGATCAGCTGCCTCCTGCGCATCTCCCACTGGGGATGTGCCCCCAACCCAGGTACATGCCCTTGACCGGAATCGAACCTGGGACCTTTCAGTCCGCAGGCCGACGCTGTATCCACTGAGCCAAACCGGTTTCGGCAGCCCTCTTTTTTTTTTAAGAAAAAAAAAATTCCTCAGTAGAAATAATTTGTGGGTTTTTTTCAGAATTAAGTTGTCCAGAGTTCACATGACTCTTGATTCTAGTGTTTTGGAGATTCAGGACAACTTACCAAACAGCAGTCATGGGTTGAGTAAAATATCTTTTTCTGATATTTTATATTTAGCAGTATCTAACCTGATAAGAAAAATTAAACACTTACACGAGAATCACCCCTATATGGGAATGACCTGCTGAATTAAAGTCTCAGGTGAGGAACCAGATATCTTAAAAAGCTCCAAAGGTAATGCTTAAATACAGGCATACCTCGGAGACATTCAGGTTCCGTTCCAGACCACCACGTTATAGAGAGGGTATCACAGTAAAGCAAGTCGTAATCTTTTTTTTAAAATATATTTTATTGATTTTTTTACAGAGAGGAAGGGAAATGGAGAGGGATAGAGAATTAGAAACATCGATGAGAGAGAAACATTGATTCAGCTGCTTCCTGCACACTCCATACTGGGGATGTGCCCGCAACCAAGGTACATGCCCTTGACTGGAATCGAACCTGGGACCCTACAGTCCGCAGGCTGACGCTCTATCCACTGAGCCAAACCGGTCAGGGCAAGTCATAATCTTTTTGCTGATGGAGGGTCCTACCTTCAATTTGTAAAAAACGCACTATCTCTGAAGCACTATAAAGTGAAGTACAATAAATGAGATATGCCTGTACATCAACTGAAGAACTAGGGTTGATGCTGCTTCTTCACTTATGGACAGTGTGAAAAGAGTGCAACAAATTATCAGTGTATCCTTGATTTTCTATAAAACTTTTAAAAAGCTTAAAAGTTTGTAAAATTCTACAATGATTAATTTTTAGGCAAGAAAAATTTGTTCTCCATCTGTGTTCTTTTTTCCTGTCCATTAATTTACTCTTTGAAGGCAGTGGCTGGTATAAAATCTTAATATACATTAAAGTTTTAAGTTGGTTTTTATTTAATTTTTCAGCTGCTTTTGACAGGGAAGCTCATGGACTGCTTTTCACATTTCATTTTCCAGAATCTAATTTGAAAATGCTTTTCAGCCAAAGCATATATGGGAACATTAGCATGACCTAGATTACAGCGATGGTTCTCCATTGAGATTAGGGAGAAATGGATATCAAAACCACTTGAGTCTCTGGATCTGTTTTTATTCATCAGTTTATGTTGTTCATTATATTCCACAAATGAACAAAAACAGATCCAGAGACAGAGAAGCTTCAATCAGACCGTCAAACCTCAGAGGGAAGGTAGGGGAGGGTGGGGGTAAGGGGGAGAGATCAACCAAAGGACTTATATGCTAGCATATAGGCCTAACCAATGGGCACAGACAACAGGGGGGTGAGGGCATGAGGGGGGGTTGATGGGGGGTAATGTGGGGATAAGGACACATATGTAATAACTTAATCAATTAAAAAAAAAACATTTGAGGAACTTTTTTAACTAGGAGAAGGTCCATGCAGGTGTATATCATTTGGAAAGGTTCTGAGGTTCTGTTCAATTCAGAACCATGCCTTTAAAGAAAGGTCTCAGTGGTCGGCAAACTCATTAGTCAACAGAGCCAAATACCAACAATACTTCTTTAAAATAGACTCGCCCAAGCCGAAGACCGACTTCTGCGCATGGGCCACGAAGTTTCAATTGCACTGTATGTGCGCCCGCACGTGGTATTTTGTGGAAGAGCCACACTCAAGGGGCCAAAAAGCCGCATGTGGCTAGGGAGCCGCAGTTTGCCGACCACGGGTCTAGGTTAAATGTGTCCCAAAGTTCATCTGGGCAAGTTGTTAAACCGGCTTTTTGTGCTCCACCCACACTACTGAATCAGAGTCTACAGTCTAAGATGTTTTCCTACAGAGAATGTTGGGAATGCGCTCTAGGGTCCACAAGATAGTCATAGCTACAACTCGAAATGATGTTTCCTGCTGAATTAAGTTTGGGAAATGTTTTAATCTCCCACGGTTGTCGATTCATTAGACATATTTATGGAATTTAAGTTTCTGGGAAGTTCTACCATAACAATGACTTTGTTATCCAGACTTACTTTTCCTCAGAATACTTGTATCTGTAGCACATCAATTAGCACTTAGGGAGAGTAGTGGTCATGGGAAATGTTGGGCTACAGTCTAGGAAAGTTACATGAAAGTTCTGTTTACCTATTATCAATGATGTAATGGATCATTTATCTTTGAAAGATGTTCATAATGTATTGTTACATTGAAAAATAGCTTAAGAAAGCACAGCATATATGTATAGTACTATTTCACCCTTGTATATCTATTTATCCAATTCTAGAAGGTTCACAAAATGTTGACAGTGGTTATCTTTGAGTGATGGATCACAAATGACTTTACTTATTCTTGCTCATTTCTCTATTATCTTAACTTTATAATCACAAAATAATTTTAATTAAAAAATATCACAAGACAGTTGGAAGCAGTTTATAATATCAAGAAGTTTGGAAGCATTTCTGGAAAACATAAATACCCATATAAATGATTAATACCCATATGTAGTGATTAATATTTAAGCGAGAATGTTCTTTAAGACTTGTGTTATGTGGATAATTCCATGGTCCATAGAACAGACTTAACTTAAAATCTTTTTATGCAAATTTTATTTAGAAAATTTAAAATATGAGTTACTTTTCTTTGTTTAGAAATTTTGATATACTGACTAGAGTTTATTCATTGGTGATTAAAAATCTCCAACCATCTAGGAGTAATTTTTTTTCCTTTACCTTAATAACAGTTTTTAAAATTGCATTATTTCTGCATATATCTAGAGAAATACCAAAAAGAAAAAGAAATCTCTACCAGCACTGACCAACATACATGTTTAACCTGTCCCTTTAGTTAACATGGTTGTTGAGGTTAACTCAGCATCCAATTGGGTGGAGTAAAAACCCAAGTAGCTCTATTTCTACAGCTGCTATAACCAGAGAAAGTGATTCCCTTTGCTTTGTAGCTCTATTGAGGCCTATTCTGGGAGGGGGAGAAGGAGGGATGAGACAACAAGAACAGTTGCCATTTTAAAGTTTCTTTGAAGAGGTTCTGGGACGTCAGTAATAATATTCCTTCCCACTAAGTGTTCTAAATTTTTAGAAATGGACACAGAAGTCAGGGATCAAAATACTAGCTATATGCCTGGCAAAACTAGATCAGAAAATAAGGCCAGAACGTGTGATCAAACTAAGATTTCACATAGTTTTGTCCAGGCCTAAATCTTGAAACCCACTTATGGGTATAATTTGGTTTGCAGAGTAAATGTTCATCCAAACAGCTCTGTAAACAATTGTAACTTCCTTCCTCATATCTTAATTCAAAAGATTAGTGATTGTTTTATGGGGTTGCAGCTATTGGTATAAATGGTGTCTAGGCATCAGCTGAATGTGTATATGATTCAGGACATAGATAATTTGGAACCTGCTTATTTGTTGTTGTTATTGTTTTTTGGAGGGGGTGTTTATTCAGGAATATACATTCAGTTTCTGCTATGTTCTATTCTAGGCTCCAGGCTAGATATTATCTCACAACATTATTGGCTACATTTTAGTGATGATGGGCAAAGGTTAATGTGCATTATTAAGTCCTAAACTTGAAAAGTTCAACCCTGAATCTGACTCCTAGGTTCTTGATCCATATGCTGCCTGCCTGTAGACCTCTCCATCAGAACAATTGAGCACTAGAAGAGTTTGATTTAACTGGATAGTCTTTATTAAAGTTTTAACTGGATAGTCTAATTAAAGTTTTACTATATTTAATATTGATGTTTTTTATTTCAAAGAGTGATGTGTGAATTATGATGTGCTAAGTCTTACTCTACACATTCTCACTCCAAATCAATAATCTAACTTCAAACATTAAAGTGTAACATGTCCTTGTATCAATAAGGATTCTCTAGTTTTGGAATTTTTACTATTTTAGATATTGTCCTACAAGTTAAGGCAGCACAATTACCAAAAGACTATTGAATTTTCTGTAGTCCACATTAAGTGTCTTAATGTTCCCATGCTAGCCTGAGTTTCTAGTTCTTCCTCAAATTTCTTATCAATAAATCAAGAAATTTGTCTCCATTTTTATTACAAAAGTAAGTTTAGATTCCTACAAGACCAGACACATAAGTTGAGACATAAGCATTTGAGAACATAGCTAAGAGTTAAAATCTATCCTTTAAGGAAAAGTTATGGTCAATATTACCCTATTTAGGTGATATTTCAGTTGAGAATCAATCAGCAAGTACTTACTGTATGAATTTATATGCATAGCCTCATAGTTCAAGATTCAATGGAGAGTGGGAAACAAGAATGGGGCATAAAACTTGCCTTATGTTTATTTGAGCTGAAAAAGAAAAAGAAGTGTGTAAAAAGTTATCTACCTCCTACAAAGAGATATAGAAGAAATGTTTAGGAAGCAATGAGAAATAAGATTGGAAATTCAAGTCAAAGTCAGATTGTACAGAGCTGTGCTGCCAGTATGGGAGCCCCTAGCCACATGAGTGCTTGAAATGTAGCTAATGTGACGAGGAACTGAATTTTAAATTTTATTTAATCTTACATTTAATTGGCACATGTGATTGATGGCTACCATACTGGACACTTCAGTTCAGTGGTGAAAAGCCAGTGAGGGTTTCCCAGAGATAGGAGATCCTAAAGAGCAGTGGACAGTGGTGAGGATAAAGACAAAATGACATATGCAAAATAACAGGAAATATATTGTTTTATCTGGCCCTTTATATAACTGTAGCTTTATCATTATCCCAAAAGTTAATTATCTCAAAAGGCCACTTCTTATCATAATTGTATTTTCCAAAAATATATTAATCAGGAATTGTTAATATTTTTTAGTGTTTGCTATTGCAAACATTTACTTATAATCTTACACAAAAATTATTAGTTTTCATTAAAGACATTTTCATCATCTGTTACTTCATTAGAAACTAAATTTCTTTGTGTGTTATCTTTGGTGAATGTGCCAGTGATTTGGCTGAAATTGCGAGATGGGTAAGGAATTCAGTTGTTTGCACATAAATCTTTAACTGTTTCAATTAAGTTTATATCCTGGTTTTGGTACTTAAGCAGATGGTTTAGATTTATAACAGATTATGCCCTCCTCAGTTTATATGGTATACACAAGACAATAAAATAGAACATGTCTTCTATTTACTTAAAGTAATATATAGCTGCAGAAGTTATTTATTAATATGTCATTTTAAGTCTTTTTCACGTGTCTTTAAAATGTATTTGAAATCTTTTCTGAAATGTCTTTGGAAAATCGGAGTGCCTTTATTACCGGCTAAATTATAATCTTAATTTGTGGTAGTAATGCTTGTGTTTCCGTGGATATGATTTTTAAGCTTGGTATAGCTGAAGCTACCTATTAAATCTTTCTTAAAATAGGATTATATTGTATTACTGAAGATCAATATTTTCTTACTTAGTAGTTTGGCATGGCCTTCCTATATTTAGTAAATACTTACCAATATGGTTAGAGTCTGCTGTTAGTAAAAGCTTTGTTACAAAAGAAAGTTATGTTGTTTAGGTAGTGAGTTGACTGCTTTAACCGAGTTTTTGTTCCTTACATTAATAATCATTGGCTTTATCTTAATTTGCTTACTAAGCTAAATTCAAACATCAAAAATAATACATATATGAATATAATAATTAGACAGGGCCTTCGTCATTCTTTTTCATCATCTATTATTTCATTAGAAACTAAATTTCTTTCTGTGTTATATTTGGTAAATGTGCCAGTGATTTGGCTGAAATTGAGATGGGTAAGGAATTCAGTAAGGAATTCATTTCTGAGTGAAAAATTAAATTTGACTTTTAGTTAAGGAATTCTGTAAACAAATCAAAACTTAGAGGGTGAATTTTATGATATGTAATTATATCTCAATAAAGCTGTTTTTAAAAAATCAGCCAGTAAAGGGAAAAAAAACTTGTTAAACATAATACTGAAAGTGAGAGGGGAGAAGGTAATGTCCTGGTATTTTTAATGGACACAATAAATTTAAAGAGCTGCCCTATTATAGGGAAAGATTAAGGTTGGTTTTTTTCTGGTTGGGGTTTCTTCATAATCATAACTTATGTGAAAAGGCACCCATTCAAGTAGGAGTGAACTAAAACTTGTCATCAGGTGGTATATTTCAGCCAGAATCATGTTCCCCCTCAGAGATCTGTTTTGTTTGAACTATTCTTTGAATCTGAGGAGGCAGCATTTGGGAGGGCATGTTAAGAATGAAGTTCTAGGTAGAAGTAAGGCTTGGTAACTCCTTTACCCAAAGTGCAAGTGTCAGAATTTTAACTAGGTTTCTCTTTTGTTTGAAACAGTGATGACTCGTGGCACTGCCTCCAGCCCATCCTATAGATTCATATTGAATGATGGGACAATGCTTAGCGCCCACACCAAGTGTAAACTTTGCTACCCTCAAAGTCCAGACATGCAGCCTTTCATCATGGGAATTCATATCATCGACAGGTACTACTTATTTGGAGAGCCTCATATGAAATAAGTCAGTTCACATATCTCTTTTTAGAAAAAAATTTTATACTCTTAATGGCTAGAAAATAGAAAGTCTAAAGTAGGCATTAAACTTGTGTGATGAGTATATATAATCCAAATATCTACATTGGGTTTTATAGTTTTGTCACCTAACAGTAGCTTTGTTTAAAAGGGAGACAGGAAAGGTGAGGCTGAAAATTTGTGTTCCAGAGGAAAAATCAAAAAAGTGGATAAAAACTTTCAACTTTCCATATATGGTCTTATAAAAGATTTGAGAGTTTATTAATATTGCTATTTCATTTTTAAATGTTTCCTTTTCATTAGGGCAAACTTTGATGGCTTCTGAGTTCAAGTTGATAGTTTCTCCAAACGCAAATCATTAAACTATCAACTTGAAATTTTTTAATATCATTGTTCCTAATTTGTTCTCCTCTCTAAACATGTCTTACATTGGTATATATGGTAAATTCATGGGACCATTCTTTTAGCCTATGAATTATTCAAAATCATACATTTACAGCTATGTATTTAAAATTTAGCATTAAACAGAAACAAGGACATTTCCCCTCACTTCATCTTTTCCTCATCTGGTATATTTGCTTATTGGAACAAGGTAATACCAGTCACAAATCTGTTGTCATAATTACGGATTTGAGTAAAAAACTCGATGGAAATCTGAATTTAGTATTCTGCTTTTCCCTAATTTTAGTTTAATTTATGCTTGTGAATAGAATTAACACAGTTCTTTTTTTCATATTGTGATTTCTCTTTCAAAACATCCGCTATGTCTGCATGTCACCCTTTTTAATTTTTACATCAGTGACACAGTATTTTCCTTACCCAGTCTTCCTCTCTGGAGTTGAAATACTTAAAAGCACTAACAAGGGAGTCGTGAATAAATGCTTTGTAAGCAGAGATGTGGGAAGTTTATCTTTCAACCAAAATTATTATAATGCTAATTATTCGTACTAAATTTTAAAAAGTATATATATTAGATATTTTTCCCAAGTCCAAGAAAGATTTTGTTCCCATATAACAGAAACCATTATCAAATTTACAAGACCACGGCTCTACTTCCTATTAAGTGCGGCTAATATTTCACAGTGCACTGTTTTTCCTTAATGAATGGTCTTGTTTTATAATATGCATCACAAAAATATTTGAATGGAAACCAATACAGATGATTGAATAATAATGTCTTTTCTCCCCTAGGGAACACAGTGGTCTTTCTCCTCAAGATGACACTAATTCTGGAATGTCAATTCCCCGAGTAAACCCCTCCATCAATCCTACTATCTCTCCAGCTCATGGGGTGGCCCGTTCATCCTCACTGCCACCATCCAACAGCAACATGGTATCCACCAGAGTCAACCGCCAACAGAGCTCAGACCTTCATAGCAGCAGTCACAGTAATTCTAGCAACAGCCAAGGGAGTTTTGGATGCTCACCTGGAAGTCAGATTGTAGCCGGTGTTGCCTTAAACCAGGGTCAGGCCAGTTCCCAGAGCACTAATCCCTCTTTAAGCCTCAATAATTCTCCTATGGAAGGTACAGGAGTGTCCCTCGCACAGTTCATGTCTCCAAGGAGACAAGTTAGTTCTGGACTGGCAACAAGGCCCAGGATGCCTAACAATTCCTTTCCCCCTAATATCCCAACATTAAGCTCCCCTGGTGGCATGACAAGTACTGCCTGTAATAATAGTAACCGATCTTATTCCAACATCCCAGGAGCATCTTTACAGAGTATGAGTGAAGGACCCAATAACTCTGTTGGCTTCTCTGCCAGTTCTCCAGTCCTCAGACAGATAAGCTCACAGAATTCACCTAGCAGATTAAACATGCAGCCAGCAAAAGCTGAGTCCAAAGATAACAAAGAGATTGCGTCCATTTTAAATGAAATGATTCAGCCTGACAACAGCTCTAGTGATGGCAAACCTCTGGATTCTGGGCTTCTGCATAACAATGACAGACTGTCAGACGGAGACAACAAATACTCTCAGACCAGTCACAAACTAGTGCAGCTTTTGACAACAACTGCAGAGCAGCAGTTACGGCATGCTGATATAGACACAAGTTGCAAAGAGGTACTGTCTTGCACTGGCACTTCCAACTCTGCCGCTGCTAACTCTTCAGGCGGCTCTTGCCCCTCCTCTCACAGCTCGCTGACAGAAAGGCACAAAATTCTACACCGGCTCCTGCAGGAGGGGAGCCCCTCGGATCTCACCACCTTGTCCGTCGAGCCTGATAAAAAGGACAGTGCGTCTGCTTCTGTGTCGGTGACTGGACAGGCACAGGGGAACTCCATAAAACTAGAAATGGATGCTTCAAAGAAAAAAGAATCAAAAGACCACCAGCTCCTACGCTACCTTTTAGACAAAGATGAGAAAGATTTAAGATCAACTCCAAACCTGAGCCTGGATGATGTAAAGGTGAAAGTGGAAAAGAAAGAACAGATGGACCCTTGTAACACAAACCCGACCCCAATGACCAAACCTGCCCCTGAGGAAATCAAACTGGAGTCCCAGAACCAGGTGGGTAAAGCTCACGTCATAGGATGAACATCGCTCGCTAATTTTTTCCTTTTCATTTATTTTACACCAATCATAAACCAGACTTGGATTCAGGCTGTTTTGCCCTATCCATTGGGTATATGTTAAAAGGTTAGTATCAATGGTTGAAAAATCATAGGGGGCCTTCAGAAGTTCTCTTTGGAACTTTGAAGGGCTATAATATTAAGGCATCATCTTAAGAAAGTAAATTTTTTTTTTTTTATAGACTCAAGAGTTCACATCTTTGGAGATTTTTAAAAATACCTTTCTTGCTCTCTCCTCCCAACCTTAGCTGTTGAATATAACTATCTGAGAATATAGTACCCAGAAATCTGTTTTTTAAAGAAGTTCCCCAGAGAACTGTGATGTGTAGCTAAGTTTGGGACACTCTGATGTAAATGACATGGGAGAGAAATGAAAAGGTTGATGAGGCTGCCCATATTGTCTTGTTTTGCTGTTTCATTTCTTTTGAAACATTTTCTAAGGCTGTTTTTCTTCTCATCTGATTCTAACCATACTAAACCCCTTTCAGAATAAGGACTTGAATATTCTGGGTAGTAGGGTATGTAACATGCCCTGAAGCAGAAGTAAATGTCAATAAATCTCTGCATACATTGTTATGGAATCACTACCTCTATGTTTAGGCAGGGGTGAGGGTGGGGTAAAAATTAACAGGCAGCTTCCTGAATTGAATCATTGCTGTGGACTCTGAAGGAATTTAAGAAAAACAGAAAATATGGTCCTTCCTCTCTAGGAGCTTACCAAGTATTTACACAGAATATAGACATCCATAAAATAGCTGGAAATGTATTGACAGACCAGTTTATCAATAAGGCTCTCCATTGTCAGACAAGATTCAAATTAGTATGCATAAGTCCTTTTTCTTGGACCAGCTTTATTTTCTCCTCTCATCTTCCAACAGGCTCTCTCCCCTCAGGCATACTGTACTCTAGGCCCATGGAAGTCCTTGCCATTCCTGGGATACGCCCCTCTTCTAAGCATCCTCTGCCTTGCCCCCCATCTTCACAAACCAATCCAGACATCATCTCTGTACAGCCTTCCCCAGTAGCCCTCGTTAGCCATGTCCTTCCTCTGCACTTGACAGTGCTCTGGGTTGTCTCTGTTTACTATTGTAATAACACTCTTTTGATTATTTATTTGTGTGCTCTTTGAGGATAGAGCTTTCTCTCATGTTTTTTAGTACAACTAAGCTAAAAGTAATGTTTTTTAAGCTGAAAACAGTTTTAAATAATGACTGAATTAAAATTCTCTATAAAATTAACTTTAAAAATAACAGCTGTATTAAACAATGCCGTTGCGCACAATGCTGGTACACCTGTTTTGATGCATGTGCGCACACAGTTTTGCTTAGTTCAGACCTAAAATTGGAATTGCAGAATTATAAGATAATATGTTTTCATCATTAGTAGATAAGTCCAGTTTTCCTAGTGTGTGGGAGTTCCTTCTAGTTGTCCCATATTTTTACTAATATTTGGTCTTATCGGTCTTTTAATTTTTAGCCATTCTGGGCCTGTGTAGTGGTATCTCATAGTTTCAGTTTCTCTGGATCTCTTCTTTTGTGAATTGCCTACTCAAATGTCTTGCCCAGTATGTTGTCTTTTTCCTAATGACTTTTAAGAGTTCTTTATGTACTTTATGTACTTTAAATGAGTTCTTTATTGGTTTTATATTTGCAGATATCTTCTCTGTCTTGTGGCTTGCCTTTTCTTTTTCTTGTTGGTGATTTTTTTTTTTTTTTCCGCGTGTCAGGCCGTCAACCATCCAGGTGCCCACCGCCAGGACGCTGGGCGTAGGCGAGCCTCTGTGCTCTCTGCCACCTAATGACGCAGGCGGGACACGGCAGCCACACCTGCAACACCTCTAGGGGCAGTTGTTGGTGATTTTTTATGAAGTTCTTCATTTTAATGTAGTTCAGTTTGTCATTTTTTACTTTATGGTTAGTATTTTTTGTAACAAAAGACACATTCAAAAATGTTCACGGTAGCTTTATTTGTATTAGCCCCAAACTGGGAACACCCCCAAATATATCACAGTAGAAGGTTATACCGTGACACATTCATACAATGGGGTACTATTCAGCAATAAAAACAAATGAGTTACTACATGCAGCAAGATGTCAGAAATGTAATGCTAAGTGAAAGATGCTAGACATTTTAAAAATACATACATATAGTTCTATTTATACAATCTAGAACTATAAGTTTTTGTTGAATTAAATAATGAAATACAAATAGGTAGACATTTTATGTTGATGACTTACCTCAGAGTAACATAGAAGAATAATACAGTGAAATAAAGGCCAGTTTTTTTCTGTGCATAACCTCAGACAGGTATTGGGACTCCTTATCTATCCTAGAAGACAGATATATTAAGGTAAATATATATGTAAATTTTTTATTCCATCATTAAATCATTTCACAAAATTTTGAAAAAATATGACAGAAAAAAATTGCCCTTGATAACTATCATTGATAACTATCACTGTACTCTTAACACTTCTTTCCAGTTCAGTCTTTTTCCTACGCATAAGTTTTATACAGAGATATGTTAGATAAATATGTGTATATTATCTTATATCCTGCAATATATTAATATCATAAGCATTCAAATTTTTTCCAGTGGAATAGTTAGGTCATGTAATTTCAATGAGGTCTCAGTCTTTCTAATTATTTCTTCTTTCTTCATTCTTTCATAGCCACATGTAATTCATAGAGTTTAAAGGAGCAACTTCTTTTCTACATTGTTCCTGGTGAAAGTATAGAATATACTTTCTCTAACTAACTTTGGTTTCCATTCTTAGTTTACAGCTGACCTTGATCAGTTTGATCAGTTACTACCCACGTTGGAGAAGGCAGCCCCAGTGCCAGGCTTATGTGAGACCGAGAGAATGGATGGTGCGGTCAGCGGTGTCACCATCAAATCCGAGATCCTGCCCACTTCACTTCAGGCCACCACTGCCAGACCCACTTCCAGGCTGAACCGTACGTGTTGGGGACAAAAGCCTCATTTCCAATGTTTAATGAGTCACTGTTACTGCGCAGAGCTTTTGTTTATCAAGAATGAAATTTCTTTTCATTCATGCTACTGTAAATAATATACAGTTACATTTAGACTTATGACCTTCAATCAACTTGTGTGATTTATTTATCTATTTATTATTCTTTTTAATCCTCACCAGAGGACATGCTTAGAGAGAGGAAGAACGAGAGAAACAGAAACACAATGTGAGAGAAACATCAATTGGTTGCCTTCCGTAGAGACTAAACCACAACCCAGGTATGTGCCCTGTCCTAGAATTGAACCAGCAACCTTTCGGTGCATAGGATGATGCTCAACCAACTGAGCCACTCCGGCTCAACTTGTGTATTTTAAATTACAGTGTAACATCTACCTTTTTGTAATTAATGTTAAGGTGAGCAGTTGATGTTAAGGAGAGCAATTTTGTATTCTTATCCAAAATGTTCCATTGCAGGGCTTTCAGAAATATAATAATTGGGTCAGATTTTGTTTCCCCAAGTGTCTTGAACACTAGTCCTAAGAGTTGCAAAAAAAAGACTTTGTGCTAAAGTACACTGAACCAAACGCTACATGGCACCTACATCATTCCTCATTAAAATTTCACAATGCATATTACAGGTTTTAAGAAGTGTTAAAGAAATGAGTTTAATTTCTTTCACTTAATTTCTTTCTTGATTATGGAACTCCTTTTCTCAGGAAATACATGTTACCCCCTAGAATGAATTTTCCATGGAACACTGTTTAGGAGACAACTATGTTGAAATAATTCACTACTGCTCTAGCCATGTTCGCATTCTCCTAATTAAGAAACACTTGTGATGTTCTCCATGTCTTTTTATGGTCTGATAGCATCTCGTTTTTCACTAGTATTATATTCCATTGTATAGATGGACCATAATTTATCCGTTCTTCTGTTGAAGGACGTAGCTGATGTTTTTAAGTTTTGATAATGAATAAAGGAGCTATAAACTTTATGTACAAAAAAAAGAAAGAAACACTTCAATAGTACAACACTTCAAATTCATGAAGATAGGATTGTCAGATAGTCTCACCTATCTCATTTTGAAGCTGAAAAAAACACAGTGGTGATAATTCCATTGTGTGACTTTGAAATTAAAAAAAACTAACCAGCTCACTTTCAAAATTTGCCGGGGTTCCTAGCCTGTCTTATCCCTCTTCCGACAGGATCAGTTGTGAGACTCGTTTATTTCAATCTTACAGCAGCTTTTAGTTGTCATGACACAATTCCTGAAAGTTTACCAAGACTTCCAGGCAGCTGTAAAGAAGAATCTTAAGTCACCTTGACCCTCTTCTCTATCAGTTTTTAACTATACTTTGATTTTTAAAAAATTGTATTCGTCTTCTCAGGCTGCCGTAACAGAGTGTCACATACTGCGTGGCTTAAGCAACAACTTTATTTCCCCACAGTTCAGGAGGGTAGAAGTCCAAAGTTAGGGTGTTGACAGGTTTGGTTTTCTCTAAGGACTCTCTCACTGGCTTGCCCATGGCCGCCTTTTTGCTGTGTCCTCATGGTTGGTCGTCCCTCTGTGCTGTCTGTGTCTTAATCTCCTCTTCTTATAAGAATACCAGTCACAGAGCCCACTCTAACGACCCTGTTTTAACTTAATCATCTCTAGATACAGTCACATCCTGGGGTGCTGGGAGTTAGAACTTCAGCATATAAATTTGGGGTAATACAGTTCAGCCCATACAATGATTAATTATTTAATATATGTTCATTTTATAAATCATAAGCAATCATTAGAAATCTTAGAAGAGAATAAATGTTATTCTTAATCTCACTACCTAAAATCTACCAAGGATAGATAGCCTAACAGAATTTTTGTGTGTTAATATTTGAAATAATTTGTAAAAATAGAATTATTCTGAACATAATATCTTGGATTATGCTTTTCTCTGTTTCATTTAATAGCACATTATAATTATGTATTCCATAATTTATTTATCAGTCCCTAAATTTCTATAATTTGTGTTATTTACAGTGTTTTTCCTACATAAGTGGTACATAAATAATCAAAGCTTTCAAAAAAAATTCCCCCACAAAAACTTTCAAAAATGCATATACTCTTTTCTTCCATTACAAAACATAATTCAGTCTCTTTTTTCATTTGTCATTGCAAGCATCAATTATTATACTATTATATTTTCAGATTAACAACTATAGAGCTTTGTCCATTTACTGAATGACCCTAGAGCAGTGGTCGGCAAACAGCAGCTCACGAGCCACATGCGGCTCTTTGGCCCCTTGAGTGTGGCTCTTCCACAAAATACCTACTTCTGTGCATGGGCCATGAAGTTTCAGTTGCACTGTACATATGCGCCCGCATGTGGTATTTTGTGGAAGAGCCACACTCAAGGAGCCAAAGAGCCGCATGTGGCTCGTGAGCCGAAGTTTGCCGACCACTGCCCTAGAGGCTATGCCCTTTGGTTTGTGCCTTTTATGCAGTATATTTTACTTTTTGCTTACAGCTCTCAGACCATGATAATAACACTGTCCCTACTTATAGCATATTCTGATGTGCTGTAAACTGAAAAATTCAATAACCAAAATTGTTATAATTATCTTTGAAAAATTTCCAATAGTCTGGAATGATTCTCCTATGGTAACATCAACTTCTGTGCAAACTTTTTAACATCAGGTTTTCTTTGATTCACAGACCTTTTCTCACTTTGTCATTTACTTGTTATTATGTGGCCACCTTCTAGATAGTTTAAGTTTCTGAGTAAGTGACTCTGTATCATTGAAGTAATGCTATGTAACTGAAATCTCACGCTTCTGTACCATATATTACTTCTGGAAAATATTGTCATTTTATCTCCCATTGTGACACTGACTTCTTACCTTTGCTTCTTTCATCAGGATTGCCTGAGCTGGAATTGGAAGCAATTGATAACCAATTTGGACAACCAGGAACAGGTGATCAGATTCCATGGACAAATACTACAGTGACAGCTGTGAATCAGAACAAACCAGAAGAGTGAGTAATATATTTCGTATTTTGTAAAGTATCAGATACCAACTTCTACAACAAAGAACTACTTTTCCCAAACTGGATTCCAGGATACATTGGTATATTGTTAGATGTTGACAGAAGTGATTGATAATGAGAAAAAAAAAAGGATGGGGAAGATGGAGTTAAACAGATGTATTTACTGCATGACTGCAAGACTAGTGTATATTGTAATTACCAGAAGATTGATGCAGTATGCAGCTGTTGGTTTATTTTTTATCTCTTACTTTGCTTTGATGGATTACCATAAAGTTTCTGAGACCTATGAACGAATCGGCCTCAGTACAACAACTATGTTGCTCTTGAGCTTTTAGTTAGATAATTATTCTGTCCAGTTTTTGTTTAGAGCAAGAAGGTATAAGGAGGAAAGGTACTTTCCATATCTACTCAGTGTCCAACTATTTGTTTTATTGCTTAATACCAAGCATGTTTCATTTTTCTAGTTTGAGTTCTTTTTAAAATGGCAATCATGTAATGTTAGCAATATGATTTAATCATCCTTGAACATTAGGTAATGCAATGTATACTATTTTGATTGTGGTTCAGTTACCAATAATTAATAGCATCCATTGAATGAATAAATTTTTCCTCCCAATCCTCACCTGGGGACATGGTTATTGATTTTTAGACAGAAGGGAAGGGAGAGGAAGAGAGAGAGAGAGAAACATCAATGTGATAAAGAAACATTGATAGATTGTCTTCCCATATGCTCCGTGACTTGGAATGGAATCTACAACCTAGGTATGTGCCTGACCAGGAATCGAACCCAATCTTCTGGTATACCAGACAATGCTCCAACCAACTGAGTCACACCAGCTAGGGCAGAACAAATTTTAATATAGGCTAAATTATTTTTTCTGAGATTTTGGTTGATTTTTATTTTCTATTTTTGTTAATTCTTTTTCCCTATCTTAACTATGTTTGGTTAATTTTGAGACTAGTTCTGTAAGCTGACATGAAGAATATGGAGACAAAGTTCAGTGATTGGCAAAATAATGAAAAATATGTTCATAAATTTCTGTACATTAAGTGTATCAGAAAATTTTCTAGAACTAGATTTGCATGAATATTTATGTTGTATTTGATTTCTTAAGATTGAATAATTATTAAACTGTATCCTTTAATTCTGCAGCCAGTGTATTAGTTCACAATTAGATGAGCTTCTCTGTCCACCAACAACAGTAGAAGGAAGAAATGATGAGAAAGCTCTGCTTGAACAGCTGGTCTCTTTCCTCAGTGGCAAAGATGAAACTGAGTTGGCTGAATTAGATAGAGCTCTGGGAATTGACAAACTTGTTCAGGTATTTACTAAAGTTGGCATTTTTTAAATGATTCTTTCCTGAGAAGCTAGAAAATGGTTTTTAAGCAAGGTTTTTCAGTATTCTTACTGTGTTTTATAATTTACCCTTGTGGAAGTTAACAAAATATATAATAGGTAATCTACACTAATAAAAGAGAAAGATGAAAATTGACCATACCTTCATGATGCCCACCAGCCAATCAGGAGTGAGTATGCAAATTGACCCAAACAAATATGGCGGGTTAATTTGCATACACAGGTGCAGAGCGACGGGGGGCAGGGTAGGGTGGGACACTTGGGTCGTCGTCGTGGCAGAAAGGCGGCTCCTGGCTGGAGCAAAGGTGGTGTTGGCAGCCAGGGGAAGGAAGGCCCATTCTTGCACAAATCTTCATGCTTCGGGCCTCTAATAGATAATAATGGGATTTTACACAAAGTAGTAGTAATAATAATAGTGTTAGAAAGTCTTAGCCTTTCACTATGAAACAGAATCTTAGAAGCTCTCCTTAGAATAGAATACAGATTCATATCATCACTTCTAATTTTAGGATTTAATATAGTATCCTTTATTCATGCGAGTCTTCAACCTATATTTTTCATATTTCAAATGTCCAGAGGAAGTTATGCTTCATGAAACTCTCCTTTTAGTTACACACACACACACACACACACACAAATACGCACACGCATGCACACACACACACACACACACACACACACCCCTACACACAACAGGTCACAATTTAAATTGTATTTCTTAGAATCAGTAATAGTGAACAAGCAGGAAAGCCCACCTGTACAGCATTCTGTTAGGTGAACTATGAATTTTTTTCAAATAGGTAAAAACATGAATTCTATATTTAAGATAGAAAAATGCCTGACTCATCCTGCCTTTAGTAAGCTATATCTGTAGTAACCTAGTAAATATAAAGTTTGTTGATTCTTAGGTTTTGCAACGAAGTTCTTTTTAAACCTTTTCACTTCATTTCATTGATTTAGGATCTTCATTTTAACTGCATTTTCATTTCTTTACTGAGATTTTAAACATCTCAGTTATGGGGGAAAAGGAGACATATGTAATACTTTCAACAATAAAGAATTTAAATTAATAAATAAATAAATATAAACATCTCAGTTAATCTGTTACTCCATTTCAAAAGTAACTTTCAAAGGTAGTTCCTTTAAGTAGTAAACATCTGGAGAGCTTCATGAATCCACTATGAATAGATTATGATGAAACTTTCTAGAGATGCTATCGAATCCAAAGTTACATAGAGAAACATGTCGTTTATTGGCAGAAACATATGTGTAAAATAGCCTCGTTTATTTTCTAACAGGGAGGTGGATTAGATGTATTGTCAGAGAGATTTCCACCACAACAAGCAACACCACCTTTAATGATGGAAGAAAGACCCAACCTTTATTCCCAGCCTTATTCTTCTCCTTCACCTACTGCCAGTCTCACTAGCCCTTTCCAAGGCATGGTCAGGCAGAAACCTTCATTGGGGTCCATGCCTGTTCAAGTAACACCTCCCCGAGGCGCTTTTTCACCTGGCATGGGCATGCAGCCCAGGCCAACTCTAAACAGACCGCCAGCTGCACCCAATCAACTTCGACTTCAACTTCAACAGCGATTGCAGGGGCAACAGCAGGTGAGTACTCATGTTTAGCAGGCGATACTTTTTAAAGGTATGTGCTTTCTTTATAACAAGACAGCCCAGTTGCTACAACCAAGGTTTCAAGTTTATTCCCAGGACCTTTATGCAAGACTCAAAACACCACCCTTGGTTTGCTAGGATAAGAAAAGGGGACATATTCATTCAATTAAAAGACTGCTGGCTCATAACAAAGTACTTTGAGACCTACAGTTTAAAAGCAGTTAATCTTGTTTTTTGAGATAAAAAATATTAGGATGAACATCGTACAATTAATAAATCAATAAAGAGAAACACAGTTTATAGAGTATCAAGAAACACTGTTTATGATTATTGAGACAGAAAATGCAGTTTATGTTGTTTGAAGTTGGAGTGGTCTTATATAAGGAGCATGAGGAAAGAATAATTTGGGGGTGTTGGGTGCTGTGGGTGAGTTAAATCTCCCTCATGACAGGCAATGAGTAGGTATAGTGGCATACATATTTACGTCTGTATAAACAGCAGGTATAGAGAGAATCATCAGGAGCCAAAAAAGCAAATGGTTAAAAGTATTATCTCTGAGAAGTGGGACTGGGGCTGTAGATTTCTCTTTCTTCATATTAATCCTTCTGTATTTTTTAAACCATATGTGTATATTGTTTCAGATTATTTTTTTAAGTATTTAGTGATATTTCCTGGAGCCTTACTAATTCAGGAAGGAAGAAAAAGACAAATTGGAAAGTCAGTATGATATAATGGTGGTAAGAGTAAGCTCTAGTTTCAAATCCTAGTGCTAACCTTAACTTAGGTGGTTCAACAATCAATTTATTTACCCTTTTAAAGCTTCTGGGTCCTCATTTATAAAAAGAGTCTAATAACTAATTCCTTTACCTCATAGGTGTTTGTGCGCATTAAATGAGATAATGCATGTAAAGCTCTTAGCACAATACTTGGCATCTTATAGCATTTAATAAATGCTAGCTGTTACTATAAAATTATATTCAATAAATATAATAGATACCATAATGTACTTTCATTTCACTTAAAAAGATGATGAAAGGGAGGAAGAGAAAGGGAGAGATGAGATAGGGAAAAAATGTTAATGGTAGAATAACAAAGAAAGGAATAACTGTAAATCTTGGGGTGGAATAAAGGATTCAAAGAGGAATTAAGGGGAGAGAAGGAAGAAAAGTAAACAAAGAGGAGTAGTAATATGTTCTGAGAATAAGTTAAAGATAAGATGCTTCTTGTTATAACTTGTTGTTCATCGTAAGATAGCATAAGAAGAGGAAATAATTAATAGTTCCTCTGTATTTAATCTTTCATATAACATATTTAAGGGGACTAGTGATAGGTACTGTGAGGAAGATAAAAAATGATACAGGCAACTTTGAGAACTTATAGTCAGCTTAGGGTATTTAACAGATAAATACCCAAAAGTTAACAGCAGTAAGTGACTAAGTGCTAAACCAAAAAAGGAGAGGAAAGTATAGGTATGCTGCTTTCCTCATTGCACAGAGTAGGGTTCAGTAAATACTGTCTACAGTTACAGGCTAAGTGAGCAAGACCATTTCAACAATCTAGATCAGGTTCCTGAATAGATGAAATGATAATTCATACTTAGTTCAGAAAAAAAAAATTGTTTTTGCTTTGATTTGCTCCGAAAGCAGCTGATAAGCAGAGTAGTCATGCAAAGAATGTATCTGAAATAAGGACACAAATAAGTCAACATCGCTCCTCTGTGCTTCCTTTAAATATTATGGAAGCATGTCCAAGGTTTGGAGGTCTTGGTAGCCCAACAAAGTGAAATAAATATCCATCAAGTTGGAGAAATACAGAATTTGGGGCACATTGTTTTAAGCCTCCAGATATGTTACTACACAAAAATAACATATAACTGCCATGTAAAACAATAACTCTGCTACCTAATGAGCCACGATATCCAGACCTATTCTTTGGGTTCAGGGCTATCAGTTCTTGTGTTCAGTAGTGGTACTCAGTCCATAGTGGCTCTTCACTGCAGAGTCTTCTATGTGTGAGGGAGGTCTGGCCAAGGCTTATCTCAGCAGTAGAGAAAAAGGAAAGCTCAACTCAAAGTAGTAAAACAAAAATATTTTTACTCAAATATTAAGATGATTCAAAATAGAGACATGTCCAGGTGTGGTTAGTTCAGAGACAAGGATGTTATCAAGGACCCAGGTTCTTTCTGTCTTTTTACCCTGTAATCCTTGGCAACTAGAAGAATGGCTGCCATGGTTACAAATACCACATGCAAACAAAACTATCTAGCAGGGGAAAACAAGACTATCTTTTTCCTATGCATCTTGCTTTAAAAGCCATGAAACTTTCAGAAGGCTCTTGTGCCTTCTTCCCCACTTCCACCCCCCACTCCCAAAAAAGGGAAAACAAAAAAAAGACTTCACATGTTTGGCTAGCCAGAACTGAATCACTTGTGCACCCTTAACCAATCGCTGGCATGGATTGACTTAGAGTACTCATGAAGATGTGTGATTTGGGATAATTAGCTGAATAAAATCCTATTCTGTCATCAAGGAAGAAGAGGAGGGTAAATGGCTGTGTTGGCATTAATAGTACCTGATAAAATCAAGAAATTAGGTTTAAATACATTATTTTAAATTATACAGGTAAATTTCACAGTCGGGATCAAATTGGTGAACTAAAGTGAAACATCTAACTTCTGCCTTAAATTCCATTAAATGACAGGTTGTATATTTTAAGTGAGTAAATTCATATCAGTATAGAAAAAAAGAATACCATCAACCTACTAAGAATTTTGAAATATAGAAAGCAAACATAAGAAACAAAATTATCATATACAAGTAATACAATTGCTTGCATAGAAAATCCAAGAGAACCTACAGGGAACTTAGATCTGATAGAGAAGTTCAGCGAAGTTTCTAGATAAAAGAATAAGAAATAAAAATTAATGACAATCCTTTTTATTAGCAACAAGCAATTAGAAAATATAATTTCAACATATACCACAATATGCAAAAATAAATCATAATTAAAAGTCAAAAAGAAGATACTAGTAAAATATATTTGTTGATTTAAAGGCTGTTGTAAAGATGACAATCTTTCTGAAGTTAACCTATAGATTCAGTGGAATTCTGTTTAAAATATCAACACAGAATTTGACAAATAGATGCAAAACTTATTTTAGAAGAATGAATGCAACCTTAAAGAAGAATGAGGATGAACTTGCCCTACCAGATATCAAGATTTAAAACCAAGTTTTAAAAATTAAAACATTGTAGAACTGCCATAGGGATAGACAGTTCTAATCTATCTATATATATAAAAGCCTAAGTAACCATTATTACAGAACGACTGGTCGACTGGTCGCTATGACACACACTGACCACCAGGGGGCAGACACTCAACACAGGAGCTGCCCCCTAGTGGTCAGTGCGCTCCTACAGCTGGAGCGCCGCTCAGCCAGAAGTTGGACTCACACCAGGCTCACGGCTGGCGAGCACAGCTGCGGTGGCAGGAGCCTCTCCCACCTCCACAGCAGTGCTACTAAGCGGTGGCGGCAGCAGGCACAGTGGGGCCAGGATGAGCAGCAGCGTGCTGTGCCTGGCCCGGCTGGGGCTCCTCACCAACCGCCTGCCACTTCAGCATTTCTTCATCCCTCGGGGGGGATGTCAGATTGCCAGGGGTTGGGCCAAAACCCAGCAGTCCGACATACCCTGAGGGGTCCTGGATTGCAAGAGGGCACAGGCCAGGCTGAGGGACCCCATCCGTGCATGAATCCGTGTACCAGGCCCCTAGTTGGAATATAATAGAGAGCCCAGAGACACACCAGACATAATATAGGAACTTTATAAGTGACACAGGTGGCAGTCAGTGGGGAAAGGATGGTCTGTAAAATAAATGCTGGTACATTTGGCTGTCCATGGTGGGGGAGTCAAATTAGATCCTTATCTCATACAATACACAGAAAATAAATTCTAGATATTTTAATGGCCTAAATGTGAGTATGAGAAAATCTCTATGGCCCCTTATAAAAAGGACATAAAGGAAAAGGTTGATATTTGCATTAAAATGTAAAACCTGTAAGTAAACAGACACCATAAACAAGATTGGGGAAGTTATTTCAGGGAAGATATTTGCAACCTCATAACAGACAAAGGATTAGTATCTAGAATATATCAGATTCATAACAATATTTTTAACACACTTATCTCACTTGATTGATATCATGTTTACTTGTTGGTCATGTCCTCTTCTTCCTTCTTCCCTCTTGCCAAACACAGGAGATGTAAGCTTCTAATAGTCAGGAAGGGAACACAGTGCCTAATGATTTGAGAAGAAAAAGAAAGGGACATACTCAGGTCTACATTATAGTTTATTTTTAATAGATCTTTAGATCAGTTTAAAAAATATGATTTCCTGGCCTTAAGTATATCTCATTGACGAGAATATGGTACACAAGGAGTAAAAAGATTCTAATATTTTAAATTTGATTATACAGTTAAGAATAATTCCCAGTTGGCGGACAGGAAGAGGAAGAACAAACACCCTAGGAAGCTAATATAAATGCATTGGCTGAGACTTAAATGGTAAAAATAAAGAAGGAACTAGTGATTAAAAAGAAATACAAAGTTAAAGCCTTTAGGTGTAGTGTCTGCTTACATCTCAAATAAGCAAAGAATCAAGGAATATATCCATAATACCTATAAGAACTTGTAAAGTTCTATTTTTGGAAGAAGGATGACAGCAGAAATGGGTAGGTCTGCTGCTTATAGAAAATAGTATAACACTGGCTAACAAAGATACAATTATTCTATTCCAGTTTTGCTTTCTTCTTCTCCAGCAAAGGACATAGTCTTCATACTATTAAAAAAAGAAGAAGAAGAAGAAAAATATGGAGAGGGAGTAACAGTCCAGACAGATAAAGAAATATGATATCCTTAGGCAAGTCCAGATTAGGGTCCTCAAGAAGGGTATGGATCTGGTGTAAGAACCACTATTGATAATCTTTTATATATTACTAGAGGCCCAATGCATGCATTCGTGCACCGTGGGGTTCCTCAGCCTGGCCTGTCCCCTCTCTCAATCCGGGACCCCTCAGAGGATGTCGGACTGCTGGTTTCGGCCTGTTCCCCACAGGCTAGGCCAGCAGTCCGACATCCCCCGAGGGATGTAGTAGTGCACAAAGCGACAGGCAGCTGGGGAGGAGCCCGAGCCATGCCACTCCCATTCATCCTGGTCCTGCTGCACCTGCAGTTGCTCAGTAGCACTGCCATGGAGACAAGAGAGGCTCGTGCTACCGCAGCTGCACTCACCAGCCGTGAGCCCCACATCTGGAACCCGTGGGTCAGCTGAGCAGTAACCCCACTGTGGGAGCGCACTGACCACCAGGGGGCAGCTCCTGTGTTGAGCGTCTGCCCCCTGGTGGTCAGTGCGCATCATAGCAACCGGTCGTTTGGTCATTCAGTCGCTTAGGCTTTTATATATATAGATAGACTAGAGGCCCAGTACATGAAATTCGTGCATGGGTAGGGTCCCTAGTGGCTGCTGGCTGCCGGCCGGGGCCTCCCTTCCCCTGGCTGCCTGTTGCTGCCACTGGCCAGGGCCTCCCTCTGGCTGCCTGCTGCCAGCCAGGGCCTCCCGTCCCGTGGTTGGCCTGCCGGCCCTGCTCCCTGGTCAAACTCCTGGTCGAGGGGACAATTTGCATATTAGGCTTTTATTATATAGATAGAGAATAGAAGCAACCAGAAAATGGAACTAAGGTCAAAGAGCAGAAACTACAGAGAAGCAGATTTCACCTCCAGATTTCTGGCAAAAACTGCCTGATAAAAGAATAAGCTTCTTTAATAAAATAAGCTTCTTGGGGAGGCACTTGAGATCTTATTCCCCAGCATATATCCTCAGTTTGGCTCAAATAAACTTACTTAAAAAACAAAACAAAAACTCGTTGGCTTGTAAGAATTTATGCAGTGGCTGTATCAAGATTCTCACCCTTGGCACTACTAACATTTTGGTGATTCTTGTTAGTGGGGGAGGGGGACTCCTCATGCAATGAAGGATGTTCAGCAGCCTCCCTGGCCTCTACCTTCCAGATGCTAGTAGAAACCCCTCCCCAAGTTGTGACCACCAAAAATGTCTCCACGCATTGCCAGATGTCCCTTGTGGGGCAGAATCACCCCTGATTGAGAACCTCTGGGCCAGATAATCATCTTTTAGGTTACTATAGAAGGACTTCTTGCTAAGGCATTGAAAAAAGTCCATTCAGGCAGACAAAAAGGCAGTTATCCTGTGCTGTGTGTGTGTATGTGCACACATGTGCATGTTTGTGTGTGTTTTACATGCATAGGCTGGGTTTGTATCCTTCCACACGAGCCCCACATTTCCTTTTGTAATGCAACAAGCCTTTTGACCTGCCCTTTATAGGCTTTTGAATTTGTGTCCCTCGCTTTAAGGACTACCAGCCTCTTTCATGCCCCAAACTCCAAAAGTTAAGATTTTCAAAGCGTTAAAGGAGATGGTTAACCTTTTGGGAAGACTTCCTTGAAGAAGTGGAACTTGATCTGCTTGCTGGAAAATGGGTAGCATTTTAGTAATCAGAGAGAAGAAATAGGTCAGAGTAAGACAGTTGTACACACAGTCAAGGGAAGGGAAAAATGAACACGAGTTATTTTATGGGCAGAAATCAATCAATTTTTCTTTAACAGAAAGTGCTTATAGGTTGCTGCTATTTAGAATAATTCCTTCTGCTAAAAATAGCCTATTTCTTTTCTAAGGTTATTTTTTCATTTTTACTACTTCTAAGTCATCTTTCCTCCATCCCCACCCATTTCATTGTCACCATGTCTCACAATTGAAAGGATATATAAAGCTGTAAATTTGGAATCCCAGCTCCCACTCCCCCAGTAGTTGTTCTTCTGTGCATCACTAAGTATTAATGTGTGTTCGCCTGTCCTCATTGCCTTCTCTGTTTTCTTGTACTTGCTCTTCTTTCTGCCTGAAGTTAACCTTTTGAAGCTCCCATTGAGCTCACTCAGGCGCTTGGTCCCTGCCTTCATGTCCTACACTAGTTATTGGTCTGTCTGCATTGCTGTAGATGTCTGTATATGCATCGCCGTACTTGATCTTTAAGCTATAGATCAAAGGTGGGGAACCTCCAGCCCGTGGGCCATACAAGACCCACAAAATTATTTGGTCTGATCCTGCCAAGGCATTAGCAGTGAGTTGATTACATGTCTGACCAAATATAGCAGGCTAAGTTTTAAGTTGATAATTTTGTATGGCCCACGAATGATGTTATAAATATCCAGATGGCCTTTGGCAGAAAAAAAAGTTCCCCACCCCTGCTATAGATTGTTTATAAGGAGGTACAACCCTCAAGGATGCTTGTTTTGTTACCTGATAAAGTTGAGGCATGTCTGTGACCTGGAACCCTAAGCCTGATATAGATAGCATCTTCCAAACTAGCGTTCCATAGAAGATTGTTCTAGGAGATACTGTTAATGGCTATATGTCAGGAAAAAAAGGTTTGTGATAAATAAGTTGCATAGCCTATCCCCTTCTTAAAGACCTGCAATGTACCCATAGAATTACTGCAGTAAAGAACTCTGTTTCACCTTGTGTAACCCATCATTCCCAGTACTTAATACAGCACAACATGCTGTTTTCCTGGCACATCTATTAATATCCTGCAGAACAATGTTCTTTTAGAACACCAATTTGGGAACTGCTGGTCTAGAGTAATTACTTCTTGCAGTTAAATAAATAGTTCATTTTCTCAGACCATTTGTTTCTTACATAATTCTCTTCAGCTAATGAAATCATGTTGGATTCCCCCAGATATGTACCCATTAGACAGGCACCCTCCAAGTGGGAAGTACCTCAACTTCTCCATTTATCTTCCAGACCTTTGTAGAATGTGCCCAATTGTATACTTACATTTTTACTCACAATAATTTTATGACTGAGAGCTTTTCTCTCCATTATTGCGCTTACTTGAAATAGCTAAGTATTAACGTGTTTTTTCAGAGTGCGATAAATGCCTTTGTGTGTTTGTGTATTTTAGTGGTAGAGCCTTTATGGCAGAACATTTGAAAGTATAATACACACACCTGTACCTATGTGCATACATATATGTGCATGTGTGTATTCTATTTTTAAATGCTCTGCCATATTTAGTGTAGGTGGGAACTGTGTTAGGAATTACCAGCCTTTTGGCAGATAAACATGGAGAATATCTTACTGAACGTGCAACAGTAAAACTTGTTAGTAATCAATAAAATGTTTGTGTTACCTTTAAGGGCTATGCTATATTTTCATGTAGAAATACGATATCTCATTTTTTCCATTTTTTCTAGTTGATACACCAAAATCGGCAAGCTATTTTGAACCAGTTTGCAGCAAATGCTCCAGTTGGCATCAATATGAGATCAGGCATGCAGCAGCAAATTACACCTCAGGTAATGTGAGCAAACCAAACACTGTTAGTACTTTTCTAATCCAAGCCGTGTTTCCTAAAGTGTTGACTGGAGTGTCTTTGAAATGGTCTGTGAGCTGATCTTTTAATGATGTTTATAAGTGTAGCTCTCTTCTAGAATGAATTTATAATGAATCTGTGATATCCCTTACTGATATTTGATCAAAAGCTGAGGGTTCTTTGTTTTGTTTATTGTTATTGTTGTCACTGCTATTAGATACCAGTGGACTAAGTAGAAAACTCTTATTGCTGTTCTGAATAGTGCTAGTAATAAGAAGCCTCAGCTATGAGACTGTATGAATGGTACCTGAAACCCGATCCAAACTGTGTCACATTGCTGAGTTATCTTAACTATCTTGTGTTCTCAGGTCCGTCTGAGCATCAGCATTTTCTATTTTTTATTTATTTGAATGACCCTTATACATGAACACAGAGCCACTGGAACTTTAAACATAAAAAGAACTGGATAGCCTTCTAAGTGTTAACTAGATCTTAACTTCCACACATAGTTTGTTATTTTTGCTTCAACCACTTTTTTGTTTCCTTAACCAATTTGACACAAACATTTGGGAAATGAAGGACTCTAAAGAGGATTCAAACAAAATTCTTCTTTTCTCCATAAAATAGAACTAGATGGACTTGGGGCAAATACAGAAAGCCAACACTAACCAAAAGGATAAATACTGAGAGAAACTGCTAGTAAGCAGCAGATGTTGGCATCTTTATGGATCCAGATTTGGGTTTCTATGTCTTATAAATCCTGGGGTTAGTTCATGCAAGGGTAATTAGGTTGTAAGGAAACAAGACCCTATTATGGAATTAACATAAAGATGATTTCTACCAGAATGTCATATGTCACAGTTTGTTCTAGATTGGACTATATGTAGTTGACAAGTTTAATTTTAATGGAGCCATATGCTTTAATCAGATCCTCAATCTGAATTGATATTTTCTGAGGAAGGCTTTATTGACATGCCATATTGCTTTGCAAATTAGACCAAAAAGTGATTTCAACCTAATGTTACCACTTCTTTCTTCATTTATAATATCATAGCTATTTAAAACACTCTAATACCTAGAGTAGTCTTATACTGCAACAATGAGACAAAATAGCTGGTTCCATTTATTTCTGTTTATTATCTTATTTCTAATTATTTTCCTTTTAAATGATAATTTATTAGTCATTGGATCCTGGGTTTTTGATTTTTCCTCTTTTACTAGTAATGGTATTAGTAAGTTTTTTAACTATAAAGATAATATATGTTCATTATAGATAATTTGGAAAATACTGAAAAGTATATAGAAAAATTTAAATCACCTATAATCACATTTTATTCATTTAAGTAAAGTGGAATAAATGATTTCCGTGAGAAAAAGGGGAAACTGTAATTTTTTTGAAATAGAAAAGTAGAAATCTCCTAACAACCTAATGTCAGATAAGATGGAAGTCGTTAGCACATTTCTTTCTCTCCTCTATGGTTTTAATGTTTCTTTTAATCATTTTTTATGACTTATAATACTAATCAATGCGTATTTTCTTTGACTTTTCTCAGTTCTGTGTGACTTTTTGAGAATTTGCATTTAACCACTTTAGCAGTCAATAATAGTGTTTTAGCATTTCTCAACTACCTTTAATCTATAAAATTTACTTCATTGTTTTTCTCTCCTGTAATTATTACTTAAGAGTTTTTTGTTCCCTTTCAGTTTTATTTTCCTCTGTATACTGATAATTGCTACATATTTTGTTGCCCCAAGCTACTAGACTTTATCCTGTAAGCTTTCCAAGATAGGTAGAGGTTATAATTATTATAATAAGTGAAGAATTTTTCCTCCTTTGCAGCCACCCCTGAATGCCCAAATGTTGGCCCAGCGCCAGCGGGAGTTGTACAGCCAACAGCACCGACAGAGGCAGCTAATACAGCAGCAAAGAGCCATGCTCATGAGGCAGCAAAGCTTTGGGAACAACCTTCCTCCCTCATCTGGACTGCCAGTTCAAATGGGGAACCCCCGTCTTCCTCAGGGTGCTCCGCAGCAATTCCCCTACCCACCAAACTATGGTACAAATCCAGGAACCCCACCCGCTTCTACCAGCCCGTTTTCACAACTGGCAGTAAATCCTGAGGCAACCTTGGCCAACCGCAACAGCATGGTGAACAGAGGCATGGCAGGGAACATGGGAGGACAGTTTGGCACTGGAGTCAACCCTCAGATGCAGCAGAATGTCTTCCAGTATCCAGGATCAGGTATGAGGACCCCAGCCAACATCGTTGCTTTCATAAGTACTGCACACAGGTCTCTTTCTATGTGTTTCAGTGCAGTGACATTGAAGCAGTGTGCTAAAGGAGAGAGACACATGGGGGTCAGGAGGTCCACGCTCCAGACTCACCTTTTGCCAATAAATGCTTGAATGATTTGAGGCTTGTATCTCTGTTTGATAGCTAAGATTATTAAATTAGAAGATCCATAAAGATGTGTCTTCAAAGCACATTCTCTTATTTTCTTATGCCCTCTGATGGATCCCTATAAGAATCTAATGAAAGTCTTTTTTAGACAATGGATTTAAGTTCATTAACTCAGAATTTGGATACAGTTTCTTTAATTACGTTGAAAATTCTGATAGTTTACATAAGGATAAATAATTTTCACAAAGTATCTCAAAATTCTCATTGGTGTCACCACTCTTAGCTGCTTAGTTTGCAAGCTAGTCCTGCAATATTAGGCGACTCTCTGGCTTCCAAAAGGACTTTTCTTTTTGGATCTTTCATTTGCACAGTCTGTCCCTCATTCTCTTTGTCCTAGGTGATGGTATCTTGTTTCACTTCTATCACCTTGACGTTCTGATAGGTAGTGGCAAAAAAACACACATTTGATTGATCCGCCATGTTTAATCAGCCTTTAATGCAAAATTAATGTCAGACTTCTGAAAAAAAATTGAAATAAATTCCTTGATATTATAAGTGAAAGAAAAAGTAAATTTTAAGTCTGCTTAAACATGAATATCAATGAGAAGGTGGCTGTTTGACTTGAGTAAAATAGTGAAGTTACATAGAGATTTTTGACATGACAGTATACTTATCAACTTTGACAGCCAAATTAATTTAGACTTTTCTTTCTTACAGCAACAAATGCTAAAATCCTTTGACTATTAATTAAGTGTCTAGGGAGACTTGTATCAGAGAGCACCAGAATTCTCTGATACATTTTAATCAAAATTATGCCACATCAGTTCCCTTGTCCTCAAGACAATGAAGTCATCTTTGGCTGGTCTGTTTCTCTGACACTATCTGTGTGGGCAGCAAAAGGATTGTAAATCCATAGTGTCATTATAAGATGGTCTGAACAGGAATGGCCTTCAAAAGAGTTTTACTTCTCATGATTTCTGTATGCAAAAAAATGGAAAAGCCTTTTTCACTTTACTTTAGCTTGCAGAGGGACTTCCTCCAACATTAGAAGACTTCCATAGTTACCTATTTACCCACTCCTCTTCTAAAAGGGCAACCTAGCCAAAACAGCACATAGATGCTTGGCCTTCATGATACTGATTGCAGAGCTGTAAACCAAAAGATTTATCTCATTTATTTGGAGGGGGGACTAACTACAAGTCAGCCAAACGTTAATAAATTCCCCCAAGGATTTTATTTCTCTTATAAAAATGGTACTTCTGCCATTTCCAGTCGTGCTCTTTGATACGTCTTCTCCGGAAAGCTAGTAAAGAAAAACTGTTTCAGAGCCACCTGGAAGGCAGTGCTTCACAGCCCTGGCTCCGATGAAGTGAACAAGATTTCTTCCAGGGTCGTGGGTCTAGTTATTGATCTTTTGAATGTCAACATATAGAACACAGTGGTTGAAGTAATGAGTTGGTGGACCTTCGTTCTTTACCAGGCAATGTAACCGAATGTGTTGCCATCCACCGTTGATGCTGTATCTAATACCCGGATTTTTCTTCCAGCCCACCTTTTGACTGACCAAAAAGTACTTTTCACAAAGTAAGAATCTTACTTTGATAAAGCCAGCAGTCATACTGCAAACAAAACCCAGAAGCTGGGTGCAATAGAGTAGAAGTTTCATCCAGTTGCAGACTGAAAGGAAATGGCAGAACTTTCAATTCTTCCATAAACTGCTTTAAAATAATAGAAAGCTGTTTGTTTTTCTGGATAACGTAAGAACACCTAACGATAAAATGTTTGTAATTTCTTCCACTGTTCTAAGGTGAAAGTTTGCCTCCAGTATGGTCAGCAGCCTGGTATAAGGCTTCAAGACCAGGCCTTGTATTAGTACAAATTCAAGTTCTGGAAAAGTTCCAACCATTTCAAAGCAAGTCTTCTCAGCAGGGGGTGGGGAGCCATCATATGTTTTTATAAATAAAGTTTTATTGGAATACAGCCATGCTCATATAGTTTACATTTTAACTACAGCTGGTTTCATACAGCAGAATTGTATAGTTTTTTCAGAAACCTTATTGCCTGCAAAATAAAAATATTTAATATCTGGCCCTTTTCAGAAAAGATTTGCCAATCTCTGTTCATTGATATGGTAAAGCCAAAAGATAAATACATTAACTTTGCTTTAGTCCTTTGCTTTGGCGTCTTTCAGCTTAACATAGGCCCAACCAAAGTAACTGAAGGACATGCAGACAACAGTAATGGCAGAGTATGCTTCCTGTTATTTCTGGAAACAGATTTTTTTAGACTATTATGCTAAGAAGATGCGTGCACTAGAACAGAATTAGACTTTAAAAGTTTGTTTCATGCTAAGGCAATATTTATTCTAAGTAAATATGACGGATTTAAAAAAAACGTTGTACCCACTTCATGAATTCCTTGAAGCCCATCCGAGCTCCCTTCTGTGAACTACACAGTGAACGTGCTCCTCTCCCCACTCCTCCAGTGATCTCATCAGCTCCTGTGGCTTCAGTGACCTCTTCGTGCTGATGACTGTTCTCTATCTCTAAACCAGATCGCAGCTGTGTGTACAGCTGCCTACTGGACAAACATACTTCAATTTTCCACCAACACCCCACACTCAACGTGTCCAAAGTTAGACTTACCAACTCCACTTCCCCTTCCCTCCACATCTCAGTGTCCCAGCTCTAACAAACTTCTCAAGTTCCAAGAAAGAGGACACACCTTGCTCTCTTTTTCTTCCAGGCTTATGTACATCTTGTACCCTGTCTAAAATATCCCTCCCTCACTGTCTCTGTTCCTTTCTTCTCTTAGAGGGGTCTCCTCTGAAAGCCTTCCCCGACACTCCCAGTCATAAGCACTCACCACCCTGTCTTCCAACCATTTGTTAACCTAGCTGCCTTTCTTTTTAAACAGCAAGTGCCTCAAGTGAGCAGAGTGTGATATTTTAATATCTGTTTCTCAAGTACTTAGCATAGAGGTTGGGGTGGGTGTGGGAGTAGATGCTTAATGAATCTTCGAAGAAATTAATGAACAGAAGGATATATCTTAATTCTAGTTGCTGCTGCCAGATGGCTGTGATGCTGTTGATGGTCCAGCAGGGAGAATTAACATAGTCTAGGCAAAGATGGAATTGTAGACTTTAAACTAGATTGTCTGGTTCAAGGAATCCAAGGTCCAATGTAGGGGCCAAACTGGGACTAGAACTCTAACCACCTCTCCAACTCATGATTGATAGGCTGGTTCTTTCTACTAAAACTAGGTCATCTGATAAGAAAGCCATGGGCAGTTAAGATGTGAGATAAGGCCAGAAAAAATGCCAGAAAGCATGGTGATGTACTTGCAGTCTCTTATTTATTGTATCCTTTCACCCCACAGAGTAATATCCAGAATGTCATAAGTATCTCTTCCCCCTCACATGTATAGTTTTTCTGAAAGAAAGTATTTTATCATAAATACGGTTTAAAAAGCATTAGAACAGACAAGTGTTTATTAAGGATCACAATCGAAACAGTTGAAATTTAAAATGTAGAATTAATGCAAAGCTAGTCAATATATATGGAGATGATTAACATGATAGGGAGGGGAGAGAAACCCACCCTATAGAGTTATAAATAGAAAAAAAATAACTTTCTCTATTCTAAGTCAAAATTATTTACCAGAGATTAAATTACATGTGGAGGAAGCAGCAAGGGAAAATATGTAACTTTATTTATATAATCTTTATGCAAAAAAGTAGATAAACACTTAGTAAAAGAAAAAAAAACCTCAATAAGAACTGTAGGTTGCTCTACTTTAATAGAAAATTTAAAAGTGTAGCCTATTAGAAAACAAGTGAATAAATTAACTATATCTCTGACCAGATTAACCAAACAAAAAAAGAGAAAAAGGTCATTGTATTAACAATGACAGAATACAGACTATTATACAGGCATATACAATTATGTCTACAAAGAAACATTAAGAACATATAAGTATGCATATGATAAAATGATAGGGAAAGAAGCAAAAAAAATTTATCCAAGATTTTATGGAGGAAGATTTGAAGGGATTATACTAAATTATGGTAATCAAATTATAACATTCTTTTTTTTCTGCCCCTGTATAACTTTCTCTACCTCAAAAGTATTTAACTCTGAAGTGTATTTGTCAGGGGAAAAAAAGAATACAATATGCTAACATAACAGAAAACATAAAAAGAAATCCATTTTTACTTTTTTAAAACTGTTCATAGACTTTGACTTTTGGCCAACATGGGGTAACAAGGACTGGATTTATTCTCCTATTGAAACAAACAGAAAATCAAAGTATATGAAGCAAACAACAGTTCTCAAAGTTGTCCAGACTGTGTGCAGGGAGAGGGACTCCACCAGCAATAAATGGTGTCCCTGAGTTGAGGCAATGGAGCTGGGCACAGTATAAGAGAAGGAGCCATGTAGAGAGAGAACTAGGGGGGGTAGTTCTCTAAGAGGATTTCACTTAGATCTTCAGCTGCATACGTGGCTGTGGGTGTGTGTATACATGTGCGCGTACATGCAAACCAAGGCCAGGGAAAACCATCTGAAAAGATTAAAGGGAACAGTCTTTAATGTTCACACAGAGCCAATTCTTCTTCTCACCAGCTAGAATAGAAAATTCATAATTCATGGGGTGTCAAGCAGAATACTCAGGAGGGTTTTGCCTCAGTAATGAGCAAAACTGAATGAACTGTGTCTGCTTTTGTTTCTTTAGGCACAACACCCGAAAGAATTAAACTGTTTTCATGTAACAATGACCCCGACAAATGTCAAAACTATTTAAAGGGATTTTAAAAATTGAGCAACTAAGAAGGTAAAATTCATAATGTCCAGAATCATTTTTTAAAATTACCAGGCAAGCAAAGAACCAGGAAAATACAACCAATAATGAGGAGAAAAATTAGTCCATCAAAACCAACCCAGAAATTACACCGGTGATAGAATTAATAGGGATGTTAAGACAGTTATAAATTCTACATTTATTCTGTATGTTTAAGAAGTTAGAGGAAAGATTGAACATGTTAAATAAAGGTATGGAAGATATTTTAAAAATCCTAAATCAAACTTCTGCAGATGAAAACGACAATGTCTTTGATGAAAAGTATACTGGATGGGATAAGAAGCAAACTGGAAGTTACAAAAGAAAAAATTAGTGAACTTGAAGATACAGTAATAGAAATTAGAGAAAAACAGTTTGAAAAGATAGTAATTCATTTCAAATTGATCTTATAATTCAATGCAATCCCTATCAAAAAACAGCCCTGGCTGGTTTGACTCAGTGGATAGAGTGCCAGCCTGTGGACTGAAGGGTGCCAGGTTAGATTCCAGTCAAGGGCACATGCCCAGATTGCAGGCTTGATCCCCAGTAGAGGGCGTGCAGGAGGCAGCCAATCAATGATTCTCTCTCATCATTGATGTTTCTAACTCTCTCTCTCCTTCTCACTTCCTCTCTGAAATCCATAAAAATATATTTGGAAAAGAAAAAAGCAACAAACCTGGCTGGGTGGCTCAGTTGATTGGAGCATTGTCCCATACACCAAAAAGTTGCGGGTTTGATTCCTGGTCAGGGCACATACCTAGATATTGGGTTTGGTCCCCGGTTGAGTGCATATAGGAGGTAACTAGTGTTTCTCTCACATGGATGTTTCTTTCCCTTCCTCTTTTTTTAGAAAAAATATTTTTATTTATTTCAGAGAGGTAGGGAGAGGGAGAGAGAGATAGAAACATCAGTGATGAGAGAGAATCATTGATTGGCTACCTCCTGCACGCTCTCTACTGGGGATCAAGCCTGCAATCTGGGCATGTGCCCTTGACCAGGATCCAACCTGGCACCCTTCAGTTCGAAGGCTGACGCTCTATCCACTGAGCCAAACCAGGTAGGGCTCCCTTCCTCTTTCTCTAAAATCAGTAAGCGTATTCTCGGGTGAGGATTAAAAACAAAAAACAACCATGCTTTTTGGGGAAATTGACAAACTTCTCCTGAAATTTATATGGAAATGCAAAGGGATAGCCAAGACAATTTTGAAAAGGAAGGACAAAGTTGGATGACTACTAGTTTCAAAAATTTTCATAAAGTTATAACAGTCAAGACAATGTGGTATTGGTACAAGTATAGACATACAGATCACTGCAACAGAATGATTGGCTTTAATGGTAAATTGATTTTCAATAGTTAAATCAATAAGCATCTTGAATAAAAAAGAACAAACTACTGATAACTGCTTCAGAATGATTAAACATCAGAAATAGTATGCTAAGTGAAAGAAGCCAGACATGGAGCACCTCAGATGATTACATTTATATGTAACTAGAGGCCTGGTGCACGAATTCATGCATGGGTGGGGTCCCTCGTCCTGGGCAGTGATTGAGGCCTATTGGGGGGCCGGCTGGCTGGCTGGAGGGACCCCTGGAGGTTGGCCAGCTGCCCCCCCCCATTGGGGCCTATTGGGGGCCAGCAGGCCAGGGGTAGGGGCCGTGGACCATTGGCTATCTGCCTCCCCCCCCCCATCAGTGTGGGGAAGGGGCCGCAGGTGGTTGGGGGGCCAATTGGGGCCCGGATCAAGATGGTTGGCTGCCGCAGTGCCCATCATAGCAACTGGTCATTCCAGTCATTCCGGTTGTTCTGCCGTTTAGGTTGCTGGGCTTTTATATATATAGATTCCAAAAAAAGGGCAGATCTGTAGAGATAGAAAGGAGAGCAGTGGTTGCCTGAGGCTAGAGGTGGAAGCGGGATTGACTCTACACAGGCACAGCAAATATGTAGGTGATGAGAATATGTAAACTGGATTGTGGTGATGTTTGCACAGCTCAATAACTTTATTTAAATACATGAGTTGTGCAGTTCAGTGGGTGAATTTGACACCATGTAGATTATATCTCAATAAAGTAAAAAAAAAAAAAACAGGGAAAGGAAGAAGAGCCCACAAAAATGAGGAATAGCCAACAAAACTCTCCTTTTTCATTTCACACGTGGGTTGTTCTTATCTTTGCTTTTTCAACTTATCTTTATTATACAAGTAATCTGTCATGTATGTTCATATAGGTTTTTTACACTTAAAAGTTTATGTAAGCAAAATAGAACAAAAAAGTCACATGTAATCCTGGTACGCAAATCAGCATGTTAGAATGGAAAACATTCTTCCAAACTTATTTTATGTTTCTTTACCTGTCTCTCTTTTTAAAAAAAATATATTTCTTTATTGATTTCAGAGAGGAAAGGAGAGGGAGAGAGAGATAGAAACATCAATGATGAGAGAGAATTACTGATCGGCTGCCTCCTGCACATCCCCTACTGGGGATTGAGCCCGCAACCCAGGCATGTGCCCTTGTCCGGAATCGAACCTGGGACCCTTCAGTCCACAGGCTGACGGTCTATCCACTGAGCCAAGCCGGCTGGGGCTACCTGTCTCTTTATACTGAAATTCCTTGCCTTATTTTTAAGAAACAAATGTTTACTCTATTGATTAGGCTATTTCTAAAGATCGTTGTGGGTTAATGAATTTATAATATATTCACATAAATTAATTTGTGTCAATTTGCAGGAATGGTTCCCCAAGGTGAGGCCAGCTTTGCTCCATCTCTGAGCCCTGGGAGCTCCATGGTGCCGATGCCAATCCCTCCTCCTCAGAGCTCTCTCCTCCAGCAAACTCCACCTGCTTCCGGGTACCAGTCACCAGACATGAAGGCCTGGCAGCAAGGAGCAATGGGAAACAACAAGTAAGGGGCAATTTTTATCTCTGACTGTCCAAAGTACTGTGCAGCACATAAGAACAGCCATTCCTTCACAATCTAAATACATTATTATTGGCTACTGCAATTGGAAAATTCAAGGAACTGAATTTTATGTCATCAGCAAGAAAAATAATGATTTTTAAATCCTTTAAATGATTCTTAAAGGTAAATTTATATGTTTACAGTAGAGAAAAGTGGTCTAACGGCCCCCAACCTTTTATCCCACATCGCACACCTAGGGAATATGATCAATTTCCATTTGTACAGACTTCCCAAGGACAGATGTAGAAATGGGTACTTATAAAAAAAAGCATCTCTTTATATAAATGCTTAAATATCTTTAAAATCTATAGCAAGAATGGCAAAATGTTAGAATTCAATAGAGCTGAATTCAGACAGGTTGCACTCTTCTCAGTATTTTTTAAAGATTTCATAGTAACAAAGGTTTCAAGGCTTCTGGGTCATTCTGCCTTACCCAACTTTTTGATTCTAGATACTCAGTGGCCTCATCTTACCCATTTTGCTTAGAATTATCTCACTAAAGTCATTTTCCTCAAATCCTGGCTGCTGAACTTTTCACACATCATTTGAATTTTTTAAGGGTTTTAATTTGGTTGTGTCTTGGTTCTAATGACAGGGAAACCATTTGATCTGACAGCATAATAAGTAAGGCAGTTAAAGTTTAAAACTCAAAGACTATATTCTCTGAAAGTTCACTGAAAGGTGAGAGAGGAAATCTTCTTGTCAGAGAACTATGTAGCTCTCAGAGAGGACTGTGTAAAAAACTGTAGCTCTCAATGGGGACTGTGTGTAAATTAGGTAGAAATGAAACTAACATGCAAGAAGAATTTAGTCTCCTAATGTGTTCTAATCCCAGCTTCCTAAACCCACTTAAGATTTCATGGTCCATCAGTATAATTACTCCCTTACAGGCACTCTCAGCTTGTCCAGCTCTCTCTCTTTCACACTTGTGCCTAGCAAAGTGCTCCTAATGAAATCCAGCTTCAGCTCTTGCTCCATGTCTACACTTAAGCACCTAATGTGGCTTGAAGCGACACAGTCATGCTGACAGGTCTGTTCCCCCTTGACAGTTAAATTTGTTAGAAGACTATACTCTGTCACTTCCTCTCCTCTCATTCCTTGTTGAAACAATCAGACTGTTCGTCCCTACCACTCCACCAAAAGTATTCTTGTCAGGGTCCCTAATGTCTTCTACGATGCCAGCTGCACTCAATGGTCATGGTAGCACTTAACAGTGTCGAGCATTTACTCTTTCTTGACATTCTTTCTTCATTTGGTTTCTGGAACAACTTTCCTCCTCTTGAGAAATGTGACTCCCCTATTCTCTCCGTTTCCTCCTCTCGACCTCCATTTGAGGGCCTCAGAGCTCCCTCTAGGACAGTGGTTCTCAACCTTCCTAATGCCGAGACCCTTTAATACAGTTCCTCATGTTGTGGTGACCCCCAACCATAAAATTATTTTCGTTGCTACTTCATAACTGTCATTTTGCTACTGTTATGAATCATAATGTAAATATCTGATATGCAGGATGTATTTTCATTGTTACAAATTGAACATAATTAAAGCATAGCGATGAATCACAAAAACAATATGTAATTATATATTTGTTTTCCGATAGTCTTAGGTGACCCCCGTGAAAGGGTCGTTCGACCCCCAAAGTGGTCGTGACCCACAGGTTGGCGACCCACAGGTTGAGAACCACTGCTCTAGGACCTCTTCCCCATATCTATTCCCTTGGTTATATCATCCAATCTTATTGTCATATATGCCTATCACTATGCTATGACTCCCAAACACAAATCTCAGCCCATACTTCTCCTCTACACACCGTACTGTATATACAACTGCCTAATCGACATCTCCACATGGAAGTCTCTTATACAACATGATGGAAACTAAGGGGATATTCTCCCCAAAACATGCTCCTCTCCTACTTTTCCCCGTCTCAGTAAGTAACTCCATTTTCCAGTTATGCAGAGGAACACCTTTTCTTCTTGTTACCTGTCCCACTTGTACACTTTGGTGCAAGTCACCATCGTCCTTTTCCTGGACCGTTGCAGTAGCCTCCTGCCTCCATAGTTCACCCTTGTTCACTACAGCAACCTTCAGCCAGAGTGATGCTTTTCAAACAGGAGGCCGTGTGTCAGTCCTTTATTCAGAACTCTCCAACTTACTCAACATACAATATAGGGCTAGAAAGTGCCACTTAATCTTGCTCCTGGATGCTTCTCTGACCTCATCTGTTACTCTCATCACTCACCCTGCCACACTGGCTTCTGTTTATTCTTCTGTTCCTCAGATGTGCCAAGTACATTGCAAACTCAGGACCTTTGCATTTTTAAAATCCCTCTGCCGGGATATTCTCTCAGTAGTCATGGTTTGCTGTCTCATACTTCATGTCTCTACTTAATGTCACCTTGTTAAACATAGATATTGAATGTCACCATAGTAAACTCCCCTGACCATGATTCCTAAAACAACACCATTTCCCACCCCTACCCCTTCCTTTCCCTTCTTCAGCGCTTAACACCTGACAGAGTGTGTATTAGTCTGTTTATTTATGGTCTCTGTCTCCCACTATAATATCAGTTTCCTAAGAGCAAGGACTGTTTTTGTTTACTCCTGTATATCTGTCCTTTAGAACAGGTAAGCACTTAATATATGTTTCTCCAAAGAATGAGTGCAGATTTCCTATTCCTACTTAAGTCACTTCTTGGGTTCAGACACAATGTGGACTTGAGTTTTGTTGTACGTTAGCAGTTTTTGTGAACTTTGACTTTCCCGTGTCATTTGAGAAAGAAAATAATTATCACCAACTCTTCAAACATTCACACTTGCTTATTTGGTTCATGTGTAGAAGCTCGTTAGTCAACACAGGCAGCATATGTTTTGTGGCCACGCACTGTCCCTGTTGCACAGGGCAGGGATCACATGCAAGGGGAGAATAGCTCCTGCTGTCAAGTCACCAAGCGTCTGGCTGGTGACAGGAGTAGGCGAAGAGAAGTAAAACACAAAACAAACAATCGTTAAGTAGAATGTTACGTTCAGAGACAGTAAGATGTGATTCTTTTTCATTACCTCTCTGGTGGCAAGAGAAAGAAAGAGTTAAAACAAATCTGTTTGTCCTGGAACTGGGCAGCTTTCCCTGTAACTCTAGTCACTGGGAGAGTCCTGGTGCTTATTAGCATTTTAAAGGCTAAGAAGGCCTGTTGTTTAACCCTTCGTTTCTCAGATTTATTTGACCAAGAACTCCTCCTTCCTGCTTGTTAGTACCTGTACTCCCTGTGGAACCCACTTTAGGCCAAAGTCTTAATTTTTCCCTGTTCACCTCATGATTTAGGGGCTACCAGTACCTGGTACTAGCTTAGGGAAGCTATGATGGCTGCCGTGAGGCCAACTAGAAAAGCAGAGGGAGGGGTCCTTCGGGCATAAGACCTAAGGTGCCAGTGAACCCTATAGTCCATTCCAGGACCTGGAACAGTGACTGATGCCACAGAACAGTTGGTCTCCTTCCCAGGATGGCAGAAACTAAAATGGAACTATTGGCAGGAGCAATTTGAAAGAACTTAATATATAGTCCCAAATATAAATTTGACAAGAAATTAAATCCTAAGCTTTCTCCACTAAGTATGACATCATTGCAGTCCTTGAAAATTCTGCATGCATTAACTTACATAAGCCCCGAGCCTCCACAGTGGTGATTGATCTATTGGTTGACAAATGAGCGTTGTCTAAGGCAGAAATGTTCTCGTTGGAAAGTGAGCAGCAGCCTCATGGGTTTTTTCTTCTCACTTAGTTGTGGGGACACTGCCTCACAAGCATACACATTACACATAATTGTGCAGACATTAGTGGTTTACAGATGCATTATTGACCATTTCCTAGGCATATAATTTCCTTTGAGCATTGGTGTTTTATGATTACTTGGGGAATATTTACTACTTTTCTTCAGACATGATGAATAGCCTGTTTCTCAGCCTGTTAATTTCAGTATTACCTTAATCTGCCAAAGCTATCCTGCTTCCCTCCCAAGAGCTAGCAAGGAATAGATAAGCCATTGATAGGGTAAATATTCTTTTAAATAAAATTTTCCATAATTAACATTAAACCAGGTAGCATTTTACAATAAGCTCTTTGCAGCTTATTGTTTAACGATTGACAGATAATCATAAAACATTTGGTGTTTTGTAGAACTTATAAAAGACATACAATTCATATATTTTCCTTTAGATGTGTAGATCTGTATCACATAGAATTTTGGGGGTTCACATATAAAGTTTCAAGTTCTATTCTATCTACTAATAGAAACTGGCTTAACATTTATGATCTTAGAATGATTTTGATGGTTACATGGGTAAACTTCAGTTATCTCGAAGATTTACTTATGTGAAAAACTTCCTTTCTTAATTATTCAGTTAATTGGAGCTTATCAACTCTGATACTAGGCCAGGTGACTGTAACTTAAAATGAGTTCTTTTTAGTTATTAAACCCCTTGGGCAGAGTTGAGAATGCATCTGAATTATACTCAATCCTTACATATTGTAATAAGATAAAGCCTATGTATAACTTAAGAATGTAAAGTATTTTCTTTAGAATTCTGTCTAGTAATTAAGAAGCAAAGTTCAGTCGCATTCCATGTTCATGATCAGTGGATGTAATTGGGATTGTTTTTGAGTTAACAGTGTATTCAGTCCAGCCGTCCAGAACCAGCCCGCGCCCGCACAGCCAGGAGTGTACAACAACATGAGCATCACTGTGTCCATGGCGGGCGGAAACACCAGTGTTCAGAATATGAACCCAATGATGGGCCAGATGCAGATGAGCTCTTTGCAGATGCCAGGAATGAACACTGTGTGCCCTGAGCAGGTAAGCGGCACAACTGGCACACTTGCTACACGCACACCACACCATACCACACCACAAATTATTATTCTAAGCAAAGTCGGATGTATTTATAGTTACTCATCAAAATAACCACGTTTCTTTATTCTTCCCGTCTATCTTTTTGATAATTGCTATTCCTTAAGATATTCAATGGAAATTTTGACTGACCTTGTAAGATTTTAGTCTCAGGAGATTTTAGTGTTTTAGGTTTATTATAAAAAGTACATAAAATGCATTGGCTTGGAATTTACCCCTGTAACATTTTAGTACTTACTATGTGCAAAGATAGCTGTATAGGAGATAATATTAACAAGCTAGGGTTAAACAACATGAACAAAGGATCAGTTGAATAATAGGACAAAACAGCTGTGAAGGGATGGACCCCCCCTAGAACCATACATATTATGTCACATGAAGGGTATATACAACTGACTACTGAGAGTGTAAAGGAACAACATCCCTGTTAGGAAAAACTACATGGAAAATTTGTCTAAGGAAAGAGAATAGAAAAGAGCATTTAAGTCTGGTTGTCACAGCATGATCTAGGCAGGAATAGAGGTTGAGAAGCTTAATGAATGTTAAAGGGATATTTTATGTTATATTTAGAGCAGAATAAATGTGATAGGCATTTTAGAGGTATCGCAGGCCATCTAAATGTTTAGAGTTTATCCTGGAGCCTCCTGAAGATTTTTAAAGAGAGAATTACTAAATTCAAAGTGATATTTAGAAGATCATTGGTTACTATTCTCATTATCGGCAACTACAAAGTAGATTATGGTAAGTAGGCTTTGACCATGTAGCCATAATTTACAACAAATCTTAAAAAATATGTAAACACTGATTACCTTTTCTATAGAATTCCTTTCTATACTAATTTTTTTAAAATCCCTACTCCCCATGTATTATGTAGTAAGCCTAATGAAGTTAGCAGGGAGAAAAAACAACAACTTAGTGATCCATATTTTATAGCAAAATAAAAGAACTAAATAGGATTGTTTCTCGTCCTTGTTATCTTGTTTTTTTTTCAGTTATTAGAATTATTCACTATTTACAGTAGATTAAAACAAAATAATAAAAAATATAATGCATTAGGTTAAAGAACATACATTTAAAGTGTATTTTTTATGTGGTGAGTTTTGCTTTTTTATTCAATTTTATATTCTCTGCCTTTTCATTGAAGTGGTTAGCCCATTTACATTTAATGTGATTATTGATATGGTTGGATTTAAAAGTCTCACTTTTATTCTTTTTGTTCCATCTCTTGCCTTTTTAAACATTTAATTGAATATTTAAATTCATTTTATCTCCTTTGTTGGCTATATATATATTTATCTTTATCTTATCATCATCTGCCTTAACGTGATACTTCATGACCTCATGTATAATATAAGAACTTCACAAAAGTTTATTTCCATTTCTCCCCTCCTATGCTATTGTCACATATATTATGCCTACATACCCCACAAAATATTGTTAGTACTTTTACTTTAAACAGTCAAGTATATTTTCTAAAAATTTAAATAAGAATTCTTTTATATTTACCCATGTAGTTATTTCTAGTGTTCTTCATTCCTTTGTGTAGATCCAAATTTCCATCTGGTATCATATTCCTTCTGCCTGAAGGTCTTTATTTAACACTTTTTATAGTGTAGGTTTGCAGGTGATGAATTCTTTCAGCTTTTATATGTGTGAGAAGTTTTTGTTTCACCTTCATCTTTGAAAATTATTTTCCCTGAGTTCTGGGTTGGCAGTTTTAGCTTTTAGTACTTTAAAGATGTTGCTCAGTATTTCTGACAAGATAACCGCTGTCATTTAGTCTTCATTTTTCTGTACATGTTGATTTTTCCCCCTTAAGGCTGCTTTTAAGATTATTCATTCACTTTATTCCTGGTTTTAAGCAATTTGACCATGATATTCTTTAACGTGATTTTATTCATGGTTCTTGTGCCTGGTTGGGCTTCAGTGAGCTTCTTGATTTATGAATGTGTAGTTTTCATAAAATTTGGGAAAATGTTGGACATTATTTCTTCCAATATTTTGCCTGTCTCCCACCCCTCCACCCGCCTTCAGAGACTCCAGTTACACATGTAGTAGGCCACTGGGACTTATCCCATAGCTCACTGGTTCTCTGGGTCTGGGGGATTGGAGGTTTGGGGAGTGGTGTGAGGTCAGCCATTTTTTTCTCTCTGTGTTTCACTTTGGATCATTTGTGTTGTTATAGCTTCAAGTTCACTGAATCTTTTCTTCTACAGTCTCCGACCTGTTCATTTTATAGATATATTTTTCATCTCAGACATTGCTCTTCATCTCTAGAAGTTCAGTGTGGACCTTTTTTGTATCTTGCATGTCTCTAACATGTTCAGTCTTTTCTCTCTCTTCTTGAACATATGGAATCTGATTATTATAATAACTGTCTTAATATTCTCACCTATCAGTTCTATCATATGCATCATTTTGGGGTTGGTTTCAATTGATTGACTTTATTTTTCATTATAGGTCATATTCTGCTACTTTGCATGCCTGGTCATTTTTTATTGGATGCTAGACATGAATTGTACCTTGTTAATATTCCTATAAATATTCTTGAGCTTTATTTTTGGAAGTGGTTAAGTTACTTGAAAACAGTTTGATCATTTTCAGATCCTGCTTTTTTCTTTGGTGACCACAGCTATGTGTATTATAGGCCTAATTTTACCCTAGTATTGAGGCAAATCCTACTTGATAATACATGAATTATAATGTTTTCCACTCTGGCTAGTGGGTTCAAGACATATTCCCATATCTTTGTGATCTTTGGGAATTATTCCATGAAAATCTTTTCAGATGAATCTTTTCTCTTCTTTGGGTAGTTCCCTGACACCTATTAGCTGATCAGTACTAAGCTGTAGACTCAAGGGGATCTGCAGATCTTCAGAACTTTCTCTCTGTGTAGCTCTCTCATCAGATATTCTGCCCTGTGAATTCCAGCTGCCTTGGCCATCTCAGACTTCCAGCTGCATCTTCTCAACTCAGGAAGTCTGCCAGGCTCTGCCTGGGTTCCCTGTCCCCACGCTAAGCCTGGAACTTCAGTCTAGGCAGTAGGCTGGGGTCATCACAGGACTCGCCTCAGTTGTTTCCCAACTCTTAGGAGTAACTTTCTTTCATTGCCTTTGTCCACTTCTTGAGTGTCTTCATTTGATATATGTTGTCCAATTTTTTAATTGATTCAGGCAGAGGATAAATCTGATCCCTGTTACTGAATCTTGACTGGAAGTGGAAGTCTTTTGCAATTAACTTTTAATTGAAGTATCATATATAAGAATATAGAAAAAGTATACAACTAGATAAATTGTCACAAACTGAGCACACGGTTATAACTGCCAGCCAGGTCAACATTGCCAGCACCCAGAGGTTCTCCTCCTCTCCCTTCCACATCACTCTCCACTCCTACAAAGGGGACCACTGTCCTAACTTCTAACAACATAGACAATTGCTAAGCTCTGTATGTCTGCTGTCCTGTTACTTTTCTGTCAGTGATATTGTTTTTCATTGAAGAATTTGAGCTTCAACTTAAACAACTATCTTGTAATTTGGTCTTGTACTTGTCTCTAATAGATCAGTGATTCGGCACTGAGACACACAGGCCTCTACTGCAACCAGCTTTCATCGACTGACCTTCTCAAAACAGAAGCAGATGGAACCCAGGTCAGTAAAAAATCCTGAGCCCTAAGCTGCCAGAGGCACTCTAGAGACGCACGAAACTTTGTGCAGCATTGTGGTTAAGAGGATGACCTTGGGAGTCAGACCTGGGTGTGAGTCCTGGCCCTACTCTCCTTAGCTGTGTCATCTTGGGCATGTTAGGGAACTTCCTAAGCTAATGTGTAACCAATAGACTAACAAGATACCTGCTTATAGGATTGTTGAGAGGGTTAAATTGTTGAGATAAACTTTCATAAGGTTTAATTTAATGTGGCTACTAATTACTATTTTGTAAATCAGCGGTTCTCAACCTGTGGGTTGCGACCCCTTTGGCGGTCAAATGACCCTTTCACAGGGGTCGCCTAAGACCATCCTGCATATCAGATATTTACATTATGATTCATAACAGTAGCAATACTACAGTTATGAAGTAGCAACGAAAATAATTTCATGGTTGGGTCACAACATGAGGAACTGTATTTAAAGGGCCAGAAGGTTGAGAACCACTGTTGTAAATAAACAGTGCTCAAATTCATATGTAGTCAAAATACCTCAAAAGATCTCAGTAAATTCAAGTAAAACAAAATGTTTGCCGTGTACTCTGCCTCCTTATTAGAAGTTTGTTTTAAAACAAACACATTTGTAATAGCTTAATCAATAAAGGAAAAAAATAAAAAATAAAAATAAATTTTAAAAAAGCAAAAAAAAGCATGGGTGGCCACTTTTTTATATTGACCTACATTTGGAAATGTTGGAGGTTTTAATTCGCTAGGTAACTTTGGTTTAGTATTTAGTCTCTTAATAAGTAGTTTAAAAAAATTTAAGTACCAGCATTATGCTTAATGTGGCGATACAAAGAAACGTGAGACATCTTTGCCCTTTTGATGAATTATGTGAAGAAGGGAGGAAACAAAGTTAGATCTATGAAATAAATGCTCATGGTTTGCCAGGCACTGTGCTGGCACTGTGCATTACCTCCTGTAAGCTTCACTTTACCCCCAGGAAGGAGTAGTATCCCCTTTTTCCCACAGATGAAGAAACAACCTGAGGAGGTTTGATTATATGCACAATTCACAAAGCCAGAAAGTGGCAGAGCTGTGGTTCAAACCCAGGTCTTTCTAACACTAAAGTTGATGCTCTTTCTGCTACACCACTGAGGACCTGCTGAAAGATAAAACACATAGACTGTACACATAAATTGTCACTCAAATTTTCGTTACAACTAACAAGAGACGTAAGTGTTTTTTTAAAAATAGTAAAAATTGCTGACATGGTTAGATGAGCATTTCCATAGGAGATGGGACTGAATTGGGCCTTGAGGGATAGTTTGCAAGACCAACTGAAGGAGAAAGGTCTTCGGGCTAGTTGTTGGAAGCTAGGGTGGGGTAAACTTGGAAGTCTAGGGGATTGGAAGTGGAGGGTCCGAAGACAGGGAGACAGTGGTATATCTTAGCATAGTGCTGGGAAACCAAATTCACTGAAGGAAGGCAGAGGGTTTGCAATAAGAATTCATAGGAATTAAAATTGGTAGAATGTATTGGGACAAACTTCCAGGGGCCATGAATGCTAAACTTAGGGATATGGATGCAGTCCTGCAGAAGTGATCCTGAGAGGAAGCAGTGACCCAAGTGCCAGTCTAGGCTTCATGTGGAGGCGGGGAGGGGAGAGAAGGAGCCTGGGCAGCAGCTCTAGAGGAGCAAGATCAGTTAGGAGGCTGTGCCCATTAGGAAAAAGGATCTGAGTCCTGTGGGGCTGAAGAGGGGATTCTGTGATGGGGAAGATGAAGTCTTCATTCACTAGAAGTTTTATAAGTCTCACACCTATGGAGACTTACACTGGGCAGCTCAACAAAATAGGTCAAACAAAACAATCAAGACTTGAAGTAAGAACGATTCTGGGAAAGCTTAAGAGGTTGGGACTCGGTTCCCACACCAGCCCTTGACCTGGTAAACCTGAAGCTCTCTTTGCATCTGGCCTCGCCTGTCTGTGAAGGTGTGGCAGCACTAGAAGTCCTTGGAGGGCTGGTCTAAGGGAGCTCTGCCCAGCTTGTGGAGTCCTGGGATGAGGAGGAGGCAAGACAGGAGAGAACAGGAAAGGAACACAGAAAAGAGACGCAAGAAGAGGGCTGGTAGGGAGATTGTTGATACGGGAAGAGAGCAAGGCCAAGGGGAACTCTAGAAGGAAAAGTAGGAGTGAGGAGTTAGGGAGAACGAAGGTGAGGGAGGACACAGAGGCAGCTAGAGAATAGATTCAGACAGTTGGTATATTTTAGATACACAAGGCAGAGCCCAAAAGAAAACAACAATTGGAAACATGTGGAGGCAAGAAGCAAAATTTGGGAAAGTGGGGAAAGAGGAGGATGAGGAGAGAGAGGCCAAGGAGAGAACTGAGGCTATTCTAAGTAGAGTTCATTCATCAGGCACTAGAAAAGCTCAGGGATGCCGACTTTAGCTGAAGGAAAGTGGACTGGAGGTGTCGCTGGATCGAGAGGACCAGGGGCTAGACTAGACTGATACGGCAACTGGATCACTGAGGCATTTGACATTTGGCCAGTGAAGGTTAATGGAAAACAACTTTTGTTCAATTAGGATAAAATTTTTTTCAAAAAGCTGAATGTAATTGGCATGAATTAGTGACAAATGGCCAAGAAATGTACCATTAATCTAAAATACTTCAGGAACCTATTAAACACGAGGCTCAAGTTGGCCAAAAGCTTGAGACACTTAGTTAGATGTACTTAGATGACTGAGAAGGCCTTTCCATTCTTGGTCTAGAACATTTACAGTGTGATATTGGCCTTTATCAGTTCTACAAATGACTTTTTAATAAGACTGATTGGTAAAGACTAACTTCTGGTTTTGTTTTCCCAATAGAAAATGCTGTAACTGTGCAACTGTAGACATTTTAAAGGAATAGCTCTATTATTACTGAAAGTAGTTAAAGGGAAAATTCACACTGTTCTCATCTCGTAATTTACTGTTATTTTTACTTCATGTGTTTAAATGGATTATCAGGAAAAAAGTTAAATATAAAATTGTTCTGCTAATATTTTGCTGTAATTCTAAAGGCAATAAATAAATATGTAATAGTACATTTAGGTACTTCGGGACATTAACTTTCGTAATTCTGATGTCCTGTTACTGAGTTGTGGTGGTTGTATTTTGCTAATACTGGGTTAAAGTCCTTAATTTTCTAACATCATAAAGATTTTTTTTATCCTACTAAAGTTATCTGTAGAATGCTTTTGAACCAGTTTTCCAAATAACGTGTTGTTGTTTTTTTAACCCACCACTGGATACCCAGTCTCTGAAACTGGGCTTTTCCCAATCTTGGCAATATTAGCAATAATGCTCACTTTCAGTATTGATGGCAACCCTGTAGGAGGCTTGACCATTCCGATTTTTATTTTATTTTTAAAGTGTGAACTTTCCAGAACCCTGAGCAAAATGAGTGCAGCGATTTTCTTTTTGTAGGACAAGAAGACAGAAGAGTTCTTCTCTGTGGTGACTACAGACTAGAGGAATGCTCTAGTGAGTTTCCACTTCACGTAGTACCCACTCATAAGCCGGGGGGGCAGACCTTTCTGTCTAAACACATCTTTTATTTGTGTTCCAGCAGGTGCAACAGGTTCAGGTGTTTGCTGACGTCCAGTGTACAGTGAATCTGGTAGGCGGGGACCCTTACCTGAACCAGCCTGGTCCACTGGGAACTCAAAAACCCACGGCAGGACCACAGACCCCCCAGGCCCAGCAGAAGAGCCTCCTTCAGCAGCTACTGACTGAATAACCACTTTTAAAGGAATGTGAAATTTAAATAATAGACATACAGAGATATACAAATATATTATATATTTTTCTGAGATTTTTGATATCTCAATCTGCAGCCATTCTTCAGGTCGTAGCATTTGGAGCAAAAAAAAAAAAAAAAGGAGTTCACTTTTGTTGGGAGATTGAGAGATGTTTTTGTTTCTTTGTAACGGCCTTGGATATTGAAAAATAACAAGGCAGAACAGTTGGACAATCTATTTCTTGAGCCAAATTTAATTATTCTTATTTTTGTAATCAGTCATTGGCTTCTTATCTGGATGAAGGCCTTTGGAGGAGAACCAAAAGGACAAGTTCCGCAGGGAAGACAGAGCCCCGCCTCCGCAGGCTCAGCTCCGACTCTGCCCAGGAAGAAGGGCCTGTGCCCTCACCAAAGGCTGTCACGTGTCTCTAACCAACAGCCCTTCCCGACCCCAAGCAGCTTGTGTGTACAATCAGCTTCTTCTAGCAACTCTGTATCTGTTGGCTTCAAGAGAATATTTTGCCTCCACATATGTACCCCTTTTTTAAAGATGGATTTAAACCAAGATGCCTCCAGGAATGAGGACGAAATGAGTGTATTCAGAGGAATCCAAAAAATACAGTTTGGGGAAAATGCAATAATTTTTGATGAGATGGGTGAAGGACAAGAAGCGAGTTCTGTCAGTTATTGTAGATACAATTTTCTGATTAAATCTGGGAAAAGGCAGCCTGTTCTTTCTGCTTTTATTGTATTAACAGCTGGAGTAGCTAAAGTTATTTAAAATAAAATTAAGTTTATGATCCAAGTAGCTTATTTTTCCCTTTAAATCTCACTGTAAATATATTTGATTTCTTGTAGAAATTTATTTCCTTCTGTTTAATTTTATGGCTTTATTATCATACTCCTGATTTTTCTATATTTGTGTGTGAAATATAACATTGATTGAATTGCAGTTACATCTGGCTAGTAAGATTTCATTATTTTAATAACTGTGATACCATGTATGGATTTACTTTGGGGTTCAAATCAAAATGCCAACTGCCGGAAAGAGCCGTTCCAGATGAGCTAGAGCTCGCACTGCCCTACTGTCTCGCTGGGATCATCTGCCTTGAGAGCAGTGTCAGGAATTGTCACCAGAAGTGCACAGGCTACTTGTACAGAGAAATTAGTACTCAAAGGAAATCTTACTTTTTTTAGATTGACTTTGGGAATTTTAATTTTCATCAGTGCAAATATGAATTTATTCTGCTCTGAGGCTAACTGGTACCATGTTTTCCCTTTGTGTCTTGTCACTCTGCCACATCTTGTCTCATCCTGGCCTCTGAGTCAAGGACCCAGTGAACTGACTTTCTAGTTCTAGAAGTTCTGCTTCAAGGCCAGGAAAGCTTGAGAAAGGTCTTGTGGAAGAAGCAAAGGCCACCCCCATCACTCGCCTTTACCTGCACTCCTGGGCCTGTGAACCATGACAGCACCTGACATTGCGCACCAGCTACCTCTGCTTCCATGGCAGAGAAAAGGCCATAAGAACTCACAGTGGAAGAGGAGCTTGGACTCAGACATCAAGGAAGAAGCCATTTTCCCAGGTCCTTCTCTCTGCGTCTCACCACCCCTAGTTACAAATAACTCCATTGGACAGCATCTATTCAAAAAGTATAATACCGAATCAAAAGATTGGCGGAAGGGCTCACATGGGTAGCAACTATGAAAGAGAAATAGGACACTCAGTTACAAACATTATCTCTTTTCCTTTTTCAGAAAAATGCATCCCCGATGTCATTCATTCCCAGCTTGAAAGCCCAGCCATATTACTCTAGTCCCTACCAAACTGCCCTAGGATATCATCTCTGTTCTGTTTGTGATATTTAGACTTGCAGACTTCAGGAAGTTCACCTTTAACTTGAGCATTCCAGATGAAGTTTCCTGACTCAGTACTTTCGCATAAGGACTAGAAAAAAAGTGGTAAGGAAAATTGGAGATGCTAACATCCTCCTCCATCCCAACTGCACCTTAATGTATGCATGTCACCTTCAAGGTTTTATAATTGCACTGTTTGTTTTATGTATGTACAGATTGAAATTATTGCTACATTTGAGGAAAATAAAATTGCTTGCTTCTATGTAATTCCTGTCATTCCACAGGAAATGCACTTTTCCAGCTGCTGAATAGAATTTGTTTAACAACCTCATGGGTTGCCTCTTCATTTACAGGGAAGAAGTGAAACCTACATCCTGCAGGAATTGCCAAAGCCCAAAATGACTAATGGGTAATTGAAGGATAATAAGAGAAAGAATCCCTGAAGCCAGAGATCCTGGAAGTCACCCTAATGCGAACCAGCTCAATGAAATTTGAGAAGGTCAAAGTGAAGTCCTGACAGTGGGCCTAGAGGAAATTCTGACTTTGACCATTTGTCTGATGATTAAACATGCTGGTCCGGCTGTTTGTTACCCAGGCGATCTGGTCCCCCCAGCACTTCAGAGTCACACGATACCGTATCTCTCGCTGCTATTGGCTTTTATATACTAACATTGATTATGCAGATGTTGAATCTTACTTGAGGAGACTTTCAATCTGACAGGCCCTGTTTCTTATTTGTGTGTGTTTAAGGCAGCTTAAATCCACTAATACTTGGCTCAGTGTGTGTGGGTAAGGAGGGTAAGCAAGTGTGATACCAACTAGAGGGCAGGGGTGGATATATATCCTATACATGTTCCTACACACAGATACACACAGATTTGGTAGCTGTTGTCTGAAATAGTATTTATGGGGAACAGACCCTTTGTTTCCCGAAGTTGGGATAAGGTAAAAATACTTCTCTTCAATGAGGCTAAACATTGACTTAAATTTATCCTAAAGTAGTTGTGGGAAGGCCATTAGAAAAACAAATAGAAACAATTGAGGGAACAGTGAGGTTGACACAGAGAAACTTCACCTTTATGGTTTTGCCTAAGATAGGTTCCATACCTAGAAACTGTCTTCTGAATCCTGACAAAGAAAAAGAAAGACAACTGTCTGCTCACACAGAAGTGGGGCTGATTTCCTGGCTGACTAACTGGTCTTCCCAGAAGGCAGCTCCACTTGAATAAAGTGATGGATTCAGAGCAGGCTTGATCCTGGACCATTCCCGTGTCTCTAAAAAAGATCTGGATGAGTTAGATCCATACATTCTTTTGATTGGTGAAAACTGCCAAAGGAAGCATTCCTCCATCCAGAACCTTTTCTGCCAGTGCTAAATTAGTTCTTTTTTTAAAATCCTCACCCGAGGATATCTTTCCATTGATTTTTAGAGAGAGGGAAAGACAGAGAGAAATATCGATGTGAGAGAAACATATCGATTAGTTGCCTCCTGCATGTACCCCAACCAGCGCCCAGGCCGGGGAGCAGCCTGCAGCTGAGGTACGTGCCCTTGACAGGAATCAAGCCTGGGACCTTTTAGTTCACAAGGCGATGCTCTGTCTACTGAGCCAAACCAGCTAGGGCTAAATTAGTTTTCTTTATATTTTTTATTTTTATTGCTATAAGAGCTCTTAACATGATTAAAGAAACACAAAGCTCTGGCCTCTTCCACTCATTTAATACATTTTATTGTCTTTATCTAAGGTAGTAGGGCTAGGGAAGGATCAGACAGACATGGACCCTTCCTTCCCAGAGCTTATACTCACCAGGGGGGACTTTGTGCTTATAATCAGAATTGGATTACATTAGTGAGACCTTGTCTGTAGAGTCCAGGAAGGTTTCCTCGAGGAAGAAATGCCATTTGAAGTGAGGTTTGCCAGATGGTGAGGAAGTAGCTAGTGAAGAACAGTCTGAGGAACAGCACATGCAGAGGCCTGGACAGAGGAAGGGACCCTGGAGAGCTGGGTTTTTAAATTGTTAACTGGTGTTCATGAGTTTTCATAACCATTTTATTAGAATTACTAGGGGCTCAGTGCATGATTTCATGCACCTTGAAAGGAACCCTGGGCCGAGAGGCTGCAGTGGGCACAGGGGCGGATCTCAGCCCATCCTCAGCAACTCCGCCTGGCCCCTCCCGCTTTGGCCCCCTGTCCCCTGTCTGCTGGCAGCCCCGCTCCTGCTGCTGCCGCTCCCACGTGCTGACGGCACCCGGCCCCACTTGCACCTGCTGACGGTGTGGAGTGATTGGGGTCAGTGCCATCAGCGGGTGCAAGCAGCGGCTGCTGCCCCAATCACCCCTTAGGGGCAGGGGGAGGTGGAGAAGTCGCCAGCAGCCACCACTCACACCTGCTGGTGGCACTGAGTGATCGGGACCGGCACCTGGCACCGGCAGTGGGTGCAAGTGGGGCTGGTGCCGGCAATGGGTACAAGTACCAGGCAGGACCGCGGCACACGGGAGCAAAGAATTTTCAGTAACCACCAGAGGCTTACCCTGATGACAGCAACCATTGCCCCGCCTTGGTCTGGTGCCCCCACTCACCTGCTCTACCAACCCGCAGCAGCCAATGCCCGCCATGTTCCGCACACGCCCCCTGGTGGTCAGTGCACATCATAGCGACTGATTGTTCGGTTGTTCCACCATTCAGTCTATTTGCATATTAGCCTTTTATTATATAGGAGGATGTTAGCGGGTAGACTGAAAAGTAATTGAAATCAGCTAAGAGCTCCAGGAGGAACATGAACTAAGCTTTGGGATCCTCAGTTGGAAATTGTGCCAGCCACTAGCTGAGATATCTTCCATTACCAGCTCTATCCAGAAGTATAGGTTTTTACATATTTTACACAATACTCTATTGTAGTTGATAACAATATTAGAAACATTCAGGAAAAATAAATTTGTACTGTAACAATTTGTAAGGTGCTTTTCAGTACATTCATGTAATCCTTTGTAGTCCTTTAAGAAAGTTCTCGTGCCGAAACCGGTTTGGCTCAGTGGATAGAGCGTCGGCCTGCGGACTGAAGGGTCCCAGGTTCGATTCCAGTCAAGGGCATGTACCTGGGTTGCGGGCACATCCCCAGTAGGAGATGTGCAGGAGGCAGCTGATCGATGTTTCTCTCTCATCGATGTTTCTAACTCTCTATCCCTCTCCCTTCCTCTCTGTAAAAAATCAATAAAATATATTAAAAAAAAAGAAAGAAAGTTCTCATAAAAAGAAAAACTCTAGCCCTAGCCGGTTTGGTTCAGTGGATAGAGCATTGGCCTGTGGACTGAAAGGTCCTGGGCTTGATTCTGGTCAAGGGCACATGCCCAGGTTGTAGGTTCAGTCCCCAGTAGGGGGCATGCAGGAGGCAGCCGATCCATGATTCTCTCTCACGATTGATGTTTCTATCTCTCCCTCTCCCTTCCTCTCTGAAATCAATAAAAATATATTTTAAAAAATAAAGAAAAATTCTAAAAGGTTATAGCAAACACTTTTTACAAATGGATTGGGACTTGAAACCAAGTCTTCCAATTCCAAATTCTGGATTCATTATCCTGCACTATTATGATGTAGGACTAATTCAGAGTCTTATTGTGTGACCTTAGGCAATTTTCTTACATGAAATAACTTTCAAAAACAGGCCTTGAAAAGGAATGAGAACTCAAGGGCTGAGGAGAGAGGACCTGGCCCCTTCTCTGAAGACAGGCAGAGCCTCTTGCCCTTTGGAGGCCTAAATGGGGGTGAGCTTTGTGATAAGGTCAGCAAGGTGTCCCACTACAATTTTTAAAAAATGTTTTTATTGATTTTAGAGAGAAAGGAAGAGAGGGATAGAAACATCAATGATGAGAGAGAATCATCAATCGGCAGTCTCCTGCATGCCTCCTACTGGGAATCAAGTCCACAACCCGGGCATTGTGCCCTGACTAGGAATTGAACCATGACCTCCAGGTTCACCGGTCGACACTCAAACACTGAGCCACACCAGCTGGGCCCCACTAAAATTTTAGGAGAGGCAGTCTGTCCATATCTAAACAGGAAATGAAAAGGGAGTTCCATGAGGCTGCAGTGTCATCCCTTAGCTTAAAAGAATTTTGGAAAATGGGTTCTGTGTGAGGCAGGTATAAAATGACTGACAGGATCCTTTTTTGTGAGGCAGGAAATTTCTTTTCTTGGATCAGATCATAGAAGCATTCACTTTTCTCCGTCTCTTGATTCTTCTGCAGACAAATAATTTTTCTCCTATCCTGGATTTGGGCTCTGGTCGAATTATTTGTGCTTGTCTCAGAAATTTGGTAGTTTGTGCAACCAACAGAACCAAGCAATTCCCACAGGTATCCAAAGCAAGGCTGAGACATGGGCTTGAGAAAAATAAAAAGAATTAAAATATTAGAAAGGGCCCAGCCAATGTTGCTCAGTGGTTGAACGTCAACCCAGGAACCAAGAGGTTCCCGGTTTGATTCCCAGTCAAGGCAAATGCTCAGGTTGTGGGCTTGATCCCCAGTAAGGGGTTTGCAGGAGGCAGCCAATCGATGTTTATCTCTCATCAACGTTTCTATCCCTCTCCCTTCCTCGCTAAAAGCAATAAAAATATTTTAAAAAATAAAATGTTAGAAAGGAATATCTGTTCCATCAGGTTTTCCTCCCACGACAATGCCCAGAGGTCCTATAGTACAGAATAAAACACAAAACCTTCGACCAAGGTGGTGTTTATTCCATGTTTTGATGAACTGTTGCAGGACGGACACTGATGGGAAGTACAGATGCTTGCCTGAATCTGTTTCCTTTCTAATCGTGGAGTTTCTAAATCGGTTAAGGGAAACTTTTCTTTCTACTCTGCCAGGCAATGGACTAGGCCAGTGGTCGGCAAACTCATTAGTCAACAGAGCCAAATATCAACAGTACAACAATTGAAATTTCTTTTGAGAGCCAAATTTTTTAAACTTAAACTATATAGGTAGGTACATTGTTATTAACTTAATTAGGGTACTCCTAAGGCTTAGGAAGAGCCACACTCAAGGGGCCAGAGAGCCGCATGTGGCTCGAGAGCCGCAGTTTGCCGACCACGGGGCTAGGCTAATACTCTTGTGCTATTAATCTCTTAGTTTCTACAGCACTTTCACATACAGTATGTCATTTGATTTTCAAAATCCTTTGAAGCAATTAGAGTAGAGCATAGCCTTCTTTTACAGATGGGGAAATAAGCTCAGATTTTCTGCCAGGTGGCTAGAAGTTCTGGACCCCAGAGTCAGTTCTTTTGTTTTGGGATGAAACCTGCCATTGTTCCCACTGCACAATACAACTGATAAAAGCACCATGACACAATGACACAGAAAGACTGATCAGTTGCCCTGGCTGGTGTGGCTCGGTTGGTTGAGTGCCGTCCCATGCACCAAAAGGTCACTGGTTCCTGATTAGGGCACATGCCCAAGTTTTGGGTTCCATCCCCAGTTAGGTTGCGTATGCGAGGAACAGATTGATGTTTCTCTCACATCAATGTTCCTCTATCCCTCTCCCTAAAAGAAATCAATTAAAAAACCTATTTTTTAAAAAAAGTTTAAAAGACTGATGAGTTAAAAATTGTTCTCTGGAATTCAAGTTCCTTAGAAGTTCGGTGGGGTTTCCATTTTGAAAGTAAATTGGACACTAACTTTGGTTTTGCTAAAGTACTGATTTTTTTTCATGTTTTAAATTTGCACGAGGGTAATAGTTCTGAAGTGAGTCCCTGTACTCTCCCTTCTTTTATCTTAAACCCAGTACCACTTACATTCATATGCATCTTAAGTCTACTCTTCTAGCCAAGACCTCTCTCAAAATCTGGTCTTGATTTTCCAACTGGTGAACATTACCACATGGATGGATCCCCACTCCCCAGCACCTCAAACCTAAGTCCCAAACCAAATAACTTCCCCACAAATAAGCTATGGTGTCTCTTATCTGCATTAATTGCATCATCATTCTCAACAACTCACTCCCATTCATCTCTCCAAATTGCAGAAAATTATCCCTTGTAGTGCCTCATGCTATCCTCTTTTTAACCCTGTTAATCACAGACCAAATTCAGGACTTATCTTTCTTTGAATGATTATAGTAACCACTTTTGTGCCTCTTACATTCACCCGTCACAGTCGTCAGAGAAATCTTTCTAAACACAACCTTCAGAATCTATTAGTGACTTTATCTTGCCTATAGTTGACCTGAAATAACTCTTACCTTTTAAGTATCATAACTTTCCATACTCTAAACAAATTATCTTTATTCTTGAATTTACTGTGTTCTCACTTCCATGTCCATATCATTTTCTTCCATAGTTTGTAATACTTCTTTCCCCTTCCTGCTTGTCCTTCAAGGCTTCAATTTAGATGCCCTTTCCAAGAAGTCTTTACTGGTCCCCACACTTAGATCTTATTCCCCTCTTCTGTGCTAACTTGACATTGAAGGACAGCTAAAACTTGTGAGGCAATGGTAGCCAAGGGCAGTGGTTCTCACCCATTTTTCCACACACCTTTGCATCAGTAACAATGGTTCACTATTGCCAAGATTCTCAACCAGGTAGCACAGTACACACCCTAAGGAAGGAATCTCAGAATCTGCGCAGAAGATGTATATTGATTAAACAGCACTAAAATGTGCTTTTAACAACCACTTCTAGAGAAGCCCTCTACTTTCTGTCAGTCCCATGAGAAGCAATGACCTAGACACTGGTCCTCAAGTTTATAAGGTCAGAAACTCATCTGGTGATAATTGGGCCCTAGGGTATTGAGACATACAACTCACAGTCACAGGAGGATGGTTCATAATCCAGAATGTCAATTAACCAACATAAAATGGAAGACACAGCTTCCCAGTGCTTGAACTACTTATAACCACCTTCTAGTATCTAGATGGTAACCAAATAGGTAGCCAACTATGAGAGGTTAAGGGAAGACTGGACTGACAAAACACTGACTTTGATCTTGGGCAAGTCAAAGCTTTTCTGAATCTGTAAACTTGAGACAAGACCACCTGCATCATAAAGCTTGACTAGCACATATGGACACAGTTAATTTTTTTTTTAATCCTCACCTGAGAATATTTTTCCACTGATTTTTAGAGAGAGGGAAAGACAGCAATATCGATGTGAGAGAAACACATCGATTGGTTGCCGTTCTGCATGAGCCCCAACCAGGGCCTGGGCCAGGGAGGAGCTTGTAACCAAGATACATGCCTGTAACTGGAATCGAACCTGGGACTCTCTGGTCCACAGGCTGACTATCCACTGAGCCAAACCGGCCAGGGCTGGACATAGTTAACTTTAAAACGTTTTTTACATATAAGAAACTTACAAAGCAGAGGAGATTCTTGTCAAAGATTTATCACCTATTCCAGGGCTTGCAGCACAACTTTTGCTCTATTGAAAAATATATTTTTTTGGTAAACTTGGTATGCAAAGCCAGATATAGTGGAAGAACTCTATTCCTAACAAAAATGGAAAGGCATTTTCTTGACCCTTGTATGAGTCTAACCAAATCTTCTATTTGAGCAATGACCCATAAATAACATTGCTGTTCACCTACTTTCCCCATCTGAACTTACGAAAAATAAGAGAAAGTACTTACTAATGACAACTTTAATGTGAACATGTGTTTAACCCTCCAGAAAGTGTCATAAATTACAGGGAAGAGCAAGTTGCCATTGAAAGGAGTACATGAGGCTTAGGAATGGATGGCATGCAGTTTCTGGATCCAGCTGACACTCAAATGTATGAAAGCAATTCATAACATCAGTCACTTGAACAATCGGAACTTCTTCACGTACTGATTCACTTCTTCCTTGGGGTAGGGACGGAGTGCAATGCAAGTGGCGACATTCTCTGGCTGCTCCAGCCATAGCATGTGGTCGATGTTCTTCTCCTGCAGTGTCCCAGCCAGCTCCTTCAGGGTGGCCTCATCTGGGGCCTACAAGAAGCAGAACGTAGAACATAGATGGAATAGCCCATTTAGGGAGTGTCAAGTCAACGGGAAGAAATATGGGGAGGAGGAGGCTCCCCTGAACTGAAAGTGGAGCATGTCTCCAGAAGTAATAGCTTCATTGCTCCATTTTTCATTCACTCTCTGTAGGACATTAGATAAATTGCCTGGGGGCTGGGGAGAAAGGGAGAGGCTTAGTATTTCTGTTTAGAAAATGGAGATTTTTCTCTTCCTTCTTGAAATGCTGCATGCACTGTCAGTAATGATGCTCTAGACCAGCGGTTCTCAACCTGTGGGTCACGAGCCCTTTGGCGGTCGAACGACCCTTTCACAGGGGTCGCCTAAGACCATCCTGCATATCAGATATTTACATGACGATTCATAACAGTAGCAACATTACAGTGATGAAGTAGCAACGAAAATAATTTTATGGTTGGGTCACAACATGAGGAACTGTTTTAAAAGGGCCAGAAGGTTGAGAACCACTGCTCTATACATTTTCTAGTCCCCTTGTGGCTGGTACCCAAATAGCTATCCCTAACCCTTCAGCCAGCTCTTAAGCAGAAGTTACAAAGGGTAAGGAAGGGGAAGATCTGTTTGGCCATCTGCAAAAAGGGCCTTCCCGCTATGTTACACCCCTGGTGTTTGTGACGCTGGGTTCAATGTACACTAGGGTTCACCTTTATTTTCAAGTAATTTGGCGTCATGTCCAGGTCAACGCTTCCGTTTCACTGGCAATAAATCCCGAATCCTTATCCTGGTCGGTTTTGCGGGAAGAGAGGGTAACAATTTCATCCGAGGCAGCATTAAAAGGCTGGCCCAGTGCACTGGTGGATCGGCGGGTCTCTGCAGCCTCCTCTCGCACAGGTATCGCTAAGACGGCCGCAGATGAGACCGGAGTGGGGGGGGGGGGGGGCGGTGCGAGCCCATTTAATAACGGACCCCATGTCCCCTTTTCACTGTCAGGCCCTCCCCAACCAAGGGAAGACTCTCTGAGTCAGTGGTTCTCAACCTTCCTAATGCCGCGACCCTTTAATACAGTTCCTCATGTGGTGGTGACCCCCAACCATAACATTATTTTCGTTGCTACTTCATCACTGTCATTTTGCTACTGTTAGGAACCGTCATGTAAATATCTGATATGCAGGATGTATTTTCATTGTTACAAATTGAACATAATTAAAGCACAGTGATTAATCACAAAAACAATATGTAGTTATATGTTTTCTGATGGTCTTAGGCGACCCCTGTGAAAGGGTCGTTTGACCCCCAAAGGGGTCACGACCCACAGGTTGAGAACCGCTGCTCTGAGTAAATAGCTCAAGTGACCCCAGAACCGTCCCCAAATCTTAGATGCTAAAGACTCCTCCCACTAACACGTCCCCCAACACGGACTCAAGGCCACACCCACTTCCGGTCTCAACTCACTCAGCGCCCCTCCCCCCTCCGCCTCACCTCCAGGACCACCTTGCGCATGCGCCCCAGCTCCCGGAGGTAGGCCACAGTGTGCGGGTGGTCGCGGTGAACGTGCAAGGCCGCGGTGGCTGCGTGGCAAGCCTGCGCTACCAGTGCGCCCGCGGGCCAGGAGAATGGAGCCTGCGATAGATCCTTTCGTAACACCAAATACTGTACCAAGACCTGCGGCTCCGCGCTGGGTGCCGCCATATTCCTGCCCAGCAGGAAGGCCTGGCCTAGTGCGCGGTGCATGCTGGGATCAGGGAGGGGCCCTGAGCGCGGCCATGTTTTTGTACGGAGGCTGCGCAAAGCATGCTGGGGCCGAGTGGCTGGCTTTTGAAGGCGAGGATGGCGGGAACTCGTCCCGGGGCTGCGTGAGCCCGAGGAGAGGAGGTAAGGGAGGAGGTGAGGGGAAATGAGGTTCGGGCCGGTGGCTGGGTGGAAGGCTACATGGCCCCTCGCAGCTCCTGGCGTGTGGAAGGCGAACCCGCCGAGCCGGAGGGCCTGTGCCCCCGGGAGCGCTCAGGGCCGGCGAGCTGGCGGTGGACGCGGGCTGCTGGCGCCCGGGGGCGGGGCGGGGAAGGGGAGTCCTGGCAGTGACCCTTGGGGTGTTGCTCTACCGTCTAGGTTTGTCTGGAGGTGGCTAGATGTGACTTCCTTGCCATTTTTTCCTGTGTCGGCGCGGAAATCTAGGTTCTTGCTGCCGGCGCCTGGACCGCTTCCCGGGAAGGCTGGTGGATTTGGAAACCTGAGCGGATGGAACTGGCGGACAATTCCAGTCCGGAGGGCGGGTCCGGGGCAGGTATTCAAGCGGCTGTCTCTATCCCTTCGCGGCTGCTGCCCAGAGATGACCACCACCCCCCCGCCCCCCTTCCTCTCCTCTCCTCTCTGTGGTGCCTGCTCCGTTGGGGAGCGGGACAGTGGAAGGCACCGAGGCACGCACACCCCCCTTGCGCCGCACAGGTTTCGTGGTTTTTACAATTTGAAGGCAAAACCCCCACCTGCAAAAAAGGTGGGACTCGCCTTATTGCCGGTCTGAGGGACCAGCGGCTAGATCATCAGGGCACAATGAACTTCACGTTTCTAGGCTCCGGCCCCTTTTTACACCGGTCGTGTGCATTCATCATGTGCTGTGTCTCTTTCCAGGGCTACAGTTCTAGGCAGCGAGGTCTCCCTCTCTCTCCCCAGGATTTCGGGGGCCCTTTATGCATGACTCCGTGGGAGGGGCAGTGCCAGGCGGGGGCGTTGGCATCGGTCAGAGCTGGGTTGGAGTCCCGGCTCTGCCGCTGCAAACGCTGTGGCCTTGGGCAGGTTATTTTCCCTTTCTCTGCTTCCGTTTTTTACCGGGAAAATGGAGGTGAATAGCAGCATTGTGGTAGTGTTGTGGGAATTAGATAAACAATTCTTTTCCGGTTTCTCACAGAAAGCATTTAACACACACACACATACATATATATATATACATATGTATATATATATGACATATTCAATAAATGCTTTGATTCTTTACGTTTTGCAAGTAAATAACCTAGCACACGTGTGTTAATACGTAGGAAGAGTTCAGCAGATGCTTTATTGGAGTTGATTATGAAAATACGACCTTTACGGTGCAGGCATCCCCCAGAGATATTCCTGGTTCAGTTCTAGAGCGCTGCCATGAAGCAAGTCAGAATCTGCTCACTGGTGTGGGATGTTGCTTTCACACACACACAACCAACACTGTACTGGGAAGGGCAGTAAAGGACGCACCATACAGCCAGGTGTGCTGGTGTTGGTCCTTAGTCCATCTCTAGGGAACTGACATTTGCCTCTGAGTTTCTGTCCAGCAGGGAGCGTGTTTTCCTCTCTAATATTTGTGGACCGTTCTCTTAGTTTGTGCTCTTATAGTCCTGTACTAATATTTTTCAGAGCTTCAAAGAATTATGCTTTAGCACTTTGGGGAAACATGCATAAAAACCAATTTAAGAAAACAATTCTACATTTTGAAAAACAGTTTCTGAGAGAGCCAGTGAATTTGGTGACTGTTTTCCGCTGGGTTATTATCACCATGGATAGCTGAGATTAGCTATATTCAGAGAATATTCTTTTTTGGACGTTGTCCTGGTTAGGGACTGCTTGCTTGTACATCGGTGTTCAGGCTAAGAGGCTGCTGATCTTTGGTTTCTGTTGTCAGTTCTTCTGGTTTTATCAATTGGGGCCAATGTCTAATAATTAACTAGCCACAAAGTTCTGAAAAAGGGGGGGGGGGGGTGACCCTTTATTCTTTCCTGCAATGCTTTCTGCTGCCAGAATTGGAAATCCTTGGCTTCTTGAGAAATTCTCCCTGCTTTCTTCAGGTGTGCTCGCTCACTTGGAAAGACTAGAGGCTGAATCCCGTAAAAAATTCGAAGAGCCACAGGGAGCGGAGAGCGCTCTTGGAAACAAGATTCGTAACCTGAGGAGTCTGCGAGATAAACTGAGGGCGGAAGTGAACCGGCGTCGGGCCGAAGTGAGTAGGAGGGTGATTGTTGGCAGGCTTCCCTGGTGTGTAAAGAGCATGACCTGGGAATTCGAAAATCTGTATAATGTGATTTACCTGTGATCTTACTGGATTGATTTCAGTCCTTGATCCCTCATCAAACCTGTAGGTCTCAGCTGATACCAACATCAACTAACAATTCTCAGGCATTACTGATGGCCCCGCAGGTTCTAAAACCTGCCCTCCGCCATGAACCTGTTGCCCAGGCCCAGCCTGACTTGAATCATTGGTACCGTGTCATTAGTGCCATTTTTCTGTTGCCCAGACTTGAAGCCTCACAGTAAACATTGACTCTTTCCTCTTTTCAGTTTTCTATCTAGCCCAGGTCCAGCCAGCAAGAACTCGCAAATTTTCTTTTAGGTAGTCTTTGTGCTTCCTCCTCTTCCTTCTCCACTCTATTGCAATAACGCGAGTATTATCCACATCTGTTATAAATATGTATCAGGTGATTTGGATGCCGGGATTGTCACAATAGTCTGCTAGTTGGTTCTCTTCTCTAGTATTTTACTCCTCCAGTAAATTCTACATAGCCAAGAAAATGCTTTCATAAAACACTGTCGTTTCCTGGCTCGAAAAACTTCACTAACCATTCATTGCCCATGGCTATGGTCAGCCTTCTTTTTCTCACCTTCCCACCTCTCTTCCGTTGCCCTCTTTACTCGCTTCTCTCTCTCCCTCCCTCCCTTCACTTTTTTATTAAAGTAAAATATATCTGTAAATATATATAAAGAGCACAAATCTGCAGAACCTTTTACAAAGTGAACACACCTGTACCACACAGATCAAAGCAGAAAATATTATCAGTGCCTGAAGTCTCCCTCTTGTTTCCTTCTAGTCATTTCCCTCAAGGTAACCACTATTCTGATTTCTGTCATCACACGTTGGTTTTACCTGTTTTTGAACTTCATATAATTGTTAAAATTAGAAAATTCATGTCTGGCTTCTTTAGCTGAATATTATGTCTGTGAGATTCATGTTGTTGCATGTAATGGTCATTCTTTTTTTATTGCTGTATAGTAATATGAATATTCCACAGTTAATTTAGCTGTTGTACTGTTAGTGACATTTGGGTTATTGGGGCTGTTTCACTTTGGGTCTATTAAGAATAATGCTGCTGCCATGACCAGTGTGGCTCGATTGGTTAGAGCATCCGGTGCACCAAAGGATTACAGGTTTGGTTCTTGATCAGGTTCTGGGTTTGATCCCCAATTGGGGCGTGTACTGGAAGCAATCCATGGATGTTTCTTGCATTAATGTTTCTCTCTTTCCCTCTCCATTCTTCTCTCTAAAATCAATTAAAACACACACACACACACACACACACATATTCTCAGGTGACACTTAAAAAGAAGAATGCTGCTGTGAATATCCTTGTTCCTGTGTTTTGGTCTAAAAATATACACCTTTCTATTAGGTATGGATTTGGTAGAATTGCTGGGTCACGGGTATGCATATTAGCTTTAGTAAGTACTGCCAAACAGCTTTTTTATTTTTTTTTTTAAATATATTTCTTTATTGATTTCAGAGAGGAAGGAAGAGGGAGAGAGAGATAGTTACATCAATGATAAGAGGGAATCATTGATTGGCTGCCTCCTGCACGCCCGCTACTGGGGATCGAGCCCACAGCTCAGGCATGTGCCCTTGGCCCGAATCGAACCTGGGACCCTTCAGTCCGCAGGCCGACGCTCTATCCACTGAGCCAAACCGGCTAGGGCCCAAACAGCTTTTGAAAGTGATTGTACCAGTTTTACATTCCCAGCAATATTGTATAGGCTTTCCATTGTTTTGCATCTTTATCTATAGTTGATATTGTTGGTTTTAAAAATTTGACATTCTGGTGGGGGTATAATAGTATCTCATTGTGAATTAATTTGCATTTGCCTAATAAGTAATGATGTTAAGTACCTGTATTAGACACTTCAGAGTCTTCTTTTGTAAAGTATGCTTTTCAAGGCTTTTGCAAAAATTTTATTGGGTTGTCTACCTCTTTAAATTGTAGAATTCTTTACGTATTTTGGATATGAATTCTTTGTTTGGTATATGTTTTACAAATCTTCTCTTACATTGTAGCTTGCCTTTTCATTCTCTGATGGAGTCTCGTGATGAGCCTTTGTTTTAATGAAGTTTGATTTAGGAATCTAATTTTATGCTTACCGCTCTTTGCCTGGAGGGTACATTGCCTGCAGAATGTTGGGTTCCCTTCTTGATGGGATCTTGGCCCATAGAAAGGCTGCTTTGGTAACTTTGGCCTCGTTTTTTGTCTTAGACTGCTACACAGTCTGGCCTATAGCTTTCTGTTTGACTCATATGCCTTGTGATACAAATCAAATGCTCCGAGGGGGGAGCTGCAGGGAAAGCCCAGCTAAGCTCAGAGCATGTATCTTTAACCTTCAGTCTGGCTATTTGGTGGTTCTGTAATGCCTTCAGACCATTTTGTTTATTTGCTTGTATGTTTGCTTGCTTAGTTTTAGAACTGCTTTTGAGGGGAACCTGCTATGTAGTTCTCAGAGGGAGCGCCAGTCTGAGACTATCTATTGGGCCATTGCTCTAAGTGTGCATCCTAGAGTCAGGATTTCTTATCCTGCCACTTGAAAGCTTGCTGATCCAAACCAACTTTCCAGCTTTGCCTCTTTGCAACTCACCCTGTGTTCACACTAGACTTTTCTTCACACCCTTTACTTTAGCCTCTCACAATACTCTTTAGGCCAGCACGATCCTAGCACTGTGACCCATGAGATTCTTCCTCTACTATGAATTCATAGCACTGGTAGGCCACTGGAGCATTTCTTCATTCATTGTGTAATACACATTCTATTCAGCTTTATTCCAGTTCGATGCAAGCAGAGACTTTGTGTTATGCCCCTTTGTACCATCTGATTTGCTGCATATCTTTCAGGTAGAAGCCAGTGTAGAACCTGACCAAACATTTGAGGTCAGTGAGCAAGAAGTTTTGGAAAGAAAACGAGAAAATGTGAAATCCATTCTGCAAGCATATCGTTTTACAGGTATACCTTTTTCTAACCTGTTTCAGTCTGGGTCTCTTGTCTCTACTGAGTTAGTTTGCTAGTTGTATTATTAGTCTTGGACTTACTCCTTGAGCATTGGTTTTGCCCCCTCAATATACACAAAAAACTGGCATAGTATTTGTAGGCATCTTTACCTACAATATTGGCCTCTTTGTGCAGCAGATTGACTAGTAGCTGGTTTCAACTATTCATTTTAGCTGTTCAGTGTGTGCCAGATCCTGTACTAGAACTTTCTTTACTTCTGGCTTGCTTTATGCCACTGGTCAAATAGTTTGAGCCCCTGAAGTCTCTGTTTCACCATTAATATGGGGGTTTAGTCTCATTATCTATGTCACAAGAGGATTGTGGGGAGAACTGGGTACTACCATAAATTATTTAATACTGAGAATAAAAGAGAATAGGTAAATTGAAATTTTCAAAATCTCTTCCTCAGTAATTGCTATTTAGGATTTTTCTTTTCCCCACCATCCCATGGTTTTAACTCAAAGTGAGAGTTAATGAGGGGAAAGAGTCTATGATAGTCATTCATTCAACAAACACTTGAGTACACACTATACGTGTGGTGCTGGAGCAGCTGGTATGAACAGGTGAGTAAGGTACTGACTCTGCCTGACATCTGTTGAGGTGTGTTGTCTTGTTTGCCTCAGGGCTCAGTGGGAAACTGACCAGCCGAGGAGTCTGTGTTTCCATCAGCACTGCTTTTGAGGGGAACCTGCTGGATTCCTATTTTGTGGATCTTGTCATACAGAAACCACTTCGGATACATCACCATTCGATTCCAGTCTTCATTCCCCTAGAGGAGATAGCTGCAAAATACCTACAGAGTAATATTCAGCACTTCCTGTACAGTCTCTGCGAATACCTAAATGCTTACTCTGGAAGGAAGTATCAAGCAGATCGACTTCAGGTATCTGTCTGGAATCTTATATGGCATTTGATGAGCCCAAGTTAGACTTAAAGGAGACAAAAAAGAGTCAAGTTGTTTTTTTAATGTTTCATAACTGAGTTAGAAGTTTGACTATTATCCTTCTAATACTTGGTTTATTATTTATATACAAGCTATTTCCTACTCTCTTACCTCTTGAAACTCTGGATGATGTTCAAGCATGAATACTGGTTAAGGAGTTATTCACGCCTCAGTAGTGATCTTCAAACTTCTATATTTGACCCTTTCTTCCCCTCACAAAATAGTAGAGTACAGTTGCTATACTGTTAATTCAACAGGGATTGATAGAGTACTTACTATGTGCCAAGTGCCTTGCTGAATTGAGTATAAATGCAAAGCAGAATAATGTTTTCTGAAATATCAGAGGAATACTGTCTATCTTTGCCTGAACTCCTCCCTACTTTCTTAGGATTGCAATTGAGCCTGGGGTTGGGGTAAAAAACAAAAAAAAAAAAACAGGCAAGAATGAATCCAATAGGGAATAAGTGACTCTTGTAAATTTAGTATTTCCCTCACCATGCATTTGGAATGACACTGAAGCTCCTGGTTGTCATTTGATAAACTGATATGTATATGCAGAAAGCATCTTAGCCCTATATATGATGTCAGTGAAATTCTTGGCAGAAATAGTATCCCTCCCCTTTCTCCCCCCCCCCCCCCCCCTCCCGCCCCCGCCTCTGGCCATTTACTTAAGTGCTCCTGCAGGTCTTCCTAGGCTTCCACTGACTCTTAGTTATCCTGTATCTCTATCATTAGTCCTTTTTACAGGCCTTTCTCTGTCCTTTATTTATCTGAAATCTAATTAATGGGGCCCTATTTTTGGTAATCAGTGTTTGAAGTATCACAGCCACTCACTGCTTTTAGAGCTGTAATTGTCTATACTTTGTGTCTGTTTTGATCCCCGCCTCCATTAGAGTGACTTTGCAGCCTTTCTGGCTGGGCCCTTGCAAAGAAACTCACTGTGCAACCTGCTATCATTTACTTACAAAGCGGAGCCAAATGGCCAGTCCTTCCCATTTTGTGCTAGACTGCTATATAAGGACATCACAAGAACCCTTCCAACTGACGTCACTGTTACTTATCAAGGTAAGAGGAAGGGTGGAGAAATTATATAACAAGCTCTGGGTTACTCAAGTTGAGTGAAACAGGGTAAAATAGGCAGAATACATGAGTTGGACCTCTTGAGACACTTTCTTCTGTTTATATACCATAAAGCAGAAAAATGTGAAGACTATTTGTTTTATTTGTTTCTACCAATTTTTCCTCTTCTCTTTGTAAGTAATAAACATAATCATCATCATTTTCCCTCCTACTTTGCTCCTTCCAAATCAGCTAGTGTTCTTTCAGCTTATAATTTGTTTTCATTGAAGACTGCTCTTGAAGAGACAGCTAATGAGGCTGAGTCATAGGGCCAGAGTGGTGCAGAGAGCCAAATGGACATGAAAGTCATTATACATTGAGCTTTCTAGAGACTATTCAGTAAATGGGGTTTTTTTTTTCAGAACTGACTGAGATTTTTGTGCATGTGTATGTCTGACCTTGTTTCAGTTAAGTGTACCATAGTAATGTACATGGGCAGTAATGAAAAATAAGAAAATGTTTTAGGAGGCAAGAATTTCGAAGCTGCCACGGGTTTTATACCATAGGTATTTTTTTAATCTTCACCCTAGGACATGCTTATTAATTTTAGAGAGTGGGGAACATTGATGGGAAAAAGAACAATATACCTTCCACATGTGACCCCACCGGGGATCGAACCTGCAGCCTTTCAGTGTATGGGACGATGCTTCAACCAACTGAGCCACACCAGTCAGGGCACCATAGGTTTTTCTTTCCCTTCTAAGTTCCCCATCTCAAAATTGGCATTGGTGTAATTAGAGCCAGCCTCTCGGCTCCAGACCAAAAAATAAGTTACCTAGGGCCAGATTATCAGTGACGACCCAGGTTCTGATTCTCCCAAGTGCACTGGTGAGATTGACAGAAGCTGTCCTTTTAGGAACGGATGCATTGTCCACCTCCTGGGAAGAACAGCGAGCTTCCCATGAAAACCTGTTCTGTACAAAGCCCCTTCATCAAGTGTTTGCTTCATTTGCAAGAAGAGAAGAAAAGCTGGATATGAACCTGCTCTACTAGAATATTCTTTGCATTGAGAACACATCAAAAGTGAGTAAACAAGTACTGGACACAGTCCCAGGCAAGGTCATGGGACTGGAAACTATTGAAAGGCTCAGACTCCTTACAATGGAGACAGATACCCACCTCTTCAGGATGCTGAAGGTGCAAGTTTGAGTCTAGACCAGCCATGGGCAAACTACGGCCCGCGGGCCGGATCCAGCCCGTTTGAAATGAATAAAACTAAAAAAAAAAAAAAAAAAAAGACCGTACCCTTTTATGTAATGATGTTTACTTTGAATTTATATTAGTTCACACAAACACTCCATCCATGCCTTTGTTCCGGCCCTCCGGTCCAGTTTAAGAACCCATTATGGCCCTCGAGTCAAAAAGTTTGCCCACCCCTGGTCTAGACATTGGCAATTTTGGGCAATTCTCCACAATTGCCTGGTCAGTTGTTAAAGGCTCAAGACCATCTGTTCTTAGAGATAGTGATTTGTCCATACGTTTTAGTTGAAAATAACACTGGGTTGTAGGGCAATCGAAGGCATTTTGTGAAAGAGGAGTATATACTATTCAACCAGAGTATTTCTAACTTTTATAAGAGCTTTAATTCCATCTCATTTTCCTAATTGAGACATTTGAAAAGGAAGTTCTTAGAACATTCTGTTCATATGAGATGAATCTTATAGTTAAGAAGGGACATGTGTTTAGTCTTTGGTTTGGAGCAGCATATTCTAGACCGCTGCTTTTGAAGAAGGTGGTGTGAGAAAGTACTATGGGTAAAGTAATCAGGGTTCTATGTCTCATTTGTTTCCTAAAACATCCGGGTAGAAAGCATGGTCAGAAGTCTGCTCATAAGGGGAAGCAGACCTTCCTCCATCTCCTGGTCTGATAACCAGGGCCTTGGATCTGCTGGCACTTTCTTTGGTTTAAGGCAGTATGTGTAGGGCCAGGTTCTGCCATTTCAGGTCCTGTCCCGCTTTGGCCAGTCAAATAGGCGTCATTACTACCCAAGCCCCACTCACTCTAAAATGGTCACTTCCTAGACCTGGTGACCAGGAAGTAACCGTACAGGTGTGGGAGCACCAGCTAACTCTGGGAGGAGCAGGCAGTGGTGAGTCAGTTAGGACCACCGTTTAGAAGAAAGCACCTAGAAAGTAAGAGATGTCTTAGTTCAAGCTCTTGTGCCTTCCAGGAAGGTAGTTAGCAAAAAGCACTTCTCTGAGGAGAGGTATTAACAGGATTTTCACAATGATCACATTCAAGTTGAAGAAAACTTTTAATAAAACAGTCTTATTCTTTATCAATACCTGTAAATTCTCTTTTAAAGCAGTAGCAAAGGCGACTGTAGCAAGAGCTCAAAAGGCAAGGCAATATCGGAAAGTGTCTTTTAACAGAAAGTTAAAAATATAAATGTAGATCTGTTGATATATTTTTCTTTCAGAAATAAATTCCCTTTCCCTCCCACCAGGTAAAAGGAAATATTGCACTTTCTTCTCCCATGACTAAGGTGACAGGGATTCCAGAAGAACCTTTCAAGATTATCAGGACAGGGCCCTTTGACCTAACTCAGATCATACAGAGACAGGTCTCCAGCTGGTGCTCTCTTCAGAATGAAAAGCACAGCTTTCAAGTTATAGCTGGGAGCAGACATTCACCAGCATAGTGGCCCTGCCACAGCTTCCCCTCCAGCTGAGCTCCCACCTCTGATACATCCTGCTCACAGTGGCCATGGCCTCTGTGGGGGAAGAAGGGCTGGTCCAGTGCTATGCCTAAGACCCTTACTCTGGGGGAGCTACAGGCACACTGAGGAATAAATAGTATGGCCACCCTCAGAGCTCATGAAATGAAGGCTTGAGGAGATTTTTAAAACTAAAGTCTATGTGAGTGTGCACTTCAGCAATTTGGGACTGTTGGGACTTAGTCATTTGTCCTTTCCCAAGGTCTTTGATTCCAAAAAATACATCCTCCCTGGGGCTAGCAGCCATTCAGGAGTTGTCTACCACCTGGTGGGGCAGGGTCACAGAGGAGCCATTCGGGAAGGCGGCTGGCTTATCACGCCCCTTCAAGAAAAAGGTTAGCAGCTCCCCCTTCCCTTTCACAAAGATGGGCCCCCGCCTCACAAAGCGAAAGCCGTACTCTCGAAGGATGGCTTGTGTTTCTTCTACCACCTGTAGAGGAAGCACAGAGCTTGGGGTTAGACAGTGAGCCTACACCGAGGCTATCCAGATGAGATCTCCATGTGACCCACAGGTCCCAGTCACTCCTTGTACTCCATGCCCCAGAACACAGGTGCGCTTTGCCAGGGGTCCTCCCTCTGCCCAAAGAGAGTCTAGCACTCTCTCCTCAGATGCCTATGTGATGGCACCACTGTTGGGGAACTTTTACCCTCTGCTCTTGTTCCCTTTGCCCCTCTTGTGGAACTTTCCTGCCAGGCCTAGGTGACACAGCCCAGGATATTATTACCCAGAACTTATTCCTAAGTTTTGCAAACAGGTTCAGTGTCTCTTCTCCCTTCTGCTGCCCTGGAGGCATCTTTCCCCACTCTTGCCTTTGCTCTCCCAGCACTGCCGATGTCATGTTTAGGCCAATGAGGAGACAGTGCACAGCAGAACACACTATTCCCTGCATCTGAGCACATGGACAGACCTGAATGTTACCCATGACCCCTGTGGACTCCATCCTGCTGGCGACGTTGACTGTATTGCCCCAGATGTCGTAGTGTGGTTTCCGGGCTCCAATGACCCCAGCCAGGACCCCTCCTTTGTTCATGCCTACGATAGAGGCATAAAGTTCAGCATAGCTTCACCTCTCAGAAGCTACTAGGTTCTCTCACAGAGTTCACCACCTGACCTCTACCACAAAGCTATTCATATTTACCCTGCCTTCACCAGGTATCACCAGGTACTTGGCAAACTGTTAGCCTCCCCCCAGTATGCTGATTAACAGTACAGAAGTTGCCAGTTTCTCTCTAACATGGACCTGGCACTTTCTCCTGTGATTTCATCAGGAGTGAGCCCCCAATTATCTCCACATTCCCATAAGGCAATGGTTCTCAACCTTCTGGCCCTTTAAATACAGTTCCTCATGTTGTGACCCAACCATAAAATTATTTTCGTTGCTACTTCATACCTGTAATGTTGCTACTGTTATGAATCGTCATGTAAATATCTGATATGCTACTGTTATGAATCGTAATGTAAATATCTGGCGACCCCTGTGAAAGGGTCGTTCAACCGCCAAAGGCGTTGAGAACCGCTGCCATAGTGGGTAACGGATGACTAATTCTTAACAGACTGGACTGAAGTGAATAAACCCCTCAATAGGCATAGTCAGATTGAGAAGGAAACTATCATTGTAAACACTGTGAGACAGGGATGGCTGGCCATCGGTCAGGTTTCAGCCTGGTCATCTAGAAGAGCCTGGACTAAAGGTCCTTCCAGCTCTGAGTATGGGACCCTACCCCGTCTAAATGCGTCAGATCTCTCTAAGCCTCTCCTCCTTCTTGGTGATTGCTGACTGCCCTGTGTCAGAAGGGAGCTAGAGCCTTACCTATGCGCAGCATGAAGTTGTTGAAGGACTGGTTGTTGATGTTTGTAAGCGTATCCTTCATGGCTAGCGCAAAGTCAGCCAGATCAGCCAGGTGCTGCCAGCGCTCCTTGTCTGACTTTTCCTCCTGTGCGAGGGAGCAGCAGTGAAAGCATCAGGAGCCACTCTGGGCCACACCCGCAGCAGACTATGCCACCCCTTCTTAACATTCTGGAGGTCAGTCCCTTCACCTGGTTGATGAAGGCCTATTCTTCCGTTTTTCTCACAAAGGAGTCAGGATCCTCTTTAGCACCCTCTGTCACTGTGACAGAGATTGGGCAATGGTGGTGGGGAGGACAAATTGTACCTAACCCGTCTGCTGTGTACCTGCTTAGGAGTCACGTCTCTTCACCTAGTCCGAACCTGGTCTTAAACTTGGGATAGTTGTCCTTGTTTTAATTCCTAAACTAGATTATAAGCACTTGAGGGTTAGGCGTGTTTCTTTAACCTCATCCATAATAAGGAGATGGCGGTTGTGATGTTTTAAGAACAGCCCTTGAGACAAGGGCCCCAACAGCTTTTCTCACCTCTGGTACCTAAATAGAGCTGGCTTCACAGGTCTGCTTTAACTTAACAAAACCATTCCCCGATGTGGATATTTTCATGGTTCCATAATTGTGTAGATGGTTCTGTTGCCCAGCACTTATGAAAGTATAGAAGGGAGCACAGCCACAGTTCCACAAAGCATCTTATGCCTGACTTAAGCCAGGGAACAACAGTGGACTGCTGTGTGTGTGCTGTTATTTCTGCTCATTACACTTTTTCAGTAAACCCAGTTTTAAATTGGCTTGGACCTAGTGGTGTGTGTCTGTACTGGTGCAAAAGTGCCTTTGTACAACAGTGCTTAATGTTAGTTGCTCTTGTAACTCCTGGTTTCCCATGTGCTAAGTGTGGGCTGCCTCTTGCCTCAGGAGGCAGAGCCCTATCTCCTCTCTAGCCATTGAGGAGGTTAGGTACCTTGCTGGAGCTGGTAAAGCCGTTGGTGTTGACATCTGGGGTGACTCCGGAAGCTGCCATATAGGTACTGCCAATGGTTTTGATCTTGGTGATGACCCGGAATTTGGGATTGTCTAGAAGCTAAGACCAGTATTAAGGAAGAGAAAACTGTCAGCAGTCAATTGGGATTGATGAGCCAACTAAATGACAGGTTTGCCTGTTTGCAATTCCCCCACAAAACATCCAAGAGATGCTTTTCTATAAAAGCTTTGTTCACCTCTTATCTGCCATGTGATCCTAGGCAAACTTCTTGATTTCCTAAGCCTCAGTTTCTACAACCTTAACATTGGGATAAAATTGCCAATCTCCTAGGCAGCTGAACATATACGTAAAAACATTTCTCTTGATGTATGTTACCTAATAAATGTTTAATGAATCTGAATTTGAAGGTAGGAGGAATCAGGAACCTTAGGATCTTGTTTCGGCCACTTTTTTTTTTTTTTTTTTTTTTTAATAATTTTTATGTCTTAAATTATTACAGAGTATTACATATGTCTCCTTTTGCCTCCCCCCCTCGCCGCCCCGTGTCTTGTGTCCATTGGTTAATCTTATATGCATGCATATAAGTCCTTCGGTTGATCTCTTAATCCCCCCCGCAAACCCTCCCAAGACTTCCCACTGTAGTTTGACAGTCTGTTCAATGTTGCTCTGCTTCTGTATCTACTCCTGTTCATCAGTCTATACTGGTCCCCTTTGTCTGTCCCAACCTCACTGGAGTAGTCTCAACCTTACCAGGGCCGTCTGAGCCTCACCAGGGCCGTTACAGCCTCACCAGGGTCATCCTGACCTCACCGGGGCCATTTCAACCTCACAGGGGCCGTTTCAACCTCACCGGGGCCGTCCCTACCTCACGGGGGTCGTTGCAACCTCACCAGGGCTGTCCCTACCTCTCGGGGGCCGTTTCAACCTCACCAGGGCCATCCCGAGCTCACCGGGGCCGTTTCAACCTCACAGGGGCCGTCCCAACCTCACCGGGGCCGTTTCAACCTCACCTGTCCCTACCTCACGGGGGCCGTTTCAACCTCACTGGGGCCGTCCCTACCTCACCGGGTTTCGGCCACTCTTTATCCTGTGAAGTTGCAGGTGATTCCCCAGGCTCCCATCTCACCCCCTCAGACCCAACACTCCAAGCAGCTATAGAAGCCCATACATTACAGGGAGGGGATTATATAGGAAAATGTAGCCAGCTAGAGCAGAGGTGGGGAACCTTATCAACTTAAAAATTAGCCTGCTATATTTGGTCAAATGTTTAATTACTTCACCCCTAATGCCTTGGCAGAGCCAGACGTTCCCCATTCCTGAGTTCGAGTAACTCCAGTTTCTCTTGGACTTCTGCAGCCTGTCCTGAGAGATCATTTGAAACAAGCTGGCCTTGTGGCAGGAGGAGGGGAGCAAGATGGACACTCACAGAGTCAAAATCTGAGATGATCTCATTGAGGAAGCGCAGACACTCAATGCCACCATTATTGATGCTCTCCTCTGTGTAGAAGTCAGCAAAGTTGGGCAGGGAGGCAAACATGACTCCAATCTCATCATAAGACTGGCTATACAGCTCCTAAAAAGAGGGAGGGCCAAAGTGCTCAAAGACTGGTTAAATACTGTGCTACAGAAATGTCATCTTCCACACCAATAGTTGCACTCTGCTTGTTGGACACACACATCTCCCAGATTATCCCAACTCTGAATTGTTAGAAAGCTCTCATCACAACTGACTAAATTAAAATTTAAAAACAAACAAAAAACAGCTTCTCTAGTCCCTGTACAGCCCTAGCTGAGAGAAAGGGAGTTGGGAAGTGAGGCAGAAGCAGCATTCTATTTGAGCTCACAGCTGGCAAAAACGCAGGCTCCAGCCAAAGTTTCGTCTTCTGAAAACGGCCTCACATTGGTGTGTGTGTCCCCAGAAACAGTGTCTGTAGCAGGTCTGGGCTCAGAGGTGCTCCCCAGCAGAAAGCCAGAAGACACACAACCTCCTGGCTCCAGGCCATAGCACGAAGTCACCCCTCACCTCATCTCTCTTCTTGGACCCCAGGAAATGGCGTGCCACATGGTCGGGCAACATGTTGGTGACCAGGGCCTCATTCCAGCGTCGCATCTCGTAGACACGTTCCTTCTGGTCATGGACCTCAATCTTCCACAAGAACAGTGTCCGTGCGAGTTTTTCTACCTGCAGACACATGCAAGGTGTATGTTCTAAACTGGCCATTTGATGGGAAGATGAAAACTGGGAGGAAGATGGCTACATGGCAAGGGAAAGAAAAAGACCACCCAGAGCTGCAGTGAGGAGCCCAGCCTCTGTGGTTACAGCAGAGATCAAAGGCATCTTCTGGATGTGTGGAGTCTCCCAGGATCTAACTAGCTACAGGTCTGCCTTATGGGATCTCCTAGTCCAGGGAGGAGTCCCATTTCCAGCTGGCCACGAAGTGGCTTGGGAAGGCTGTACTTCCCCTGGCCAACCACTGGGTGGTACTTGAGCTAACATGGAGCAGTGGAGCAGTAAGTCCCTTACTTCCCTGCCCGCTCTTTTTTTCCCTTTTAACCAAACAAAAAACTTCATCAGCTCTTTCCCTTTCTCTTCTGGCTCCGTGGTCAGTGTGTTAATGACCCCCCCCCCCCCCCCCCCAGAGCCTGGGTGAATAAAGATCCATAAGCCCCTGGCTTAGAGAATAGAGTTTTTACCCAGGCTCTGATGCCCCTCCCCATGCTTCCTTCAGCATCCTGGAGTGGGTCAGAAGAGACCAGAAAAAGAATAAGGTGGTGGCTTGATAGGGTCACATGCCATATTGGGCAAAGGAAACCAGCATTCCTTATGAGGTTGGGTTCTCAGATCCTACTACTCAGGCCCTGATGGGTTGTAAGCAAAATAGGAGAGAAGGGTGTGCAGGCACTCACGTGGCGGGAGAAGTAGTAGAAGCTCAGCATCATGACGAAGATCATCACTGTCATCGTGTACTTAGAAGGCACCAGGGGCAGCCTGCAGGGCAGAGAGTAATTCGACTGAAGGCACCCAGGCTGCTCTCCTAAAAGGTGTTTTATTCCATAGGGAGTCACTCTTTCCTGTCACCCTGGGTCCCAGAAATTCCTGGCTCCTTTAGCACCTTCACATTTACTGCCTCCCATTGGGCAACAGTGAAGCTTTCTTAAATCACTAAGAGCCAACCAATCCTGGCGCCTCCTGGCTGCACTTGGAATTCACATCAGGACTGCTCCCAGGTATTTAATAAACACTGCATCATCTGATCCCAGAAGTAACTGTAAGCATGAAGGAGCTTGGCAAAAGGACAGACTACCATCACAGCAATGGCATTGGGGCACAATTTTGCCATGTTTTTTTATAACTATATATTTTTGTATGGAGCTATATAATTCATTTTTATTACTGTATAGTATTCTGTTGCATGAATATACCACAACTTATATATCATTCACTATTTATATAATTTGGATCGTTTTCATTTGTTTTGAATGTTTGTGTGGCTATTATGAATTCTTGTACACATCCTGGGGCAAATATATGTACATGAATTTCTCTGAGGAATGTGTGTAGCAGTGGAATTGCTGGAATCTATGAGTTACCATTGTACTTGGTATTATCAGACTTCTTAATTCTTGCTAAACTGGTCTTTTGTTATGGTCTTAATTTGGATTTCCTGATTACTTAAATGCCTTTCATTTATTAGTGGCCATTTAGATTTCTTCTTGTGTGAAGGACTATTTCAGAGTTCTCCCCATCTTCTAATCTTTTGTTAAAACTTACCTGATTGTAGACAAGTCACTGAGTCACAACATTCTAAAACTTGAGAGCTAGAAGAGACCTTGGAGAGCTTCCTGTCCACTGTCCTCTTAAAGAGATGAAACTGAGACTCAGGAAAAATGGGCTGCCTGCTGCTCCACAAATTACGTGACAGGTTAAGAATCCAAGTCTTCTAGGTCGAAGGCAGTGCTCTTTTTTCCTCCTTTTTCTGCTGTCTGTACTGCCAGCCCGGTAAATGCAGCACCATCCATTTCACTCCTCTCCCCCTCACCCCACCTCTAGACCACACTGTGGCTGCTCTCCAAGCTTCCCTCTGACTCGGGATGACCAGGCCCATACTAAAACCATTCCACCTCTGCCCAGCCCCCCTAGAGAAACACACACTAACTGCTCTACTCCAACATCCCAGGTCATGTGCCTTTAAAAGGCTGAGGTCGTAAGGCTCTGGCCATAGTATTCCCTGTCTCTAGAGTCTAGAGCAGCGGTTCTCAACCTGTGGGTCACGACCCCTTTGGCGATTGAACGACCCTTTCACAGGGGTCGCCGAAGACCATCCTCCATATCAGATATTTATATTAGGATTCATAACAGTAGCAACATTACAGTTATGAAGTAGCAACAAAAATTTTATGGTTGGGTCACAACATGAGGAACTGTATTTAAAGGGCCAGAAGGTTGAGAACCACTGGTCTAGAGGAAAAGAGCCAAAAATGCAGACCAGAGGGAAAGCAGTCACCTTACCTGCCAGTGCCATTGAGCCCTGGGGTGGAGAGTATCTGCATCTTCTCTAAGGCGACCAGAGGAACGCTGTTGGACAGATAATGGCACACTCAGGCCCCATCTGGGTACAAGAGGCTGGTGCCCAGGCAAACACCGCGGCAGCCCAGACCCTCCCCTCATCAAGTATGGGAAGATCTTCCCCAGGTTCACTGCCGTTCAGAGGTACGTCTCTGAGCAGCCCTGAACCCCGATTCCCTAGAGATAGAAAGCCACCTCAGTGGAGGGCCATGACTTGGAAATGGGGTCGAAGGAGTTGGAAGAAGAAAATCCAGATTCCTAAACAAGTGTCATCTTACCCGTGTTCCTGGAAACGTCTGCGGTCATATTCATCAAAGATGGGGCGCCAGGCACAGAGGTTGATGACAGCCACAGCGCCCGTGACAAGCAGCATGAGGGTGAGCTTCACCATGTGGCTGACCTGCACCAGCATGATGGTGGCGATGAGGGACAGCACGGCGACATAGTTGTAATACTTGGGGTTCTCCATGCAGCCATCCTCTGTCGCCATCCCCGAGGTGCCATTGTTGGGTCCCATGTAGTATTGCAGGCAGCTCAGCTGGAGGCCAGGGCCCCGGAAAGAACACAGGGTCAAGGGAACAGCAGACATTGTCAGAGAAGGCTGTTGTGGCAGTGTCGCTCAGCTGCCACTTCCCCAGCTCCCTCAGAAACACCCAGAAGGGTGGGGAAATTTACCAAGGAAGAATACAAATGTAATTCCTACTAAGAGCTTTACTATCATCCCTTTGGATGTTCACAAAAACTCCCTGAGTGTTTTTAGTACTGCCACCATTGTAGAGAGACTCAGGCTGGACTCGCCCAAACTAGTGCAATCAGCAAGTGGGGAAGCCAGAGAGCTAGGAGTCCAGTCTTCAGGTTTCAAATCTAGTAACGCTGATGTCCACATCACACTGTTAAAGAGGGAATGTGGGGCCAGCTCATCACCCACACCTCACAACTGCACAGATGGCAGCCACTCTGCTCCCACGCTCCCCCATTTCGGAGTTGGTCACTGGTCCCACTGCTGGGCAGATGCAGTCAGTAGAAAGTGCGTCCACAATCAATCTATCCTACTTTTTGTAGCCTTCACCCACTGAGCTTGGCTGGCTCTGGGGAAGTTCTCGGCATGGGACTCTAGCATGTGAAGTTTCAGAACCCCCTGGATTTTCACCATCCACTAGAGACGGGATCTCCAGGTATCCTGCACAGTGTCCATGACCTTGTTAAACAGTGGTCCCCAGGTTGGCACCAGCCTTCAGGTGTGTTCTGACAAAGGGCGTGGGGCTTTTCTTCCCTGCACTGTGGGCACCATGCCACCCAGGGGCATGTTAGGTTCTGGAGCTCCTAATTCCATTCCGTTGGATTTGTGATCAGCTGGCCCTAAGGCTGTGTCATTTATATTGCTGCCACAGTAAGGCTCCATGCTGAGTTTGTTTTGTTTTTTAAGCCTCACCAGAGGATGTGCTTAGGGAGAGGGAGAGAGATATATGAGAGAGAAACATTGATTGGTTTGTCTTCTGTACTTCTGTGCCCTGACTGGGAATCGAACCAGCAACCTTTCAGTGCAAAGTATAACACTCAACAAACTGAGCCACTCTAGCCGGGCTCTCCATGCTGAGTTTGTTCCTGTGCTTAGATTGTTAAAGAAAATTATTATATTTGAAAAAATAGGACTTTTTAAAAGAACGTCTATAGTGCCCCCCCCAAATTGGTGGGAGCTGTGATGACGAACAAGAGAAGAGAACATGTCACAGCTCCCAGCACCCAGTGCTCAATTAATGGCTGGTGGCTCTGAATCAGTAGACTTTGGCTTCCAACTGCTTTTCCTCCCCCCACCCCAAGAAAGCATCTGGCCACCCCCTCACGGGAGCCAAAGCTTTGCCATAAACTAAGGACAGCAAGGAAGAGGACTTTGCCTGCCTCCAGCCACTTGGGCTCTGAAGCTACTCTCCCCAGTGACCCAGCTTGAGGAAGGTCTGGCCAAATGGACGAAGACAGAACAGAAGAGGTCCTTTAGTGGAAGAGGTCTGCCTGCTTGTTGTGACAGATACCTGACCCTACCCACAGTGCAGGGGATACTCCAGATATTCGGAACACTTATGAGTATTGTACCCCTTGGGCAGTTAGAAGGAAACAGGATTGGGATTTAGACCTTCAATTCTCGACTCTGTCACTTACTGGCTGTGTAACTTAGAATAAGTGAATTATCCTTTCTGAGCTGTAATTCTTCATATGGAACTACAGCTAATAATACTGCCCTCTTGGGATTGTTATCAAGATTAAGTGATGTATGTAAACTGTGGTTGAAAAGTAAAGAAAGATTAAGGAAGCCAATATATATAAAGCACCTAGCACATGGTGGGATCTGGTGCATGGTGTTGGTTCTTGAACTTGGAGAACAAGGAGCTGGGAACAGGTCAGTCTCAGAGTTTTCCCTGGGGAGAAGACCCCTCTGTTTTGCCAGGATCTAGTTAGGAACCTAATGCCACTCCAGACCTGTCTCGGGTGGAGGAATGGCTTGACAAGCTGCCCATGCTGGCCAGTACGGAAGCCTTTTGCCACTAATGGGAGTGTCCCTTCACAAAGACAGCAGGAACTCACCATGTCCACGACATTTGCCATAACCAGAATGAAGATGGCTAACATGGCCCAGGTGTTCCTGGCCCAGCGTGTCCGGTCAATCCACGTCGAGAAGGCCACAAGCTTCTTAGGAAAGGCCTAGAAGGAATGGAGTTTCAAGGGCCATGAGCCTTTGGGACTCCAGGTGCGCTCATACTTCCCAGGAACCTAAAAAGTAGTGCTGTGCGTGCGAGTTAGCCAAACCTGACTGTGGCAGAGCAGAGAAGGGAGCGCAGGAATCCTGGTGCTCTATCCCTCCTCCGTGACATACTTATGAAATGTCGCGGCTCCCAGATAGCAGAACCCTTTCCTCAGAAGACACGGGACCAGCCCAGGAGGCTGTGGGCAGCAGTAGCCTATTTCTTATCTCCAAGTGACAAGGCCAAGATGGGAGACTTGTCAGGGCCAGCCATCTTTGCCTGGCTAGTCTGCCTTTCCGGGCCGGCATACCTAAAATCTTCCCACTAATGGGAGTGTCAAGCCACCTGCCAGATTAATTTTCCTAAAACACTACTTTGGTTTCGTCATTCTGATAAAAATGCTGCATGCACCCCAGTGCTCAGAGAAGTCAGTCTTCGTCCTTTTTTCTGGGTTTCAAGGTCCTCCACAGTCAGGGCCGACCCACCTTCCAGCTGGGCCTCCACGGCTGTTGGACAGGTTCTCGTTTCTCTAGGCTCCGGCTTACACACTCATGCCGCTCCAGCGGCAGAGCCCATGAGCCCGGCCCCGAGTGGGTGCTCAGCGATATCAGTGAATGACTCACTGTGGAGTCTGAATGAGTGGATAGTCCTGAACCATTCTAACAGATCTGTCATCTGTTTGTAAGGACTTGATAGGATGCGTAACTCCGTCAATACTCACTTTCACAGGGAGTGACGCTCACTTCCCAAGGGCTTTTGAGCCGAAAGGAGAGGGCTGCTTACCCGGGGAAAGATGGCAGCCAGCGAGCAGACCGTCAGGACCAGAAGCAGAAGCTCCCCAACCACAAAGGTCACATAGTTGGTCATCAGCCTGTAAGAAAGAAGTCAATAAGGAGGGACCGGAGGGAGCAGTGAGGGTGGGTGAGAGTGAGGGATAGGAGGCAGAAGCCACAAGCCTGCACTGGAAAGTTCTATGTAACGCTGAGTGTGGGGCCTGGGAATGTGCGGCCCTCCCCAGCTGTCACTGTTGACCCAGGATTTTCCCAGAGGAGGCAAACTCTCAGATGCCCCGAGCAGAGCCCAGTATCACCTGAGAAGGGATTCTTAGGATTGAGCATGCTGCCACGTAGCTATGATGTTGCTAATCCAGTGCCTGATTCTTGGTTGCACCCGATTCTTGGTCGCCTTTCACCCTTCAAAATATCACTCTGTCAGTGAGGCCTGCTCTGAGCATCCTATAAAAAATGCAAACAAGCCAAAATCCAGCTCACCCCCAGCATCCCTCTCTCTCCTCACTTGACTTGTATCTGTAGCACTTATCCTGTCTGCATATATATTCTGATTACTTAATTGTTCATGCTTATCTTCCCCTTCTAAAATGTAAGTTCCACTGGAGCAGGGATTTTTTTATGTTACCTTCACTGCTACATCCTTAGACCTTAGCCCCAGGCATGAAGTAGACAGTAAATACTTGTGAATGAATGAGTGAATTTGAGCCTCACAACAACCTGTAAGCTGGTACTATTATCCTCAGATTAGCCTCTTCGTCAGCTCTGGCTTTACAAGCTGATGCTTCAGGAGCCCTTAGTGCAGTGGTTCTCAACCTTCCTAATGCCGCGCCCCTTTAACACAGTTCCTCATGTTGTGGTGACCCCCAACCATAAAATTATTTTCGCTGCTACATCATAACTGTAATTTTGCTACTGTTATGAATCGTAATGTAAATATCTGATATGCAGGATTTATTTCCATTGTTACAAATTGAACATAATTAAAGCATAGTGATTAATCACAAAAACAATATGTAATTACATGTGTTTTCCGATGGTCTTAGGCAATCCCTGTGAAAGGGTTGTTTGACCCCCAAAGGGGTCGCGATCCACAGGTTGAGAACTGCTGCCTTAGTGACAGGCCTGCGGTCACAACCAATAGTAAAGCGTGTCCGGGACCTAGGCCCATGTGACTGAGTCGTAGGCTCTTTAGAGTTCCCCAAACTAACGGAACAGGCTCCACACTGGCTCCTTTCTGCTGGGGAAATCAATCCCTGAGCAGGATGAGCTGCTGACTGGCTCCGGGAGGGAGGGAGGGACTCGTCCTCAGTTGGGCAGTTAAGTCAAGGACTCTAGAACACCCACCTGGCCCCAGAGGACTGGCTGCTGTGTTAGGGCTACCAGTCTGGACCTGAGCCTAAACGTGTTTACTGAGATGAGCCAAGAAAGGGAACCAGGTTGGCTTTGGTGACTGAAGATGGAATGTCCCCAGCCTCTGTCTCCTTATCCCAGAACCACTGAGGCCCAGCTAGCCGGGTCTCCAACCCCATTGCCTTGGTCTGACCCCCATTTTGATGCTAGTGCTAGTCCAGAACCCGGGGGGCGGAGTGAAGCACAGCCCCCACAGCCCCTGGGCCTGAGGTCAGCTGGGCTGCTCCGCGGGGGGCCAGGAACAGAGCAGTGCTGCGCCCCCACATCAGGCTCCAGATGAGGCCCCCACATCACGCCTCTGGCTAGGAAGCTTGTCGCCTTCCGCCTTCCCCGGCCTCCGGGCTCCTGCAGGGCCCCCTCACCAGGGGTCGATGACGATCTCCACCAGGGCCGCGCAGAGCAGCACGACGCAGGAGCAGCTGAAGGCGGCCCCGCTCTGCTTTTCCTTCTCCACCGAGTAGCGGGTTTCCAGCTCGGGGTCCATGAAGCGCATGGACAGGAGGAAAGTGTTTCTCTTCTTCACTCTGTGGTGGAAATGAGCCATGAGACCCAAGCACCACCTCTGCCTGGGCCTGTCAGGAAGGTGGCAGGGCCCGTGCCGAGGAGCCTGGGCCGGGGCGCGGTGGGCACTTACACCTGTGCGGACTCCCGCTCGAGCAGGGCCTCGTTGAGGAGCTGGTTGAGCTCGTGCTCGTCCTCAGAGGCGTCCACCACCCGATCAGCCAGGTCCTGAAGGCGCAGCCTCCGGTGAGGGTTGGGGAACGAGGGGTTGTCGGCCTACAAGGCAGCGAGGCAGCGTTGGGGGGCAGGTGGGATGCAGTTGGAGAAGGACATGGGGGTTAAGGGATCCCTTGGCTCTAGAAACCATTTTCCAGGGAAAGTCTTCCCAGTGCACCCACGCAGCTCCTCCCGCTTGGATCTGCATCCAGAGCCCCGGTCCCTTCTGCTTTCCCTAGGACACTGTCCCAGGCCCTGTGGCCCCCACAGAAACGGCAGCGGTCACCCCTAACAGCAGCCTCCTCGGGGAGCGCTGCCTGGCTCTCGAGCCAGAGATCGGGATGCAAGACCCCTGCTGGTCAGCGCAGTCCAAGCACATCCTGCTACGAGGGTGGGGGTGACACGCCACACACATCGGCATCTGGGCATGGGACCTGTGGAGTCTGGACCTAGTCAGAGAGGTGAGCTTAGTTCAGCCCTGAAGTCTGACTCCCAAAACAGTCCTGGAAACTAGGGTTTTTCATGGCTGTCTTTGCTGCGCTCGGTCTATAGGACTCTGGGACATCAGAGCTAGCTAGGCAAGGCTCAGAGGTAAGCACCTCTTTGTGTGTTTTTTAAAGATTTTTAGAGAGAAAGGAAGGGAGAGGGAGAGAAACATCGATGTGAGAGTGGAACACAGATCGGCTGCCTTCTGCACCCCCACTACCAGGGATTGAGCCCTCAACCCCGGCATGTACCCTGACTGGGAATCGAACCAGCAACCTTTTGGTGCATAGGATGACGCCCAATCAAGTGAGCCACCCCAGCCAGGGCGAGTACCTCTTTTGATGTTACCCACCCCTACCCCATGTAAATGACAAGGAGACTTGGGGCTGGGGCTTGGGGGGAGGTGACTTGCTAGGGCTACACTGCTAACAGGAGCAGAGCCCAGGCTGGCGGCTAGCTCTCCAACTCTGAGCACAGGACTCTTCCTGCGGCAACTGTAGCCTCCCCACACCCTGGCCTTCAGCCCTGCACATACCTGGGCATCCTGCTCCTCGGGCTCCTCCGATGTGGAGCCGCTGGTGTGGACACTCCCATTGGACTCCTTGGTCTCGATGAGGGCAGGGGAACTGGGCTTCGAGGACGCTGGCGCTCCGTTTGGCAGGGCCTGCAGTGGAAGCAGCGCCATCAGGGACTCCAGACACTGCCAGCTGCCCACCTTCCTGTGGTGCGTCTACCTGCAGTCTGCAATCTCCTCGCTAGCATTCAGAAGCCTTGTACACTTGGAAACTCCACTACTCAATTCCTCCTCTAGTGTTTAAATGCTGTAATTTTCTAGTATTAATTTCTACTATTAAAACTTGTCCCAGTACTCCCATTCCTATTCCTAAAACAGTATCTCAACGGCTCAGTGATTCACAGGGGTCATTTTTGGCGCAGAACCCTGTCAGATGCCTTCCAAAAGTCTGAATCTACACTAATAAAAGAGAAAAATGGTAATTGGCGTACGACCGCTACCCTTCCCATTGGCTAATTAGCGAGATATGCAAATTAATCACCAGCCAAGATGGCGGTTAACTGTCAACAAAGATGGCGGTTAATTTGCATATGTAGGCACAGAAGAAGGCAAAAGGGAAAGCACAGAAGAAGCCCCCTGGCACTGACAGTGATCGGAAACCCAGGGGGGAGCTAAGAGCCTGGGGACAGGGCAAAGGCCGCCCCCAGGGCTGCCTTTGCCCTGCCCCCCAGCCATGATCGGAGAATCCTGGCCTTTGCCGCACTGGCCAGTGATAGTGGGAAGTAGGGGTGGAGCCAGCGATGGGAGCTGGGCAGGGGCGGAGCCCGCGATCCTGGGGTGGCTGCAGCTGTCGGTCTCCGCTGCCCAGAGCCCACTATCAGGGAGTGGTTGAGCTGGGTGGGGGGGGCGGCTGCAGCTGGGGGTCCCCGCTGCCCGGGCCTAATGCCTCGGCCAGAGGCGTTAGGCACAGGCAGGGGCGGAGCCCACGATCGGGGAGGCTGCAGCTTGGGGTGTCCCCGGCCTGGGCCTAACGCCTCGGCCAGAGGCGTGAGGTCCGGGCAGGGGCGGAGCCCACGATCGGGGGGCGGCTGCAGCTGGGGGTCCCCGCTGCCCGGGCCCAACACCTCGGCCAGAGGCGTAAGGCCCGGGCAGGGGCGGAGTCCACAATCAGGGGGCAGCTGCAGCTTGGGGGGTCCCCAGCCCGGGCCTAACGCCTCGGCCAGAGGCGTAAGGCCTGGGCAGGGGCGGAGTCCACGATCGGGGGCGGCTGCAGCTTGGGGGGTCCCCAGCCCGGGCCTAACGCCTCGGCCAGAGGCGTAAGGCCTGGGCAGGGGCGGAGTCCACGATCGGGGGCGGCTGCAGCTTGGGGGGTCCCCTGCCCGGCCTAACGCCTGTGCCAGAGGCCTTAGGCCCAGGCAGGGGCGGAGCCCACGACTGGGGGAGGCTGCAGCTGCAGGCTGAGGCTGCATGGGCGGCGTGAGCGATCATAGGGAGCTGGGGGTCCCCTGCCCACCCTGATCTGGGACACCCTTCAGGGCAAGCCAGCTGGCTCCCACCCGTGCACCAGGCTTCTATCCTATATAATAAAAGGGTAATATGCACATGCAATTTTTTTTCCCAAATATATTTTATTGATTTTTTACAGAGAGGAAGGGAGAGGGATAGAGAGTTAGAAACATCGATGAGAGCGAAACTTCCATCAGCTGCCTCCTGCACACCCCCTACTGGGGATGTGTACGCAACCAGAGTACATGCCCTTGACTAGAATCGAACCTGGGACCCTTCAGTCCGCAGGCCGATGCTCTATCCACTGAGCCAAACCCGTTAGGGCGGTAATGTGCAAATTGACCCTAACAGCAGAACGACTGGGAATGACTGGTCACTATGATACACACTGACCGCCAGGGGGCAGATGCTCAATGCAGAAGCTGCCCCCTGGTAGTCAGTGCACTCCCACAGGGGGAGCTCTGCTCAGCCACAAGCCAGGCTGAAGGCATCACATTGGCGATGGTGGGAGCCTCTCCTGCCTCCTCAGCAGCTCTGTGGTGGTTCAACTGCAGCTTCGGCCTGCTAGCAAGTGGACATCCCCCAAGGGATGTATCACTGCCAGCTTAGGCACAATCCCCCAGGGAGCAGGCCTACGCCAGCAGGTGGACATCCCCTGAGGGGTCCCAGACTGCGAGAGGGCACAGGCTGGGCTGAGGGACCCCCGAGTGCACAAATTTTTGTGCACCGGGCCTCTAGTATTCCATAAACCAATGTTCCTTGATAAAATAAGTTAAACACAATCACACAGGGAAGTCATTCATTCATTTAATAAGCATTAACTGAGTACCTACTATGTGACAGGAACTGATCTAATTCCTGGCGATACAGACAAAATGCCCTGACCTTGGGAGCTCACATTCTAGGGAGGAAAGGCAGTCAGCAGCAGTCAGTGAAGTGGTCACAGCATGTAAGGAGAGAGAAAGTACTCTGGAGGAGGAGGAAGTCAGGAGACACGGATTGCTGAGTGTGACTACAAAGAACAGGTCTGGGAGGTGTCGCCATGAAGATGACATTTCAATAAAGGCCTGCTAATGTGGGGGGGAGGGTTCCACAAAGGGAGCAGCTGGTGCAAAGGCCCTGGAACAGGCGTGAACTGGGGGAGCTGAGGCCAGGGCTGCCGGGCAGAGTGAGTGAGGGAACTGGGCGGTGAGGGCCTGACCCCAGCTGACCACTGCTCCTCCGAGTGAGACAGGAGACCCATGGAGGGTTCTGAGCAGGGGAGTGACACGATTTCACGTAACAGGGTAGGGGCAAGGACAGGAGGCTGAGTGGTTGGGATACAACTGCAGGAATCCTACACGAGATGACAGTGGCACGGACGGGGATGGTAGCTGTGGGCAGTTGGAACTCTACCTTTCAAGAAATGCCAACAGAACTTGCTCTGGGTGGTAAAGAGAGGGGTCAAGGCCCTAGCTGGTTTGGCTCTGTGGATAGAGTATTGGCCTGCCGACTGAAGGGTTCCAGGTTCGATTCCAGTCAGGGACACATGCCCGGGTTGCAGGCTTGATCCCCAGTGGGGGGCGTGCAGGAGACGCCAATCAATGATTCTCTCTTCGTCATTGATGTTTCTATCTCTCCCTTTCCCTTCCTCTCTGAAATCAATAAAAATATTTTTAAAAAAAAAGGGGGGGGGGTCAAGAAGATCCTCAAAGCTTCTGGTGTGAGCAAGTTGAAAAAATGGAGCGGCCACTGGCAGGTGAGGAAGACTGAGAAGAGCGGCCATGACACGTGGAAAGGCTGATGAAGAGGGCTTGAGTGTGGAGAGCAGGAGCGGGCGTGCGCCGTCGCCTGGGAACTCTGAGCTGCCTGCTCTGCACACGCCTGGAGATGCACCAGTGGCTGTAGCTGCGTGCGGGGCCGCTGGCTGGGGCTGGGGTCTAAGGTTGGGAGTTGTCAGGTGGCAATTCAGACAGTGAGATTGACAGGGTTGGTATAAGTGGGAGATGCCTGCTCACACTCTCCTCACTTCACTCCACTAAACCCTGGAGATTTCTGCGAAGGAACTGTGTTTGCTCCTGTGACTTCCCATGACCCTCCCACATCCTTCACGCACGCTCACGTCTCACTGACTGTAGAGCAGGCGGGGTGCTCTGAGCATCGCCTTGCCCGAGTCCATCTAACGCTGGAGACCCTACACAGCTGTGAGGCTCATCCTGCGCTCAGGGCAGTCCGGCCGCTGCTTCCTGCCCCACGCCCCCTAGCGGCTGACGGCGGCTGCGCAGCCATAGCGGGGAGAGAACCAGTCTCCAGCAGGACACTTACATTCCCTGAAAGGGCGTACCAAGTGCTGGCAGGCAGGGACGCCTGATAAAATAGTGATGAATGTCATATGGCAACGGGTCCTTCCTCTCATGAAGCGCTCCTAGAATGCAGAGCTGGGGAGAGCCTCCAAAGGTGGATATGAATGTGCAATTCTCAGACACTCACCTGGCTGACAGCCACATTAACAGTGTCCTGCCTTGGGAATAACTAAAGACATGAGACTGTTCACAGCTTCACCTTCACATGAACGAAGATAAAAGGTGAGTGGAGAGCCGGCCTGGGCCCAGGAGGGGCCGAGGTGAGTAAGGAGGGGCTCCCACTGCCTCCTCGGGCCCTCCCTCTGCTCCCCGCCTTGGCATCCACGTCACTCCTGTGGCTTCCACTGCTTCCTCCCTGCAGGGACCCTCCCTGCAACCCAGCCGCTCAGAGCACCACACGTGTTCCCAGCGGCGGACAGGACAGTCACCTCCCGCAGGCACCAGCTGGCCCTCTGAAAGGAGGCCTCCAGCCACCTGCTCAGCGGGACTCGGCATCGCTGTGATGCCCACCTGCACCTCACAGCTCATTCCGCCACCAGGCCACGCCCAGTCCTCTGCCACCCCTCCGCCAGCCCCTCCTTCCCGTCCCCCAGTGCAGGGGTGGGTGGGGACTCACCGAGCTGTTGAGGCCATTCTGGGAGGCGGTTTTCTTCACCTCTGGCTTGGACGCGATGATGAGGTAGGTCTCAATGCCCTTCTCCTCCAGGTAATCGCAGCGGCTGCCCCCCTCGCCGGGCTCCACGTCGAACTCTCCTTTCAGGCAGTCCAGGGTGCTCTGGGAGATGTGCACGCGCCTGCAGCGCAGCCAGAGAGGCCCTGAGCACGGGCCCTCACCCGCCCCCTGTCCCGGCCCAGGCTGCCGCCCGGGCCAGCCTCTCGGGGTGCATGGGACAGAGGGCCACCCGGGGCAGAGACAGGGAGGTCCTGTGTGGGCGGTGTGGCCCCTGCCCCTCTCGGAGCCTCAGTGTAAGTCCATGAGACAGGAATAACATTGTGTCCTCACAGGCTGCTGAGAGTACACGAGAAGGACACTCAGAAGTCTGCACCTGCTCTCGGGGGCAATGGACCCTTCTCTGGGAGTCACCCCGAGGCAGAGGCTGGTGACTGCCTGAGGGACTCCCTGGGCCAGGCGGTCAGGATTCAGCAGCCTCAGCCTGTCTGCCCTGAGCACAGGCAGGTCCTGGCCCGGCCGCTTCTGTAACCGGCGAGCCGCTCCTCTGAGCCTGCTGCTGGCCATCACGGTAACGCCCTCCGCAGAGGCTGGCACTCTGACTGCAGTAGTGTGATGGCATCAGCCCGGGCAGCCCCGCCAGCGGGCACAGGGGAGAGGACACACGGCTGCAGAGGTCCAGGCACAAGAGGCCACAGCCAACCTCAGACCAAGGAGACGGGCACCCGAGAAGGAACACGGCTCCTGGTGGGAGGGGGCCCTTGTCCGAGCCACAGACCTGAGGGATGGCTGTCCCCTCCAACCTCACGCCTGCCCGCTGGGAAGGAACACTCACCCGGGGATGCCGCCGGCCTCCATCTTGTTGGCCACGGTGACATCGGTAGACCACACGTCATACTGCCAGCGCTTCTGGCCCAGGACGCCCCCCAGCACAGTGCCCGTGTGCACCCCCACACGCATGTCCACCCCGGTCTTCGTCTTCTCCCGCACATACCTGCCAGGGACACAGAAAGGAGGGTCAGGGGAAGCCGCAGCCAGGTGCCGGCCCTCCCACCCCCTCGCCCCCTCGCCCTACAGGAGGGATCCCACATGCGTTTTCCTCCTCTGGGCCAAGCGGCCAACTGGGTGCCCCCCAGCTTTCTGTCTGCCTTTGAGCTGAGTGGGCAGAAGGGACCTCCAGTTGCATAACATGGCTACGTCCCATGTAACATCGCTACATCCCGCACTACATGCCTGAGCAGACTCCTCCGGGGCCTGGGGGCTTCTGGGCCACCACCACAGACCTGCTCCTCCCACGGGCACAGGCGCCCCCTCCCTGCAGCCACACCCACTTACGAGATGGCCTCCACCATGGCGAGCCCCATGAGGATGGAGCAGACGGCGTGGTCCTCCCGGTAGTCAGGCAGGCCGCAGATGCAGTAGTAACAGTCGCCCAGGATCTTAATCCGCAGCTGGTGGTATTTCTGAAAGGGCAGGGCTCGGGCTGTGGCGGGAGGAGTGACAAAGCAGAGGAGGGACAGGAGGGAGGGACCCACGGAGCCGGCTCAGACCGCGAGGGGACTCACGGCCGCCAGCTTGTCGAAGCGGGCAAAGAGCTCGTTGAGCAGCTTCACGAGCTCCTGGGCGCTGCAGGTGGAAGACAGCTGGGTGAAGCCCACGATGTCCGCGAAGAGGATGCTGCAGGGAGGAGGCACCGCGGTGAGGCCCCCGCCACACCCCTGCCGCCACACCAGCTCCTGCTCCCAACCCAGGGCAGCCAGGATCCCGGGGAAGCAGGTCCTTGCTCAAGCCCCAACGCCGTGAGACCAGGGCGCTTTGAGGGTGAATTTGGGGCTCTGGCACTTAGCTTATCCTGTGGGCTTCCCTCTAGGGGCCCCTTCCCAGGCTGCCTCCCTCCTGCCTCAGGAGGAAGGCAGGAGCCCAGCGCTGGCCCTGAATGCTGGGTGGCCTCACAGATGCCACTTCCTGGCTCTGGGTGATGCTGGTACAGCAACGGGGCTGGACCACAGAGCCCAAAGCACGTCTCAGCCCCGACGCCCGTCAGCAAGGCTGCTCACACTGGGGCTCACACTGTGGGGACGGCTCTGCTTCTAGTCCCAGGGGAGACCTTAACCCGCGGCGCTCAGCTGACCCCACAGGGCCCACCCCGTCCTGCTCTCGGAGCCCGTGCGGGGCCGGCGCACCTGACGTTCTCATGGCGGTACATGTACATGGTGTTGAACTGCTGCTGGTCCTTCTGGCTCTCGTCCTTCTTCATGTCCTTTAGCATCTCGTCAGCCACATGCTTGGGCAGGATGGACAACATCAGGTTCTCCTGTGGGCACAGGGAGGGCAGTGAGTGGGGACCTCAGGGTCTCACTGGTGTTCATCCAGGGGCAGCTCAAGTACTTCCGGGAAGAAGCACCCGATTCTGGCAATGTCAGCCAGGAGCCACGCGCCCGCCCCCCAACACACCGCAGAGCACAGCCCAGGACGGGCAGCACCTGCACTGGTGGGAGTGCTGACGGGAGCCGGGAGCCGGGAGCCCAGGAAGAAATCCAAGCCTGCTCTGGGCCTCTGAGGCGTACCCCCCGCCACAGGGAGTATGACAGGTCCTGGGGGCCGTTCTCCCCGGCTCCTGCCCCGGGGCAGGGCCTAAGCAGGAGGCGCTCCTCCCTTCCCCTGGGTGGGCAGCCAAGAGGCCCCCAAGGATCTGGTGTTGAACCCCAGCCCCTACCAGCCAGAGGGCTGGGCCTCAGCCCCCCTGACAGAAGACAGATGTGCTGGAGGGCAGCCCCTCCCATTCCCCTAGGACGGTCTGCAGACCAGAGTCCCCCACCTGCTCGCCACCACAGCACAGGTCCCCACCTCCCATCTGGTTCATGGGCAAAATCAATCCTCTCTCTCAGAGTGACTCCCATGGCGAGAACGGGCACGTCCGCCTGCCCAGCCTGAGCACTCACAGTGGCCATGACTATCTCTCGCATTTCCACAGCAACGCCCACCGTTAGGACCCTCTGGGGGGGCATCACGGCAGCTCAGGAATGAGAAGCCCAAGGAACCCAGGGCGGGTGGGGGCGCGGGGACCACCCCCTGACACGGGGACTGAGGACTCTCCTGGAACAGGAGGATTTTTTTTTTAACCCTCACCTGAGAGTGAGGGCATTTTCCCTTGATTTTTTAGAGAGAGTGGAAGTGGGGAGAGAGAGGAAAAAGAGAAACATCGAAGTGCCAGAGACACATGGATTGGTTGCCTCCCACATGCACCCCGACCAGGGTGGGGATCAGATCTGTAACCCAGGTACGCGCCCTTGACCGGGAATGGAACCAGAGACCCTCCGATGCACAGGCCAACACTAACCACTGAGCAGCGCTGGCCAGGGCCTGGAGGATTTTCAAACCAGAGACAGGGCGCTGCCAGCTCTCATGGGCTGCCGAGGGACAGAGCTGCTGGGGTCCCCAGAGAGAAAGGGCAGCAGGGGGCAGCAGTGAGCACCCAGGCTGGGGTAGGAAGCTGGGGATCCCAATCAAGTCCTGTAAGGGGCTCCATGCCCCGACCACAGTCCCAATTTCCCTGAAAACCGCCGCCTCCCAGAACGGCGCAGGCTCAAGGCTGTCAGCCACGGCGGGACGAGGCAGCAGCAGGAGACTCAGTGCAGCCCAGGACACGGCCCGGGATCCCTGGGATCCCCGTGTGACGAGGCCCTGAGCCGCTCTCGGGTGGGGGAGGGTGGGAACCATCACGGGTTGTATGATTTCCGTAACTTTTTTCAAGAGCATGAGCACGCTGAAAGCATAAACGATCTGAACAACAAGGAAGCAGCTGTGGTTGTACATGAAGGCTGCCAGCTGACTCGTGTGGCTTATGAGACCTTAGTCCCCCTCAACACAGTCAGCAGGCAGAGGCCACCCGAGTCGTGGTGATGAAACTGGTTTGGACAGGCACGTGACAGAGCAAGGAGCAGAAGGCAGCCACCAGGGACTCCATGGGAGAGGACGCTCCGGGCACAGGGCAGAGGGGGGCGTGGCAGTGGGCAGTGAAGGAGAGGCGCCCCCCGCCAGTCACAACCAGGACTTTGGTGACAGCCAGATCCAGCCCCCACCTCCGCGGCTCTGCTCGTCCTCCGAGCGGTGCTGCGCTCTCTACCCGCCACGCTCCTCCAGAGGCCTGGCCTCCAGAGGCCCCAGGCCACCTGACTGGTCCCATTTCCCTGCTCTCCTCGTGTCACCTCCAGTACAGACGAGCCCCTCCTACCACTCCCCGCCCCGACCCCACCCTTCAACAACCTCAGCCACCAGCCCAGCCCTGCCCAGGCCTGCTCCTCTCCCTCTGCCCACGTCCTTGGTGTCTCTATTGGCGCTGACATCGTCTGCCCTTAGATTCAAAGACTCTAAGCCAGTGGTTCTCAACCTTCCTAATGACGCGACCCTTTAATACAGTTCCTCATGTTGTGGTGACCCCCAACCATAAAATTATTTTCATTGCTACTTCATAACTGTCATTTTGCTACTGTTATGAATCGTAATGTAAATATCTGATATGCAGGATGTATTTTCATTATTACAAATTGAACATAATTAAAGCATAGTGATGAATCACAAAAACAATATGTAATTATATATGTGTTTTCCGATGGTGTTAGGCAACCCCTGTGAAAGGGTCGTTTGACCCCCAAAGGGGTCGCGACCCACAGGTTGAGAACCGCTGCTCTAAGCCCTTTCCTGGATCCCTTCTGGGGAGTGTGAGGTCAGCTCCGGCTCTTCTAGAAAAACGCTCTACTACGCATAGAGGATCCCTGACATCCATGCTCAGAGCCCAGGAGAAAGGCCCCAGCACCTCATACGAGTTCCTGGAGGAGGAAGGAGGCTGGGATCCAGGTGCCCTTGTCTGGTGGGCCCCACAGGAGAAGCAGGGGTGGTGGGGAGAGACCCCAGGGTAGCCGAGCCTCGAGGGGGCCAGGGCTGAGGGATGTGTCTGGCCCTCCCCAGCACCGAGGCAGAGCCTGCTCTTCCTAAAATAGCACTCGCTCTATGCTTTGGGAGTCACAAGAATGTTCCCAGCCTCTGACCCATTGATGACTCTTCCGGGAATTTATCCAGCAAAAATAACCCAAAAGGCCCTAACCGGTTTGGCTCAGTGGATAGCGCGTCAGCCTGCGGACTGAAGGGTCCCAGGTTCGATTCCGGTCAAGGGCATGTACCTTGGTTGCGGGCAAATCCCCAGTAGGGAGTGTGCAGGAGGCAGCTGGTCGATGTTTCTCTCACATCGATGTTTCTAACTCTCTATCCCTCTCCCTTCCTCTCTGTAAAAAATCAATAAAATATATTTTACAAAAAATAACCCAAAAGAAGTAAAAAGACACACGTGCCAGGGGAAGCTCGCTGCAGTGTCACTACAGGCGTGGGAAACACTGCCGGCGGCCCAAGTGCCAGCAAATGGCTAATTAAACCGGGACGCGCCCTTTTCGGGGAAGATCGTGCCACCTAAACTGGTCTCGGTAAAAACTGTTGCCACAAGAAAACGAGAGAAAAGCAGGGCGGACACAGACTGTGTTCTGCGAAGGTGACGCGGGATCCACGTACGTCTAAGTAAAGGTAAAGGCGGGGGACGGGGGCGAGAGCAGAGAGCAACTGGGGGGATGGGGTTAAGAGAAAACGTAAAATGTTTTCCAAAATGCTATATATGGTGTTATGCTGCTGCTTTTTAAAGAAACTTTTTAAACTGGAAATAAACACAGAACTTCCTGTTGCCTCCAGCAGTGACCCTGACCCCGGCTGGTCCATAGCAACCAGTTTTCTTAGAAAGGGGAGATCCTGGCAAGGGCAAAAGCAAGCATCGCCATCTGAGTCCCGAAAATCAACCAGAGAGAACAGAGTGGGAGAGGTACGGCGTCTCCAGACTGGCAGTCAAACAGTCTACCAGCCCTTTAAGATGCGATTCGACTTTAAATACATTCCCAGCCTGAAGCGGCACCGGCACAAGCCCCTTGGTCTTTAACAGACGCCAAGGGTCTGGGATGAGGAGGTGGAGACCTGCCGCGAACCCACCCCACAAGGAAACTCATGCCCTCGGCCTTCGCCAGGGACTGGCCATGAGGGGAGGAGCTGGGGGGGGGGGGGGCGGTCTGCGTGGCTGGGACTCAGCCCAGAGAAGCCTCAGAAAGGCTTCAAGCCTGAGGGCAGCTGCTGCCTGGAGAAGGGGGAGCCTTGCTCTGGAGGCCCCGGAGAGAAGGCTGCTGGGAAACTTCTCTAAAAGTCCAAACAGCTCCCGTGAAGAGTGTGCTGCCTGAGACGCGGTGACCTCCCATCCGACCCGCCAGAGCCACAGGAGGAGTCCCCACAGGGCGGAAGGCTGGCCCGGGTCCCGCCAAACGGCCCACAAGGCTTTGATGGTCACCCTAAAATCACAGGAGCTAAGTCAAGGCCCGATCCTCTCTGGGAAAAGCACCAAACGAGTCAAAAAGGAAAAACAAGCGCCAGGAGCCTCCAGGAGGCTCCCGGGCACAGAAAACACTGCCCCGTCCTGGGGAGCAGACAGCTGGGCAGGGACTGGCTGGGGCGGCAGCATGGTGTCCTCACCCCGGGGAGAAGTGGACGGGTGGCCCAGGGCTGGATGCTCGGCCTCCTGGCCCCCGGGGCTGGAATCTCCTCTTCCGGGAACAGGGATCTGCTGAGCTGCCGGGTGGTCTGTGAGACCTGGGGGGCAGTGGGGCAGCATGGCCTTGCCGGCTGCGGGAGGGAAGCGATCAAGCCCCCTGCAGCCGTGACTTGTGCCAGGGCTCACCTTGTCCCTGGCGCAGGACTGGGATGGGACGGAGGAAGGCGGCCGGCACTGCTCCCAGGAGCCCAAGCTGCGCCAGCTGACCCTCTGGTGAGCACTGAGGAGTTCATCACAGCCAGGGGGCCGGCGGGGATTTAGAGAAATGAGCTTTGCTGAGTAGACGCTGCGTGTCTACAACATCCTTGTAAAAGGGCAGAGGGAAGGAGAGGCACCAGCAGTGCCCAGGTGGCTGTGTGTGCATACGGTGTGGTGTCTGTGTGGTACCTGCTTGTCTGAGGGGGTGTGTCCTTGTGTATGTACAGGTGTGTCCTACATATGTGCTGTGTGTACACACACACACAAATACATGTCATGACAACCCATCACAGGCTGTGAGCACACAGCTGTCCACAGACATGTCTATTCTGGTCCTGATCTATCCGGGTCCTTGGAGCTTCCAAGCCACTTGGAAGCCATACAGTCACTGGACGCCAACAGGTGCCCCTCCTGGCCTGCCCACCTGAGCAGAGGCGGCAGGAGGAAGATGTGAAGAGCAGGACGACCCGGCCCACTAGCCCTGGGAGGCCAGAGCCCCAGCACCACCTCGCGTGCCATCTGGAAACCCCAGTGCTACCGTATGTCCACAGGGCAGGTGTCGCCCTGTAGACAAGGGGACCACACCACCTCGGTCACTCAAGCGCAGTCACTAGTCATCTGTGCAGGTCCTTGATCTGGGAAGGTCAAAGGTAAACAGTACTCCCAGGAGCTCCGATGGGCGGGCGGGGAGGTCATCGCAGAGTGACTGGCCTCAGGGGGCAGGAGCACTCTGCTGTCTTCAGCCACGGCCGTGGGAGTTCAGAGAGGGAGAGGCTGTGTCACTCACACCAGCCATCTTTCCACAAGACCGTCCCGAGCGAGGACAGGCTCCAGGCCAGGGCTCCGGAGTCTCCCGGGCGGATGGGCTCCAAGGGGAAGCAGAGCCACACTCCATCGCAGTGGTGGGCCCAGACCAGCCAGTCCCCACCAGGAACCACACAGACGCAGGGTCAGCCCAGAGCTGTCCCCTGCGGGAGAGGGGACACGGAGTAGGTGAGCCTCGGTCACTCACCTGGACTCCTGTGCCATCTCCAGAGACGGGCAGGGCCGCTGTGTGGGCCCCGGTGACCGCAGTCTCGGGAGACAGCCCTCTGGACCCACAGAAGGCCCCGTGTGCGGTACCTGGAGCCCTCACAGCCTGCTTGGCACAAAGCAGGTGCTCCCTGGAGGCTGGTGAGTTAATGAGCTGTCAAGCAGGAGACATGGCCCAAGGGACAAGCCATCACCCTCTGGAACAGCACAATCAGGACTTTCCACCCCACGGAAATGGGCCAGAGCCTGTGTGTCCCACGGTGGCACCTGCCACACACAGCTACTGAGCACGCGGATGCGGCTGGTGCAGCGGAGGCTCTGATCTTTAATTCTTTAATTTTAATTAATTTAAACAGCTGCCTATGGCTAGTGGCTGCCATATCGAACAGTGCGGACACTTAGCAATTAAGTACAGCTCGCCTGCCAACACGGAGGGGCAGAGAGCGGCTGCCTGGAGGCCACGGTGCTGAGGGTGCACCTGCGATCAGCGGGAGGGGAAGGGATGCTATGGCGTCTGCAGGGGAAGCACACACCTGCTTCCGTCCTGGACCCCCGGACGGCAGCTCAGTCCACCCTGGGAACGAAGGCCCAGGCAAGGGACAGACCCAATTTCCACCCCTAAGGCTTTAAGGTGGTTGTGCTTCCCTGCCTTTGCCTCCATCCAATGGCACTTCTTCCACATGCCGCTCCCACCTTCCTTTACTCTTACCCACGCCCCATGAGGCCACCACTGCAGCCCAGCCCCGCCCAGAGCCAGCTTCCCGTGGGTCCCCTGACTCCAGTCCTTCCCACATGAGGAACAGAGAAGAGTCCTCACTGAGGGCTTTGTCACCATAGCCTCAGTCCCCATCACCTGCCACCTCCACCCCCAGCCTCACTCCTCACCAGCCCCACCTCGGCCGTCCCCTCTGCTCTCCCACCGCACATCCCAGGCTCCCTCTCTTCCTGAAAAGCCACCCGAGAACCCGCATCCACCACGTTCTTCTTAAATCCAACTCCAAACGCCTCTCAGAGTCTCCGTGGCTCGGCCACCGCCCCTCGCTCCTTCCTCCGCCCCTGGTGCCCGCGTCCACCCAGCACAGCAAGCGTCCCTCTGCGGGCCCACCCCCCGCCCGCACTCTGAAATGTGGTTTGTCCTGCTAGAGCAGTGGTTCTCAACCTGTGGGTTGTGACCCCTTTGGGGGTCGAACGACCCTTTCACAGGGGTCGCCTAAGACCATCGGAAAACACATACATAATTACATATTGTTTTTGTGATTCATCACTATGCTTTAATTATGTTCAATTTGTAACAATGAAAATACATCCTGCATATCAGATATTTACATGACGATTCATAACAGTAGCAAAATGACAGTTATGAAGTAGCAACGAAAATAATTTTATGGTTGGGGGTCACCACCACATGAGGAACTGTATTAAAGGGTCGCGGCATTAGGAAGGTTGAGAACCACTGTGCTAGAGCCTGGAAGGTCAGGATGAAGAACTTGCAGTGACACCCATGGGGTGGGCGCTGGGAGCACAGCAGCACTGATTCCTACTCCAACCAGGAGACACCTCGGGCTCTTCTCAAGCCAAGAGGCATCGAGGCTACACCGAAAACAGAAATATTAGCTGTTTGTGACTGGCACTGTGAAGACACAACTAACTGCCCAGGCTGGGTGGGGGTGGGGGCCGGTCCTCTGTGGCTCCTGCTGAGTGGGCGGCCGCTCTGCCCTCTCCGCCGGGTACTCACAACAGGACAGTGCGCCGGCCACCGGCCACCACACACCGAGTCAGAGCAAGAGGCAGAGCTGCTGTGGAGGTGGGAGCTCCTCCCGCCCCAGCTCCTCTTCCCGCCTCACTGGCTCCCAGGACAGCCCCAGCCTCACTGTCGCCAGGACAACCGGGCACTTTGAGGACTGACACTAGAAGCCCAACCCCAGGCCAGAAGGGAGCTGGCTCCATTCTCGCTCCCCATGACTCCCCTCTCCCCTACCAACCTCCCATGAGAACAGGGTTCAAGGTCGAGATTGCTCTACGCCTTCACCTCGCAGCCAAAGGTCTCGAAGGGAACAGCGGGGCAGGCTGGGGCAGAGGTCGGAGAGGAGGGACCTTCAGGAAGATGAGAAACTGAAGCTGAGCCCACGCGGTGCCAGCTGTCCCAAGTCCCAAGCTCGGGCTCCCAGGAGAGACGTCTGACTCTCACGGTGAACGGCTGGCTCCCTGAGACTCGGGCACCAAGAAGAAATGCCACCCCCGGTCAGAGGTGACCCCAGGCGTTGGGTTCAAGGCAGAGTGAGGAGGCTGCTCTGTCACGGACCCCCCAGGAGCTGCATGGACAACCCAGTGTCACCTCCACCAGGTCCTCCAGGCGCTGGATGAAGGTGGCCTGGCCCGCTGGTCCTCACTGAGGTGGGGGATGGCGAACGACTTGCTGACCTAGAACCCTGCACGGTCAGCCCTGGGCTCTCCCCACGTGCCCGGCCACAGCTTCCTCCCCATGGAGGGCGGGGACCAAAGTCACCCCCTCTTCCCTCACCAACAGAATCTAAAGGACCTGCAGGCCTCACGAGCCTCCTATCATCCTTCTGTCCTCTCCCACATCCTCCTTCAACCACATCCCTCTCTCTGGGAAGCAGCTCTGCATGGGATTCAGGAAGGCTCACATTCTGCAGTGTGTACCTGCTGACAGGTGTGTCCTGGTGCATTTCCTGGATGCCTGCTGTTGCCAGGTGGCAGCCGAGGCGCTTAGCAACAATCAAGATCCCCAACTCAACCCTGGAGTATGATCCCATGGAATAAAGGAAAACAACTCCAGTTCCTTCCTCTGGGCCTCCTGCTCCACCCTGCCACCCCCGAGGAGCCGGGGGGAGCTGGAGAGAGAGGCCTGAGGTCCACCCGGGGTCACAGGTAAATGCCATCAGACTGCCCAGAGGTAGACACCTGCTCAGCTGATGCAAAGAGAGGCCTGCAGGCCAGGACCACGCTCGCAGAGCTTTAAGCCCCTCCCTGCAGAGGAGGAGACTAGAGCCGGGGAGGTTTAAGCAGCCCAGGCCCCACCCCACTTCTTTCCATTACCCACATGCTCCCTCACTCATTTGCCCATCAACAAGATGGACATGCCCGCCTGGGACCAAGCAGAGGATGAAGTCTGTGACTGAGGCCCAGGGCTGCTTCCCCCTTCCCAGGGGGACAGTGCTGGGCGGCCCAGCCACCCGGGAGTTGCCTGCTATTAGCAGCAGGTTGGTCACCTTCATAGAGGACAGTACAACCTCCCAGGTGACAACAACACAGAGAATGGAATCAGAGGAAGCAGGAGGGGAGCCCTGACACCAGCTAACGCCCAGCTTCACTGTCCGGCTGAGGGGGACAAGGCCCGGAGGAGGATGTCCTGCTGGTGGCCACACAGCTGCCATGGCAGGCCGTCCCCTCCGAACACACTGGGCTTCCTCCCAGAGCAGTTTAGAAAACAAGATAAATACACGCCAACCCATTCATCGGTGAGACTTGGACCCTGAGAACTAACCTCTGAAAGGAGGCTTCTTCTGCAAAGAGTGTACTGGGAATTTCTTAAAATTGGGAATCTTTTTAACAAGGTAATGAACACTGTGAGTGCCCGGTGGCTGGTGTGGGACCCACCTCAACAGTTCCTTCCACAGGAGCCACGTCCAAACCATGTGTCCCGTCCTCCTAGGACGTGCTGCAGCCCTTTCCAACGAGTTCTCATGTCTGTTGTCTCACTCTTATGCCCACCAGGAGAAACGTGCAATGGGACCGTGTGGCCTCTACCACCAGCTTACACTCAGCTCCGAGGACACACCGGCTGACATTCCTGGGACATAAAACCCCCCCAGAACTGGGGAGGAAGCAACCTGCATCTCCACGGTCGCCATGGAGAAAGGCACACCAGCCCCAACCAGCTCCCACTACCTCTCAGCCCCTCCCTTCAGCTGGTGACCCCAGGGGCCAGTGTGGCCACAGCTAATCGCACTCAAGGGCTTCCTGGCTTCTGGACTCAGAGTTCTTACTTTATGTGATTCTCAAACAACGCATGACAATGGTATGATTTTTCACCCCAATTTTCAGAAGACTAAAGATCAGACTGTCACATAGCGGGAAGGAGAGAAATAAATAAATACTTAATATTTTCCAAGAAATAGGGGACCAAATGGAGGACTTAACCAAAGAACTGGAATGTATGTGTTAAAATGAAGTGGACATTCTAGAACAACAACAACAACAAAGACAATAACCGAAATTAAAGATTCATCCATTGGAAGTCAAGTCAGTAAAAACATTCTATCTGATGCACAGAAAGAAAGAAAAAGAAAGGTAAGATTCAGGGGGAAAAAATTATGGAATGTGGTAAAAATGTCTAATAAGAATATCTAGAGTCCTAGAAGGGAAAGAAAGAATCAGACAGAAGCAACAAAAAGCTACTTGCTTTGTATGCATATATGCATAATCCATGGGCAGACAATGGGGTGCTAAAGGCCTGGGGAGGGGCGGTGTTGGAGGGGGTCAATGGGGGAAAAGAGGGACATATGTAATACTTTCAGTAATACTTATTTTTTTTAAAAAGAGCTACTTGCTGAAAATTTTCAAAACTGATCAAAGTCATCAAGCCATCAATTCAAGAAGCTCTTCGAATACCTAGCAGAGTAACTACAAAACAAACTCCTAGGTCCATTATTGTAAAACTGCTAAAAACCAAAGGCAAAACTGTGAAAGCAACCAGAGGGAAAAAAATATGCAATTACTTTAAAAGGGGCAACTGTATGTCTGACAGCTGGCATTTCCACAAAAATGATGGAAGCCAGAGGCTAATGGAATGACACCTTCAAAGGACTGAAAGTAAATATCTGGCAACCTAGAGATCTCCATCTGATGAAATGAACAAGCCCCTGGAAAAAACAAACAAACAAACAAACACAGACTTTCCAAAGCTTAAACAAAGAGAAATGTAAAAACCTTTATCTGTGAAGGAAATTGAATCTTCTCATAAAGAAAACTCTAGACTCACCAGGTTTCACTAGTGAATGCTGCTGAACATTTAACAATGGCCCACATCTTCCTCAAACTCGTCCAGGGATTAGAAAGAGGGAACACATCTCAAATTCTTTCCTAAGCCTCACATTACCATGACACCCCAACTCGTCAAAGTCACTGAAAGAAAACTAAAATGGCAAGCAAACCTCTCCTGTGCACATAGTCACAGAACTCCTAAGGAAAATATGAGCAAATTGAAGCTGCCAGGGTGGGAGGAGCATTCCAACCCTCCCAATGGTAAGAGTGCCTTTTCTCATTTCCAAAGGGACTTAACACATTATCCATTTTATCCCAACGTTTTATTACCATCTATACTTTACACAAAGGGAAACTGAGGCCCGAAGAGGTGAAAGAACTAGCCCAAGGTCACACACAGGCTAGACCTGGGCTAGATGCATTCATTCCACTTGATGGACATTTACACACACCTGCTGTGTCCCAGCAAGGCCTGGGCGTGTAGGTTTGTGCCCCTCCCCTGCACCCCCCCCTTCTGCCTCCTGGGGCCTCTCATTCCTGGGGCCAGTGCCCCCTGGCTTCTCTATGGCGTTGGCTGCTCTATGGCATTCGGGGGTCCCCAGCACACAGGGTGCCCCCCTGTGCCAGGCCCCAGGTTCCATGCTCTGACCCTGCCCGGAGCAAGCACAACGCACGAGGCATTAGGAAGCGGGACTCATGGCCCATGCACTGCAGCCTGACCATCACCAACTCCAAGCTCACTGGTTACAAAGCGCTTCTGCCTGTTTCCCGTTGGACTCAGGGAACCCTGCACGATGAGGACTAATACTTCCACTTCGGAGTATCAATACCCCCACCTTTGCCGATGAGAAAAGTGAGGCTCTACGGCAGTGGTTCTCAACCTTCCTAATGCCGCGACCCTTTAATACAGTTCCTCATGTTGTGGTGACGCCCAACCATAAAATTATTTTCGTTGCTACTTCATAACTGTCATTTTGCTACTGTTATGAATCGTCATGTAAATATCTGATATGCAGGATGTATTTTCATTGTTACAAATTGAAAATAATTAAAGCACAGTGATGAATCACAAAAACAATATGTAATTATAAATGTGTGTTCCGATGGTCTTAGGCGACCCCTGTGAAAGGGTCGTTCGACCCCCAAAGGGGTCGCAACCCACAGGTTGAGAACCGCTGCTCTAAGGGGTGGAGAACTGGTCTAAGACCCAGGGGCCTTCCTCTCCACACCAGGAGGCCCCCGCCCAGCACTGTTCGATGAGATGGAAGATGTCCCGGGCTTTACATTAAGAGACAGACTGACGCAGATTGGTGTGTTGAAAACCACCCAGAGATCTTAGGCAACAACTCCTGGCTCAGCAAAGTGGTGACAGGCTTTGTGTTTTTTTATGCCAAGAACCTGAGGAATGCGTCCACAGTAGGAGAGGCCAGATGCCAACGAGACAAGACAGCATAAAAACCAGAAACTAAGGCCTTTCAAGCAGCACTTTGAAGAGGATTCTTTAAATATGTTTAAGCCGCAGCAGCTCCTTGGGAACCACGGGACCGAGGCCGAGGAGAAGGGGACACACATGGTGAGCTAAGCCTGGCCCTGTGTCCCCGTGGAGGCTGGGAGCGTCCCCTTCTAAAACCTGCCTTCTGCAGAAATGAGCCCGAGGCCCAGCTCCGAAGCTTCTAGATCTCATTGCTAAACAGATCGAGAAAACACACCCCCAGGACAGAGGAAGCCAGGGCCATCAGCTAAATGAATCCCTGTGGGCCTCCAATAGCACTGTCCAGAGAATGTGAGGCCCACCGATGGGCCCCCACCACCCAGGTTCCTGAGGGACCCCGAAACCACAGCCCTGGCCACCTGAGGGGCAGAGTCCACGAAAACTGCATTTTGTGAACCCAGAGCACCCAGCACGCCATGAACGCAGAGGCACGGTTCCCAGAGCAGAGAATCATGTATTTTCCACTTGAGTTTGTGCGTGAGGGAGAAATAACCTCTGGAGGACAGGAAACTGGCGGGTGTAATTTCTGGGGACCTTCAAAAGCATTTGAGAAGAATCCAGACCAAAAATGATGCGGAAGACTGACTCACACGAGAATGGGAGGTGCTGCGGTGACTGGGGCTGCAGGGAAGCCGGTAAACAGCGGGCCAGCAGGCACTTCCCGCAGAGAAAAATGTAAACGGTGGGGTCCCGGGGGGTCGGGCTGGTTTTACTTTGTTAAAAATGACTGAGAGGGAGGAGACAGTGGGGAGACTGCCCTGAGCATGAAGAAAACAGCACCCTGGGCGGATGGACTTCACCCCGAGGGCCCGAGGCCAGGGCATGGGTCCCGCTGCAGGGAGAGCAATTCTATGCGCACAGTAGGTGGGCCGTGCAAACCTGCCCTTGACCTTGAGAGAGTGGCAGAGGACTAACAAGCCCACGGAGCACAAGCATTCAGTGTATAGCACTCGTTCACCTGGGAAAGAAACACGGGGAGCCACTGGCGGCTGCTGGGGTGATGTATTTCTTTAAAAAGTTTTAAATATAAGGACACACACACACAAAAATAAGCTGAAAAGGGGAAAGAGGGAGGTTTAGGCCAAGCACAGAGGATTCGGGAGTGAGTTTCCAGTAAGAGAAGCTCCCTGAAGTCGGAGGAGCCCTTCCAGGCGAGGGACCCCTGAGGTGGCGTCAGGCTCAGGCGGCGAGCACCTGACCTGGTGGGGCAACTCCAAGGCCCCCGGGGCTGCGCACTGGACTCCCCCCCACCCCCCCACAGGCCCCTCCTCCCATCTCGGGTCGGACCAGCTCCCAGCCCACTGCCCTCAGGCCACCCAAGAGCCTTACCTGCTGCTGGCTCTGCTCCTCCAGGTTCATCTTCACCTCCAGCGACTGGCGGGCCTCCAGGAAGGCCTTGCGGTGCTTGCGGTCTGCCATGTAGTAGGACATGACGCCCACGACGATGGCGCACAAGTAGAGGAAGACGTTGGCCAGGATCTGCGCCCCGAGGAGGAGAGAAGAGGACAGTGGTGAAGGCGCGTCTTCAGGAGCGGGGGTGGTGGTGGGGAGCAGTGGCTGAGACCAAACCCCAAGTTACCAGTGTCCGGGGAGGGCCCAGCAGAGCCTGTGACACCGAGGGATGTTCAGGTCCCTGCAGCTGACGCTGCCCAGTTGCCGTGGCTGAGGGCCCACCCAAGGGTGTGGCTCCAGGCCTAGCAGGCTGGTTGGGGGGTTGCTGTTCTCCCCTCCTGCTAAGCTGGCCAATCCATCCACCTGTGAGGCCTGAGCAGTCCCTCTGCTACCCATTCATTCGTTCACGCATTTGTTTAACCACCACACACTGAGCACATGCGTATTATGTGCAGGTAGGTGCTGATGAGCTGGGAGCAGAGGGCAGGAAGCCCAGATCCATCAGCGGCAGGTGTATAACCCGACCTGCAGAGGTCCTGGGCTTGATTCCGGAGTCACAATGTGACCGTTGCTACCCTGCACCTGTGCCACAGGCTTACAGGTCTCTGGGGTTCACATGCATCCTCGGTCACCCCTGCCAGCAGGTGAGGGGCGGCCCGTCCCCGTACCCAGGTCCCACGAGGAACCGAAGCTACAGGAAGAGGAAGAGGAAGAGGGGGTGATGGGACCCGGTGTTTGTGCTGCGAGCTCAGTGCATTGGCACAGAGAGCTTCTTTGGGCTGCGAGAGCCTGTTCCTCTGTCCCCGGCACCTGCAGGCTCCCTGGGTGTGTGCCCCCCAGGCCACTCCAACGGGCCGCTGGACTGCAGACCTACTCACCTGCTGCCGAGGTGACCCTGGCACAACCGCCTGCACTGTCACACTAAGTGGGCACCGAGCTCTGAGCGGGGTCTCCTGCCCGCCACCGCGGGTGCTGGCTGACCACCCCCATCACGTGTCCATCTAACAAAACCAAACCAGGCTGTGCAGGTTGTCAGAGGGCAAGCAAACACCACCGAAGCGTCTAACCCAGACAGCGTGACAGACTCGGGTGTGTTCATGCCTGGGGACCATCGAGGCAGGACAGCATTCCTTGCACTGAAATGTGGGTATTTAAAAACAACCCACTTCTGCGCCCCACGGTGGGTAACACGGTGCAGAAAATGAATGCACGAGGAGCCCTGGACTGAGGCCCTGCCCCTCGCTAGCCGGGAACCTGCACGTCAAATCACCCGTCTGCGCAACGGTTTCATCTCAGGTGAGCTGAGGGGCGGACTGACTCCGGGCAAAGGTCCCTGCGTTCTTGACTGGTCCTCATCTGACCTCACCTCGGAGGGCAAAGGCTGGGACAGGGGTGGGGGTGGGAGGTGAGGGTGGGGGTTGTGACCTGGTGCAGAGAGGCCCGAGGAAGAAGGCTGGATGGGAGGGAGGCAGGTCAGTTTCCAGGTTGGCCACAGAGCCACGCTACCTCCTGTCCCCTGAGGCCTCCTCCCCTCCCCAGCTGCGCACTCGGCTGCAGGGATGTGGAGGCAAAACGCTACTGGAGAGTGACATGGGTCCCTCGGGTCCCATCCATGCCGGAGAACTCCCTCCCAGCCTCCCAGCAAGCTCATCTATTTCTAGACCTTTCTCCCGGGAGCCCCAAGCCTTGGGTTTCTTAGAATGCCCCCAAACATCTAAACTTGCCTCCAGTGAAGAAAGGACCCCCAGGGCACTGTTGCTCTGGTCCTCCTGCCCCCTCTCCCACACGACCACAGGACCGCCCGAAGGAGCTGAGCCATTCCCTCCTTCCCTCCTCCCCTCCCCCTGTGCAGGGTGGAGAGCGGTGGGAGGCTGACCAGGGCCCTACAGGCCATTTCCAAGTCCAGGGCCCAGATCTGAAAGGGTGATGCAGCCAAGCCGAGGAGCCCTCCAGCCAGGAAGCGGGGTCGGCTAGGGGAAGGAAGGTTCCAGAGAGAGCAGGGGAGCCAGGAGGAGGTTTTTCTAAATATATATTTTTTTTTTTTTTTTAATTGATTTCAGAGAGGAAGGGAGAGGGAGAAAGAGATAGAAACATCAACGATGAATCGCTTCTCGGCCTTTTGGCTAAGATCAAGTGTAGAAACATCAACGATGAGAGAGAATCATCAATCGGCTGCCTCCTACACGCCCTGTGTGGGGATTGGGCCTGCAACCTGGGCATGTGCCCTGACTGGGAATTGAACCACAACCTACTGGTTCATAGGTTGATGCTCCACCCCTAAGCCACGCCAGCCGGGCAGGAGACGTTCTTCAATCTCGGGGGGATGGCTCCGCACCTACACGGCTGAGAAGCTCCGGTTGCTACCCTAGTGGCCTGCTTTAGGCTGGGCAGTCTGACTTCCCCTCCAAAATTTTTGAACACAAGATTTTAAAAATGAATAAAATAAACAAGTCTCCCAAGTGGGTAAACATTCAGACTGAAGCTTCATCTAACCCACAACAGAAAAAGTATTTATGACTCCGGGCTCAGAAACGCAACCGTGAGAAAATGCCTTCCCCGCGTGCTTCCTCCTGGAATCCGATGAATCACCACATCCTGCACGTTTCCGAACAGCCCTCGGGGACGCGGGCTCCAAAATGGAAGTCGCCCTCGGAAGCCTGCCGGTGGCCCCAGTGCCTAGGCTGGCCTCTCCCTGTGGGGTCGTTCCGGCCTGCAGGTTCCAGAACACTCCAGAACTGGGGAGAAGGGACGGAGGCAGAGAAAGCTGCCCCGGCTTTCTGTGTCCGTGTTGGCCGCCCGCAGGGACCTCGGGACGCTCAGCTGCTGGGGGACGGCCACGCTGACGTCTCTGTTCATTAAAACAAGCTGAGATGTTTTGGAAAAAAATCTCCAAGGTGCAGGCAGCAGCAGGGGAGATGGCACCTCAGCCGGCAACCAGCCTCCCGGCCCGGGAAGCCCAGCCCGAGCCTCCCGTGGCCCCCCAGCCACGATCGCGCAGGAACAGGCCGGGCTGTGTAGTCACGCAGACCTCACACACCACCAGCAAGCGGGCGGCCTGGAGCAAGTCCCTCACCCTCTGTGAGGCATGGCTTCCTCATCCCCCCATAACCCTGAAAGCTGTTCAAGGAAGCAAGTGGGTTGCTTTCACCAGATTCTTAAAAGGGTCGGTTAGACTAATAACCACAAAACTCCTCGAGGCTCCCCCGTCTCCTGTGGCTTCGGAAACGGGGAACACCGGGCCACGGCACTGTGTGTCCTCTTTTTGATGTGACCCCGTTCGTCCGTCACCTTGTCTTTTTCTCCAGGCCAGATAGTTCCAGTTCTACCTAAAGGACTCTATTTTAAAAGGTTTAATCGTGTTCATACGACTCAACCCTCCTGAGTCTTCGGTGAGAGGCGGGCTCCATGCGGAGTGCGGAGAGTGAAAGAGGACCTCAAGGAGCTCCGATCTCCGGGGGATGAAGACGCTGCCAGAAGCAGAGGGAGCCCAGCAGGATTCTGAGGGGTAGGGGCCTGTGGGCAAAGGCCCTACCAGGGAGCAAACTTGGGCTGGACACACACAACTGTGGGTTTTCACACACACACATTTTAATATAAGGATTCTGGACGGTAAAGGGAATTGAAACCAACTTTCAAACCAATGGCCAGTATCAAATGATGGAAAGGCAAGAAACAGTAAGTTATATGCTTACAGGAGTGACCAGATGGCAGCAGGGCTCCATGCCGCCTGCTCAGGTCTGCTCGCCTCGAAGCAGTCAGCACTCGTTGCATTGAGCGCTCAGATCCTGCCTTTCAGGAACTGTCTTTGAAATGAACTCGACAGCGAATGGACCAGCCCCGAGGAAGAGGAACATTTGCACCAGGAGACAGGAGAGCTTCAGAATTCCAGAAATATTACCATCACACACCCGTGGCAGGTGACAAGGTGAAGGAAGATTACTGATCACATACAAACTCCAAAGCCCTCACGCATGTACCCACTGCACAGAGCAAACAGTGGCCCCGGACGGCCCACCCTCAGTTCCAAGTGACTCGGATCTTGGGAGTAGAACTTGGTGCAGACTCTCGGCTGCAGGCCAGCGTCCCTCTCCCCCGAACCTGGAGGACTCCCTTTCTCCTTGGGGGCTCGATCCCCTTTCTTCCCTCCCTTGTTGCTTCCCAGGGATGACTCCGCAGCCCTCCTCTCTGCAGCCTCTCAGGCCAGCCTGGGGACACCCGGGGTTTCTTTTCAGTGCCGAGTCCTTAGCTGCTGGTTCCCTATTCAGTGTTTCTGAGCCAGGTGCTCAGGACGTCCAAGGAGAACAGGTGAAGAATGGAGATTTCTGGGCCCCACCTGCCTGTGGAGACCCGGGAATCTGCATTTGCCCATCACTGTTCTAGGGGCTGTAATAAATATTAAGACAAAGCCCAGATCCTCCAACCGGCCTGGCTCTTTAACCCAAACTGAGCGCTGCTTTAGGTCATCTCTGAGCCCATGGCCTATTGTTTTCCTGTCCATTTCTTCTCTTTTATTGTTTCTTCTCTTCCCCGTTCTCATAATCTCATCTTCGGGTCACGCCTCCTTATTATTCTTGTCTGGCCCGCCTCTCTTCCACACACTCAAAGCCACACCCACTGTTCTCCACCCATTACGGCTGTTTCACGTGTCCTGCATTTAATCCAGTTCCCTGATTTTTAATTTAGATTTTAAGTCATTTTCCAAGTTTCCTTGTCATTGCCCCAACCCTTCTCTTACTGCCTCCCGCCCCCCCCTCCCCCCCCTTGGCAAAGCTAACACACGGTCACAACCAGAGAGACAGGCCTGGGAGGACCGTGCCGGCCAGAGACCGGTCCTTGCAAGGTACTATCTTGGACACGGACACAGAGATCTTCCAATTCCAAAAAAGTCCTGGCAAACTCCACTTCTCCTGAATTTCAGTTTTTCAGCCATAACTGCCTGAACCAGTGCCACCTGGGTGTGCTCCCCTCACCCTTACTCAGAAGTTTCCAACCCTGGCTGCACCTTAGACTCACCTGGAAGCTATGCCCGGGCTGCCCCCCAAAACAGTGACGCCAGCGGCCAGGCACTGACATTGCTAAAAAAGCTCCCAGGGGACTCCAGGGTGCAGCCAGGGGTCAGTGGGAAAGCCCAGCCTGTCGGTCCCCTCCCATCAGCCCTGATCTGAAGGTCCACCTCTGGCAGCCCAGGGGCCGGCCTCAGCTCACCGACTGCTCCCAGCTAACTGCAACACGTCCCCGACCCCACATCCTTGGTAAACCGTTACGGGACGCCTGAGCCAGGGCCACCCCTTCTCCCTGTCTCGCTGGGGCTCCTGCAGCACCTCCAGTGGGTCCTTCACTCCACCTGCTCTTTCTGGACAAATGCCCCCTGGTCCTCCTCTTCATCACTCCTCCTCCTGCCACCTCCTGGCCCAAACCCTCACCCCCCACAGGCCTGGGCACAGACTCATCTCCCAAGTCCCTCTCGGGTCCTACCACCCCACCCTCTGGTGCCATGTTAATCTTCCAAAATTATCTTTTTGCAAGTACCACCTCCTGCTCAGACACCTCAATAGCTGCCGGCTGTCCAGAAGGTGAAGTTCAAAATCCCCATCCTGGCACCCCGGCCCCTGCGAACCTTTCTCCACACCTCCCACCAGTCCCTGGCGGAAACCCTTCCGTTCGCCAGGCTGTTGTGCCCAGCATGTCCCCGGCAGGCGCCCTGGGCCTCAGCACACGCCGCAGCCCACACCTGCAGAGGCCTCGGGCTTCTCCACCAAGTTCCTGCGGGGAGGCCTCCCCCTCACCTTGCTAGTGTGTGTGGGCTTTGCCTTCTATGCCATAAAAGTCCATGTTTGCATTACTATTTTTAAACGCTTAGAAGTGTTTGCCTTTGAGTGGAACAGATGTGTCTGCCCGTTACACTTTACGCTCCGCAGGGACAAGATCTGTCCCAGTGACCACTGTCCCCAGCACGCCACACACTTGTGACACACAGGCGCCCAGTGACCACTGAGCGAAGGAATGAAAATGGAGGAAGGACAGGAGGAAGAGAGAGGCGGGAGGCAGAGACAATGGAAATGCCAACTCCATGGGTCTTGAGGCTTTGGCTGCACCAGGCAAGCACTCCGCTGCACCCCCACCTGAAATACCTGAAATGCCCCCTTGCAGTCCCCCCTGCCACCTTCCACCCTCCCCTCAAAACCTAGCTAAACCCTGCCTCCTCCAGAGCCTTCCTTGACGGCCCCACCCCTGAGTGATGACAGCCTACCCCGAGCTTCATAGAGGAAATGTGCGCGAGATCAATCATAAAGAGAAAAGGGTGAGAGGTGCAGCTCACTCTGATCTCACTTTCCTAGAAAGGAAATTGGGCAGGAGCAGAAACACGAACGTGTCAATTTTTATATGTTGTTTTAATTTTCACGTAATTCAACACGTTTTTCTAATGTATCTTGTGATTTCTGTGTTAATCCATTGGTGATTTAGGCATGTTTTACTTAATTTCACGTATTTGTGGATTTTCAAAATATATTTCTGTTCATTTTATTTCAATCCATCATACTTTGCATGATTTCAGTAATTTTTTAATGTATGGGATCGTGTGTTGTGGCCCAGCAGACTGTGTGCCTTCATAAACTTTCCAATGCACTTTAAAAGAATGCGCATTCTGGCCCACCCATGTGGCTCAGTGGCTGAGCATCAATCTATGAACCAGAAGGTCACGGTTTGATTCCTAGTCGGGGCACGTACCCAGGTTGCAGGCTCGATCCCTGGTGGGGATGCAGTCGATCAATGATTCTCTCTCATCACTGATGTTTCTCTCTCCCTCTCCCTCCCCCCCCCCTTCCTCTCTGAAACCAATAAAAATACATTAAAAAAGAAAAGAATGTGCATTCTGTAGTTGTTGGGTGGAAGGTTCTATAAGTATCACTTTGATCCAGGTGGTTGTTCAAATGCTCTATATGCTTACTAATTTGTCTATCAGTTTTACCAATAACTGAGAAAGGAATATTGTAATCTCTAAACAATCATAGACTTATCTATTCTTCCTTTTAGTTCTATCAGTTTTGGCTTCTTATATGTTGAATCTTTTTTAAATATATATATATCTTTTTATTGATTTCAGAGAGGAAGGAAGAGAAACATCAATGATGATAGAGAACCATTGATCGGCTGCCTCCTGTACATCCCCCACTGAGGATGGAGCCCACAGAACCTGGGCATGTGCCCCAACCGGGAATCGAACCGTGACCTCCTTGTTCATAGGTCGACGCTCAACCACTGAGCCACGCCGGTCAGGCTGTATTTTGAATCTTTGTTATTAGGTGCAAACATAGTTAGAATTATGATTAGTTTTTAGTGTTTGCTTGTTTTGCTGAATTGACTACTTTATCATTATGAAATGTCCTTCTTTATCCCTGGTAATATTCCTATTCCAATATCTACACTGTCTGATAATAGTGTAGCCAGCCACCCCAGCTTTCTTTTGATTAGTGGTTCCATGAAATACCTTTCTCCATTCTTTTACTTTTAATATATTGTGTCTTCATATTTTAAATGGATTTCTTTAAACTTAGTTGATTCTTGCTTTGTTATCCATCTGACAACATCTACCTATTAAATGGAGTGATTGTATCACTACATTTATGACTAGCGATATAGCTGAATTTAATAATATCATGATGATTCCTATTTGTCTCATTTGTTGTTACTTTACCCCAACTTTTCCTGCCATCTTTTGATCCTTTGTATCATTCCACTTTAATCTCCATTATTGGCTTGTGTGCCATACTTCTTTGTTATACTTTTCCAACGGCTATTCTGGGATTTACAATATACAACTTTAACTTAATACAGTCTACTTCAAATATTATTTTACATATAGTATAAAAAATTATGATAGTATACTTTCATATCTCCCCCTTCCCTTGTTCTATTATTATATATTTTGCTTCTATGTTATAAAGTCTACAGTATATTGTTTACATTTTTGCTCTAAACAGTCTTAGATTAACAATGAGAAAAAAACTAACTCATATTTTCCTACACATTTATCATTTAGGGGCCTCTTCATTCCTTTGTACAGTCCAAATTTCTGTCTAATTTTTCTTCTGCCTGGAAAACTTTAATACTTTTTGTAGTGCAGATCTGCTGATGATGAATTCTCTCCACTTTAGTTTGTCTACAAAAAACTCTATTTCACCTTCATTTATTGAAGTATATTTTTGTTGGGTATAGAACTCTAGATTGACTATTTTTATTTTTCCAGCATACTGTGTTCTTCCTTGGATAATTTCTGACCAGACATCTGCCATCATTCTTATCTTTGTCCCTCTCTATGTAATGTGTCCTTTTTTCTTTCTTTCTCTCTCTCTCTTTCTTTCTTTCTTTCTTTCTTTCTTTCTTTCTTTCTGGTTTTTATGAGTTTCTCTTCATTACTAGTAGTAAGCAATCTAATTATGACGTGTTTTGGTGTGATTCTTTTTATCTGAGTTATGTTGAGCTTCTTGAACTGTGGGGTTTATGGTTTTCATCAAATTTGGAAATTTCCCCATCATTATTACTTTGAATGTTTTCTGTGTTCTCTGTTCTTCTGGGACTCCACTGCTCCCCAACGCCTACAAAATGTCGTCAAAGCTATCTCAAATAGCTTTCGAGGTCCTCTATTTCAGATCCCAATGTACCTTCCAGACTTCTCTCTTACTATCTCACACACCCAATTCTCCAGTCAAAGGTTCTCATATGTTCACCCCCCAAATCACTGCTCACCAGCCATCACCTCTGCCCCTTCCCTACCAATCTGGTGCTCAAAATCCAATGTGCCCTTCATGGCCCAGCTCAGTACTGCCTCCTCCAGGCCTTTCCTAACCAAGGCAGAATGATGCTGCTTCTCTGGGCTCTCCCAGGTCTTATGTGTCCCTAGTGGCCCCTCGAGGGCTTGCGGATGTCCTCTCAGTCATCTTGGATGAGCCCCACCTCAGACCAGGAGAAAGACACTGGACCCTGTTGTCTCTGTGATGGGGTGAGAGTAATAATTATATCAAAATGTGCCTGTAACACGTTCCAGAAGGAGAAGTTGTACACACAGTATTCTATGAAGAAGTGAGTCAGGGAGCATCTCTCCGTTTTTCCCAAGAGAAAAATGAGCCACACAGCAGACTAAGTCAAGTGTTCCGAGCCAGAGGACATACCCTCCAAGGATCGTCACTCTCAGACCAGTCCATCAATGTAACCTCTCAAGAGTTGGGGAAAACTGTGGTGATTACCAGAGAGGAACGGGTGCTGAGAAGCAGCAGGATGGGGCTCGAACGGAAGGGGCAGGAGCACAGGACAGCACTGAAGCCCTCGGAACCGATATTCCAGCTCCGCCGAGACCTCTGGCCCTCTCTCCCGCTGCCCACCCACTGACCAGCGCGCACAGCCGGCAGGGCCCTCGGTAGGCCCCTCCTGCATCTCTGCTCCAGCTGCGGAGTGTTTTCCCAAGAGTCAAGTGTGTTTAAGTCCCAAACCTGCTCCATCAATGGTTTTTCTTGGTATTATACTGACGTGATTTAATTCAATAGGACCTCAACAGATAAACTGTGAGTGTGACAGGAGAGCTGTTATTTCTAAGTAAAATTAACATCTTGGGGATTTCTGATAAATGTGCTTAGCTAAAAGGAATGACTGCTGACTTAGGAGTGGGCAAGGCAACAGTAAAAATTTAGCGAAAAAAGAAGAGTCATAAAAATCTAGGGGTCTAAATAGACCCAGATTATTTCCAAGTAACTTTTAATTCTCCCTCCACCTGAAGGAAACTAGAAATGACAGGCAACACATCCCAACTACAAAAGAAGGCCACCAGAGCCCGGGAGGGGGGGGGGGGGGTGTACCCAGGTGCGGGGACAGAGCCTTCCCTTCAGAAAAGATGAGCAAGTGACGACAGCTAAAGGTTTTCAGTTAGAATAAGCTATTGGAAATGCAGATAAATGTATATGCACATGCGAGATTTTTTGTGTGATTCCCGGATTTTATGGACCTTTTTAAAAAAGCTACTTTGTTGAGTTATAGTTTACATTCAATTAAAAGCACCCATTTCAAGTGTATGTTTAGATGAGTATTGACAAATTCACACAGCTGTGTGACCACATCCACAATCACCACACGGAACACTTCCATCACCCCAAAATGCTCCTCTGTGCCCCGTCCAAGCCCGCCCCACCTCCACCCGAGCCCCACAGAATGTCTGAGGTATCACAGCTCTCACTGCGCTGTGTCGAGGTTATTCGTTCACCATCATGTAGCGTTTGGTTCTCAGTCCCTTTCACAGACAGTAAAGTCCCCTCTTTGGGGCATTATCGTTCCGTGTGTTTTGACACATACGTTGTGGGACCACAATAACTGAACGTTTTGCATTAACTGACCTACTACTGCCTTTGCCAACCTCATCAGAGAAGAGGACACTTTCCCTGCGTGTGGCTCTGGACGGCGGACCGGAGACCAGCCGCCTGCATTTTTACTGCGTGACCCTCCTCTACATCCTGCCCGAGACAGGACCTTCCACTCACAAAATAGGCATGAGGACCACATGACGTGACAAAGATAAGAAATACCTGAAAGACCTATGTCAGTGTTATTTGTAACTGCTTTTAACAGACTGCGAGCCAGGTCGGTTATTCTGACGGAAAGTGAGCTCCCAGCCCCTAGAGACACAGAAGCAAAGAACAGAGGAAGAGCCGGGCGGTGGGGGTCCCACAGAGAAGCTGTGGCACTGCCTGCAAGACGGACTGTGAGCACCACAAACCTGTCCACCCCTAACCCAGCGATGAGGGTGGGGAGGGGCGCGCCACTAACCCTGGTGAACAGGAACGAGAGGCGGCCACCCAGGAGCGGGGGACACATCTCACAGCCCGATGGTCCCCGTGATTCGCAATAAAGGACACACGCCCCACACGTCAACTCCCCAGGGCCCAGGCCCTTTGGATGAAAAGCTTAGCCTTCCAGGGGCAGCCGAGGAGCCCTCGGAGCTGGGACGGAGCTGGGACGGGCCTGACGCTGCCAGATCTGACTCAGCCGACACCAGTTACATTCACGGGGACCCGTCTTGAAACGACATGTGAACAACAAACCACAACCATGGAAATCCTGCCAAGTTCAAATCCAGTCCTCTTACCCTGGGGTTTCCAACGGGGTCAAGGGTGGGGTGGGATTTGCTCGGAAACATGTCATTTTCACTTTGTTTACAACAAGGAAAATGTTCTTGAAGAGAGGCAAGGGGAAAGCAAAGGAAAGGTCTCGTTACTAATCAAGGCAAACCTCGCAGGGACCACGAGGAATTCTGCTGGAAGCAGCAGCTGAGACCCGGTCAGAGGAGGAAGAGGCGTCAGACACTCCGTGGCCAGGAGGGGAAGGAGAGCAACGGGCCTGCTGGCACTGCACGTAAATAAGGAGACTCTACGATGAATTAATTAAGAGCAACCAAACGTCGTACAGAAAAGGAACACTTAATTACAGCACATTGAGCCAGTATCCGACGCAGCCATTAAAAATGGTGATTGTGAAGACTAATTCAAAATACAAAAAGTCTGTGCTCTTAAGCCAAGGAAAGTAGGGGCCGTGCATACAGCTTTGTAAAATTTTCCGTAAGAAAGACCAGAAAGAAATAAGCCACACACACACACACAAAAAAATGGTTATGGTAGGATTAGAATACATTTTCCCTCTTGTTTCCAAAGTTTCTGCAACATTGTAAAGCATTTTATAATTGAAAACAGTCTTTAAATAATGCTTTCAAAATGAGAGAGAGAAAAAGAGCCAGTTGGTTACACAAAAAAAAGAGGTGAGAAAAGGGATAGTAAATAAACTTGGTCTGATTCATTCATAGATCAAAGATCAGGACGGTATGTCAAGATGAAGGGCAACAGAGAAACGAACGCCTAGCACGCGTGTGGTGCTCTCTGGTTTGTAAGGGGCCTCTACACACATTACCGCCCCTCCCGCGCCAGGCAGCCAAGCGGCTCTCCTGTGCCCTGTTCACCTGTAGGCCAACGAGCAGCCGGCCCCACCCGACGCCGCGGCCCCACTCGACACCCCTGGTCTTAAGTTTCCACAACCCACGAGAACCAGTGGTGCAAACACCATCAGACCAGGGCTGCCTATTGCTCCCAATGGTCCATCCGCCCCTCAGAAGCCGCCTGGGACAAGCGAGAGCCGGCAGGAAGCAGAGGCAGGGACGGGCCTGGATGCTTCATGCCAGGAGCCCCACCACCACCCCCTCCGGCCACCAGGCTGCTCCTTGACGTTGGGCCCAAAACCCTCTTCCGGTTGATTCTGCGCACTCTCCCTGGGAAACCCCTCAACCTCACTATGGTGTGGGTGCCCGAACAGCCTTTCTGCTATAAAACGAAGCTGTATTTTTCAGGGGGTCCTTACCCTTAACTTGCCACAGACTCACTCCTCTAACGGCCGGGGAGAACCTGACAGGTGTGTATGGGCAATGTGAGCGTCTCAGGAGCAGCCACTGGCCACAGGAATGCTCCCCACCCCCATTGTCCCCTTCATCCTCTCCCATCAGCTGCTGCCTGGCCCTGCCCTCAAACCCCACCCCCCACCCCCCCGCAGCTGCTTCCTCACCTCACCCAAGGCGCAGTTTGTGGAAGTTAAGGGCAAGTTGGTGGTGCCAGGACCCAGGCGAGGGGAGGGATGTGGGGAAACCCTGCCCGCTGCAGCTCACCCCTCCTGTCCTCCGAGCCCCCAGTACCCCAGCCCCAGGCCATGCTCCCCTCCACCACAGCCTCGGACCGCCATCGTCTGACCCCTTCATTCCAGGCCCTGCCGACTGCAAGGCCCACACCTGTTGCCCAGTAACATTCACTCGTTCAGTAATGCACGAAGCCCCAGCAACACCCCCGTCCCACACCCCACGCCACATCCCAGACACCCCGCTCTTTCTGTGGGACCCACCTGCCCGCCCCCTGAGAAGAGCCCAGGGCAGCTGCATGGCTTGCCTCTGCGTGTCAGGCCGCCCTGAGGTCCCGAGTCTCTTGGGATCCCCCGCACAGGCCAAGTATGGGCTGGGGGGCTGGAGGCTGCCGAGGAAGATAACCTGGGCCCTGAAAATGCGTCTTCAGTGCTGCCGGGGACCCTGGCAGCAAAAGGACACGCAGACCCCGGAAATCCAGTGTCCACTTCGAACTGTGAACCTGGGTTCATCCCCACTGACCCAGGAGGAGTTCCCTGGCTGGAGCCACCAGGTGATGGAAGGAGAAAGAAAAGGGGGAGTCTGTAGGCGGGAGAAGGAAAGAAGGGAGATGCTGGCATCTGGAGAAAGTTCCGGGTGTTACCCTGCTGGGACGGGGTTTCTGTTCTGGCCACCCCCTTCTCAAGTCCCCATCCTCCAACCCCACCCCCTTCTATCCTTGATGGTGCCCCCACCCCAGGGGGTTTCATGTGGGGGGCGGGAGGTGAGTGAAGCTTCATTCCACAGCTGGGGGACCCTGGCAGGCAGGGCCATGCGGGCTCAGTTCCCACTGTGACCTAAGGAAACCCGGGCTGGGTGGGCCTGGGAACCCAGGCACCTTTTGAAAAGTCACATTCGTCCCAAACAAGTGACTCAGAAGCTTCTGGAGCGCAGCCCACGGCAAGTTGGGGCCTCCTGCATTCTACATCTCAGGCTCCCGAACGGACCCTGAGAGTCCCCGCCCCCTCCCTTCACAGAGCCACAGCCCGGGCGCTGCTTCCATGTCAAGGCGTGCTCTCCTGGGATGCTACATGGTTATTCTGGATTTCCTTATTTCTCTATCCTTTTCTGTTTCCTCATCTGTTTGGGTTTTGTTTCTTAGCAACGCCCAAAGGACACACAGCAATCATGGGTTCCGAGTCTGGGCTCCGACGGGAGAATTTCTGTTTTGCTCCCTAATGGACAGCAGAGCATCCGGGAAACTCATGCAGCCAGGGACCTGGCAGGGGCGACGGGGCAGAAGTGACTTCAGTGCAAGGCCGTGGCTCAGTCCGATCACTCAGAGCTCTAGGCCTGACCTCGCCATTCCTCCCAGCAGCTTCCCCAGGGCCTCAATGGGCAGAGGCACCCACGGACGTTCCCCAGCCCGGAAGTCAGGACAGTCATGGCGGGCTGTCGCCTTACATGAACACATCCCTGGGAGAAACTCAGAGGACCTGTGGATGTGCCTACACGAGCCCACAGGCACCTGCAGAATCGAGAGGCACAAAACGTCCATGAGCCACGATGGGAAACGGGAAGAGTATCGGTCCGAGAACTAGGAAAAAGTTAACACAGAAAAATCTGTGTTTTCCTCCAACCAGGGCAGCAGCCATGGGACAGCCCCACAGGGTTCTTGCATCAACCAGCAACGGCACCGCTGGGCACCTAGAGACTCAGCCCTCCACCCCAGGAGACAACGCTAATGGCTTTGGCCGAGAGGGAGGCAACAGTATGACGTCGCAGGGAGCGCAGTGGAACGGAATTGAGAAATGGAATTGGGAAGTGGACACTCCAGCCAGGTCACTGCCATAACCAGCTATGTGGCCTTGGGCAGGTCACTGCCCATCCACGAGGCAGCAGGCAGGGCTCACAGCTGTAGAATTAATTCATCGATGCTAAGTCCTGAGGAGACCCCGGGTGGGTTACCAACAATAAACGCAGACGGCGGGGCTCTGCAGCCCCTCAGCCCTTTGCCGGGGCCTTGGAACCCCGAGGAACACAGCAGTTCAGCTGGGGCCACGGGGCCACCCTTCCAGCAGGAGGCTCCACCGCCATGGCTGGCACACTGTCCCCCGTCTGTGTCCCCACACCACGCCTTCCGGGGGGAGACCGCCACTCCTCCCACCATCTAACTGCTCAAGCTCCCAGCAGCAGACAGGGACCTGTGACCAGCACACCGTCCCTCACAGTTCCCCGGGCACTTTCACCCACATCCCCTGGACCGTCACAACCACCACCCTGTGCTGGCAGACACTGGCCATCGGCAGAGGGATTCCAAGTCCACACAAGTCAGTCCCTTGCCAGAGCTGGGCAATGTCAGGCTAGAGCCCAGAAGGTCCTCCTGGTGAAGGTCAAGGAGAGAACGGCCAGGACAATGCTGCCTCGAGACCAGGCCCAGGCGGCCTTCCTGCCGCCCACGGGAGCTGGGCACAGGTGACCGAGTGGCCCTGAGGCCCAGTGTCCTGACAGCCTCCAGTCCCTCGGGCCCAACTCTGGTGCGAAACCAGGGGTTGAGAGAGAGGGGGTCCTTCCTGCCAGCCCGGGGGGTCCCCCCAGGCACATTTTGACTCAAAGGCCAAGTGAACAATGCCACTCCCCACCTCCGAAGTAGGTCCCCCCCGGGCTGCAAGCCAGTGGCAGGGGAAGCCCAGGGTGACACCCCACGTGAAGGCTGAACTCACCTCTCTGAGCAACTGCATCCCCTGCAGCCTGTCCTGCTGCTGCTGGGCCACGGTGACCCCCACAATGAGCGTGTGCGCCACACAGGACACCACCGAGATGACCACGATGGGGCCGAGGCTGAGGGGCAGCGTGATGAAGAAGGAGAAGACGAAGAAGGCCTGCCAGCCCACCGTGTCGCTGGCCGCGTGGGCGCCGGGGAAGCTCAGGCCCAGGTAGGAGAAGATCTGGGCGGAGATCAGCAGCCACAGCAGGTAGGGCACCACCTTCCGGGTGACCCGGCTGGGGAGCAGCCCCTTCCTGCACAGCACGAAGAGGAGGATGTCCAACGCCAGCCCGACGCCGGCCACCGCGAGGGGAGCCAGCTTGTCCGCGGAGAAGACCACGGCGCACAGGACCACCACGTGGCAGTCGAAGAGCGCGGCGAAGACCACCAGGACCAGCAGGGTCTCGTGGCGCTGCCTCTTGAAGTAGGTCTGGTACAGGCTCTCCAGGGACGCGGGCACGAAGGTCAGCCGCAGGAAGCCGGGCAGGCAGAGGCAGGGCCCCGAGCTCCGCACGGAGATCTCCTGAGTCCGGCCCGCGCGGCGGTCGGGGTCGGAGGGCAGGCTGGCCGAGTGCTCCGCGGAGAGCTCGGCCGAGGGCTCGGGCTCGGAGAAGCCCTGGTTCCTCGGCATCCTGGCGGGCGGCTGCTCCTACCGGCCTGGAAAGTGGGCTGCGAACCGAAGGGCCACCACCTCGCGGGGCTCTGAGGCCTGGGGCAGGCGGAGCGCCGGTCAGCTCAGCTCCGCACGGACGCAGGACGGGTCTCCAGGGCGCGGGCCGCGCTGATCATCTGGAAGAAAGGACACCGCCAAGTAGAAGCAGCTCTTCCCACCCCCATCCCCCCGGCTTTCTCCGGGACCCACCCAACCCACTCCCACTCCGGGACCCACAAAAGAACCTCTGCCCGGAAGGCTGCATGGCCAGGTCTCCCTGCTCCCGCCGCCTCCACGCTCCCGCCACCACCGACCGCACACCCCGTGCTCTCCGCCCGGACACCGCCCCCTGTCTCCGGCTGGCAGAGGCCCGGCCCCCTCTCCACCCCTCGCACCCGTCTCTCCCCGTGTTCTCTCCCCTCCGGGCCCCGCCTCGGGGACAGCGTGCAGACAGGAGCCGGGCCATCCTGGGGATTCCCGAATCTTCCTCCTGTTTACGTCCTTTCCCACCAGCCCCCCGCGGCTCCGACGCCCCACCTCCGGCACCGCGTGCCCCCCGGAAGGCCGGCCCTGCCCCGCGCTTACCTGTGCGGGAACTCCGGGGCCGCGTGGTCCGCGCCGGTCCCTGCGAGGCTGCGGGGCCCGAGGCTCAGCGCGCCCGCCGCGCAGCCAGCGCCATGGCCCCCGAACCCCAGCTGCAGCGCGACTCCCACCGTCAGTGTCCACAGGCGGAGGGAGGCGGCGGGGGCTGGACAATCCGGGGCGCCCGCGCTGCGGCTCGCGGGGTCAGGGCCGGCGTGCGCGGTGCGGGCGGCCCCCTAACCTCTCGCCACCGCGGTGGCCGAGGCGGCGGCTCGGCGAGGGGCGCACCCGGGGCCCTCCCGGCGGGAGCGCGGGCCGAGGCCGGGGCAGCCCGCCAGCATCCTCCGCCGCCCGCGCGCCGAGCGGTGCCAGCCGAGTCCCCGCGGCGCGGGCGGCTCCGGGGCCACGCGCGCTCCGGGCCCCCGGAGGCGGGCGGCGCCCCTCCCTCCTCCTTCCCTCCCTCAGACGCCGCCCTCTCGGCGAGTGCGTCCGGGCGGTGGGGGGTGGTGAGGCTCCGGCTCCAGGCCCGGGACCCGCGGGGACTGGGGGCGGTGGGGGGGGGCGCGAGGCGCGCGGGGCGAGGGCGGGGGCGTCCTGGGGGCGCTGCGCGCCAGACCCGGGCGGCGACGGCTGCGGGGGCAGACGGCTGGGCGCTGGGCTCCCGCCCGCGCGGGCCGCCTCTCGGAAGATGAAAGCCGGGGACGTGCCCCGCGCAGGTGAGGCGCGCCCGGGACACCCCCGTCGCCCCCTCCTCCGCAGCGGCTTCCTTCCGGCGCGCGGAGGCCGGGGCTGAGGTTTCGGGACGGCGGCGGCCGGGCCCGTGTCCCCGCCCCCTCTGGCAGCCCCAGCGCCGAGCGAGGGGCCTGAGCCTCCCGCCCAAGGGCCGGCAGCTGAGCCTGTTCTGGAAGCTCGCGGGTAGGAGCGGCCCTGTAGGCACGTGGAACTGGAAGAGACCAGGCTTCAAACAGTTCCACCTGTGTGAGATGATGTGTTTGCATTTACAAACTCACAGTTAAAATCTCAAATGCTAGTGGCTGAGCCTATCAGTCTCTTACATCTTAGTATAAATTACTGTCCTTGGACTTGACAGAATACCTTGTCAACCGTGGGCTTTAGGAACTTCGATAAAGGGAGAGGAGCAGATGGGTTGTTTTGGAATAAAAGCATGTGGGAGGGGTAGGGCGTTGCTGAGGACTTTAGGGGATGGGCTCCCCTGGGGAGAGCAGAGGAAATGGGTCAGAGAGGAGCTCAGCCACCCAGGCTCCGGATGGAGTTGCCTCCTGGAGCTCCCAAGTGCCATCCATGAGTCCTGTTCCAGAACCTGGGGCAGCAGCTCCCATCCCTCAGGGAATGGATTCATCAGAGAATCGTTCCCATCACAGCTGTTTCTATCAGTCCCTCATACTAATTATGAAAAGCTGCCAATCTCCGCTCAAACTTGTCTGGGCTTTGATTCTAAAGGTGGGGGGACCTTACACCAGATCTAGGAGGAGGAAAATCAAAGAAAGCAGCACTTTCCGTTGTGTGAATGTGAATGGAGTCCAAACATTCATTTTGAATTGCTACATGATGTTAAAGGAGGCATGATTCTTGTGTTTAACAAAGGGACCTGCATTAATAAAAAGAAAAGAGCCGCCCACTACATGGGAGGACATATTTGTCGATGATATTTCAGATAAGGGTTTAATCTCCAAAATTTACAGAGAACTCATACAATTTAAAAGAAAGATAAACGATCCAATCAAAAAATGGGCAAAGGACCTAAATAGACACTTTTCAAAAGTGGACATACAGAAGGCTGAGAGACATATGAAAACATGCTCAAAGCCACTAATCATCTGAGAGATGCAAATCAAAACAATGAGGTACCACCTCACACCTGTCAGAATGGCTATCATCAACAATTCAACAAACGACCAGTGCTGGTGAGGATGTGGAGAAAAAGGAACCCTCGTGCACTGCTGGTGGGAATGCAGACTGGTGCAGCCACTGTGGGAGACAATATGTATTTTCCTCAAAAAGTTAAAAATGGAACTCCCATTTGACCCAGTAATCCCATTTCTAGAAATATATCCCAAGAAACCAGAAACACCAATCAGAAAGGATATCACCCCTACGTTCATAGCAGCACAATTCACCATAGCTAAGATTTGGAAACAGCCTAAGTGCCCATCAGCAGATGAGTGGATTAAAAAACTTTGGTACATCTACACAATGGAATACTATGCTGCTATAAAAAAGAAGAAACTCTTACCATTTGCAACAGCATGGATGGAACTGGAGAGCATTATGCTAAGCGAAATAAGCCAGTCAGAGGAAGATAAATATCGCAGGATCTCACTCATATGTGGGATATAATGATCAACATAATTTGATGAACAAGAATAGATCTAGAGCTCTAGCCGGTTTGGCTCAGTGGATAGAGCATCGGCTGCAGACTAAAGGGTCCCAGGTTCGATTCTGGCCAAGAGCACATGCCCAGGTTGCCGGCTCGATCCCCAGTGGGGGGCATGCAGGAGGCAGCCGATTAATGATTCTCTCTCATCATTAATGTTTCTCTCTCTCCCTCTCTCTTCCTCTCTGAAATCAATAAAAATATATTTAAAATGAATAAATAAATTTTAAAAAATAAAAAAGAATAGATCCAGGGGCAGATGGCAGGGGAGGATGGGGGTTACAGAGCAACCAAAGGACTGGTATGCATGCATGTTAGCGTAACCAATGGACACAGACACTGGGATGGTAGGGACTTGCCCGGGGTGGGAATGGCTAGTGGGGTAGGGGGACAGAGAGGGTCAATTGGGAAAAAAAAGAGATTTATGTAAAACTTTAGACAATAAAAAATAATAAATAAATAAATGAGCTGATAAATACTGTTTGGCCTGCTTTGGCACAAGGGACACCCACATTGTCCCTCTGTGAGTCCCTTCCCTTTTCAGGCACATATGCCAACCCTTAGCTCCTGGGCCCCGTGGATTTCCTGCTGGGCCTTCTGCCATCACCCGTGCCCCCCAGTTGCTCCTCCCCACTGTGAAGGGGGGGTGCCACACAGAGATACCCCTGATAAAAGCCCCGATCTCCTGCCCTCACTACTGGCCTCACTGCTCCACTCCCTGCCCTTCCACAAGCCTCCTCTCTTTGCTGTGGGCACCTGTTCAGCAGACATGCGCTGAGCACACAGTGGACACACAGCCTGGCCAGGCATCAGGGAAAACCAGAGGAGCCACCCAGCCCAGCCCGCAGGACACCAGCCAGCTCTGCCAGAGCACCAGGCCTGGCTGTGTGCAGGTGGCAGCAGAGACCTGCAACAGGGCCTTTCGGTGGCGGGAAGGATCTGGTCAGGTGACTGGAGCTCCTGACAAAGGCGCAACAGCCGGGAAGCAGCACAGCACAGTCCCATCCTGCTCTGCATTCTGGGTATGGGCACAGCCCTAACTGTGGATGTGGGAAGCCCCTGCGGACAACTGCCACCCTCCTTGGGCCTCCCCGGGAGCCAGAGGCTATCGGGTAAATACTCCAGCGAGAGAGCTGCCCACAGAGGAGATCGGGAAAATGCAACTAGTCAAAGACAGGCAGCCAGGCTCGAGCCTCATCGCTCTCCCTCACAGCTGCCTCTCCAGTACCTGGCACCTAATCAGTACTCAAAACAGTCGTCGAATGAATCAATAATTGCCCTGGGAAGAAACGCACTCTGTACGTGTGCTGGCTGTCCCTGGGGGTGGCATCAGGCCTTAATGATTGATGCTGAAAATGTTCTGGTCCAGAGACCATTAAAAATAACTACATTCAGGGAAAAGGGTGGGAGGTGCCTTCAGCTTTCAAGCTATATGTTTTGTATTGTTGTAATCTGGATGATTGGCATGCATTGCTTTTGCAATCAAAAGACATAGTAAATCTACTTTAACACACACACAGGCACATATACGTGCATGTACCACACAAGTGACTTGCCTATGACGTGTGTCGTAAAGTGAAGAGGGCTTCCCCACCCACCCCTACCCCATCCCAGGATCCGCTTGGATAGGATGCCTCTTGCTGAAGGCATCTTTTTTGCAGAGAATTACCCATCATTGGATAAACAAGAGTGATTTGCCCCCTGGGGGAATGTGGTGGCTCCTGAATCCAGCAAACAATAGAGCAGAGCAGAGGCCTGGTGTCCTGGGGAAAGGGAAGGGGGCGGAGAGATCACTGGCTCCCCCGGGGCTGAGCCCAGCGAGAGTCTATCTGGGGCCTTGGCTGAAAACAGCCAGAGACAGGGGCCCGCCTGCAGGTGGTTTATTGGGCAAGGGATTCCTGGGGAAAGGAGGCAGGAGATATGAGGTGTGAGACCCTGCAGTCACTGCTGGGGACAATGGGGAGCCATCCCTCTGGGACCCTCCAAGGAGCCCTGGAGAAGGCACGTCAGAATTTTTTTTTTAAATATATTTTTATTGAGATCAGAGAGAAAGGGAGAGGGAGATAGAAACATCGATGAGAGAACCATTGATTGGCTGCCTTCCACACGCCCCCTACTGGCGAATCCGCAACCCGGGCATGTGCCCTCGGCGGGGATGGAACCCGGGACCCTTCAGTCCGCAGGCCAACACTCCATCCACTGAGCCAAACCAGCTAGGGCTCACCTCAGAATTTTCCACTGGAGCTAGAAGAGGGGCGTGTTCACCCATGGACTTCCCTCCCCCATTGGTTAAATGTCACCAGTTGGGGTGTTCCCTGCCCAGTACTCCCAGGTGTGTGCAAGCCTCAGGGGGTGCCTGGCAGGAAACAGAGACTCAGTACAGAGACGCAAGCTGCCCCCAGGTGTACCTGCAGCAGCGACAGAGTAGCAGGTGGGCTGAGAGGGGGTGCCATACAGAGCTCCTCAGCTCCAGCCTGCTCAGAGGTGTGGACTGTGTCACCCGAGGAGAGAGGCATGCGGTGGGTGCGGGAGAAAGCTGGCCCTCCCCAGTGAGAAAACAGCCTGTGTGCTGGCCGTGATGGTACCCAGGACCTCGGACAAATTATTCAAATCTCCAAACCTCCTTGTGGTGTGAGGACATAGCACAGCCCCTAGCGCACCGCCCACCTCACAGCCAGGTCCCCCAGCAGCCAGGCGGGGTGCCATCTCCCCTGGGCCCTCTCTGTGGTCACATCTGGGAACCTCTATTGATTCCACTGCCATTTTCCTCTCCGATGGCATCAGCCTGTCTCCCACTTGGTCTTTGTCCATCGCTGTGTCTCTTGGTGCCTCTGCCTCTACATGTGTATGTGCCTGTGTGTGTAAGCACACAAGTGTGAGGAGGGGCATGAAAGTGACAGTGTATATGTGAGATTATATGTGGGTTTGTGAGAGTAGTGTGTGTGTGTGTGTCTGTGTATGTGTTTTAGTGTGCAAAGGTGTGAGAGTGCAAGTGTGATCGTGTGTGACTGAGCATGTGTGCAACCACTGGGCAGGTACATAAGCATGTGAGCAATGTGTGAGCATGTGTGATGAGTGTGAGCGTGTGCACACACACACAGCACAGCCACACTGCCCTGCCCTTGCAGGTCCAGCTCCAGCCTCCTCCCGCCTCCTGTGTCTAGCTGCTCTGCCCATCTGCACAGGCACCTGCCCAGCTCGCTGCCCTGGGGCACAGGGAAGGCCACGTCCATGCTCCGCCTTCCCGGGCTGGGCGGGTCCCTGGGTCTGTCCCTCCTGGAGCCAGTCTCCATCAGGTCCCGGGCCTCCTGATGGTGGTGACGATGTTAGCAGTGCCCGTTTCCTGTGGGACCCTGCCTTCCAGCACTGCAGGTGGTGTTCTCTCCTTTCATTTTGTTGATGTCCCCACTTTACAGTTGAGGAGAAAGGACTCAGAGACAGGAGGAAACTTGCTCCCGACCACACAGCTAGGAAGAGGTGGGGGGGGGGGGGGGGGAGGCCGCGGGGTTGCGGGGGCATCCAGGTGCTCGAGCAGGAATCCTCAGGAAGCTCTCCTGGTCAGTGACTGCTTCTCCAGGAGGGGACACTGCGCTCTCAGGCTCCACGCCTAACTGACAGCCGGGAAGCCTGGATGTCAGGGCTGAGGCTGGAATCATCATTCTGCTCCAGCTCAGACAGGTCAGATGTGGGGAGAGGAAGACACGCCCACAGAGCCGAAGCAACGTGTGAATGCTGAGTAATCCCGAAGCCTCTACGGAAATGTCACGCTTCCAAAAGCACTCAAGCCAGGGCCCCTCGGGGAAGAGGCACCATAGGGATGCGTGCTAACGAGCCTCTCCCGCCTGCTGAGGATGAGGAGGAGAGGAAAAGATTTCAGAACAAGAGATGGCTGGACATGGCCCAGGCCGAGGAGATGGGCTTCCACCTCCACGGTCGGTCTCACGGGGAAAGTTACCAATAGGAGGATGAAACTAGAGGGGCTGTGGGGGTGGGGGTGGGGGGGGAAATCCTCAGTGCAGATGAGAACTATCTCCCATCCCAGTGGCTGCTCCTCCCCACCTCCCCAACTCAGGAATGACCTTGACCCTGCCCTTTCACTCACACACACTCCTCCCCCCTCATCTATTCTCTATAATCCAACCAGAGCAATTGTCCCAGATCCAAATCTGTTCTTGTCCCTGTTGTCTTTAAGAACCTGGTCACTAGCCCTAGCTGGTTTGGCTCAGTGGATAGAGCGTCCCCCACGGAACAAAGGGTCCCAGGTTCCATTGGGTTGCAGGCTCCTCCCCAGCCCAGGCCCTGGTGGGTGCTCATGCAGGAGGCAACCAATCGATGTGTTACTCTCGCATCAGTATTTCTCTCTGTCTTTCCCTCTCTCTTCCACTCTCTCTAAAACCAATAGGAAAATATCCTCAGGTGAGGATCCTATCTAATAATAGACAAAAAGGGTAATTGACCGTACCTTTGCTACACCTCCCATTGGCTAATCAGCATGATATGCAAATTAACCACCAACAAAGATGGCAGTTAATTTGCATACGGCACAAAACGGCGGAGTGAAGACTGAAGGTGGCTCCAGCCGGAGCAGCAAGGGCTTTGAAGGCCTGGGTCCCGGGTGCTGGAGGAAAACCGATGCCGGCAGCCAGGGGAAGGGCAGGCCTATTGCACGAATCTTTTCATGCAACAGGCCTCTAGTTAAAAATAAAAATAAATAAAATAAAAATCTGGTCACTAGGTGGGCCTGCCCTGGGTAAGAGGACCACGGCTGGAGGATTAAAGAGGACGATCCCTGTAAGGTGCTCAGATGCCACCTGCCCTCTGAAGTTGTCCTCAAGGAACAGGAGTCACTCTCACGTAAACATCTGGAGGGGTTTGAATGGTGGCTCCAGAAAACATAGGTCCATGTCGAAGCCCCTGGAACCTGTGACGGTGACCTTCTTTGGAAAAAAAGTCCTTGTAGATGTAATTAAGTCCTGGATCTTGAGTCGAGATCATCCTGGATTACCCGAAGGCCCTCAGTCCAGGGACAAGCGTCCTTAGGAGAAACAGCCACGAGGAGGAGGTGATATGAAGATGGAGGCGGTGATATGAAGATGGAGGCAAAGATTGGGGGGAGGGAACACCTGGAGCCACCAAACCTGGAAGAGGCAAGGACAGGCTCTCCCCCTGAGCGTCCAGAGGGAGGGCGGCCCCGACCATCACGGTTCCCGAGCTCAGGGCTTCGGGGCTGAGAGAATGGCAGCCTGTGGTGACGGCAGCTTGGGAACCTGAGCGGGAGCCAACGGCATGTTTTCTGCATCTACATGGCTGCACTGTTGTAACCTGACACGACTGCCATCCCACTCGCTGGACTTTGAGCCCAAGTTCAAGGCCTTTCTTCATCTTTGTACCTGGCATGCCAGCCTGAGAGATTCTCAAAAAATCTTGTTGAATTTAAAAAACAAAAACACCAAATCTGTTGGACCCTCGTCTCCAACCACGGGGCTTCTTCCATTAGGACACACAGCCCAGGGCACCCCGAGAGGTGCCAGCAGGTGGCAAAACCCACACAGCTGCTCCTGGACTCTAATTTCACTCGAAGCGATGTTTTCCTCCTCGGAGGGAAGCTGAATGATTTAACTGGTAAGTAATTTTAATCGCTATTTTTATTGCGAAACCATCGGGGACTGACTGTGGCATGGAATGCAGAAACTTCTACCTGTTGTAAGGCACAAGGCAAGGCTGCAGGAAAGCGGAGGCGCGGCAGTGTCAGGGGGCCGCCCCCCCAGGTCTCCTGCAGGGTCCACGCCAACACTCAGACCTGCCCTGCGGCTCCCCCTGCCGCCTGGGCCCAGCCAGGACTCCTCCGTTCTGAGCACGCTCCATATGCCCTGGTTGCTCCGAATATGCTGTTCCCTCTGCCAGGTGCCCGTCCCTCTTCGTCCACCTGACAAACTTCCCAGGGGGCCAGGCAGGGGCGTCCCCTGCGCCTGCTGTGAGGACAGCCTGTTGGCGTCTCCCTCTGGGTGACCCCTCCAAGGTGGCCAGCTGTTCCAGCCCTCACCCCGCGGTATGTCTCTCCATCGTTCGTTCTGCCTCAGATGATAGTGTGCAATTGCTTATAAATCTTCTTTCTCCCCCTGGAATGCGAGGTCAAATGGAGAAGGGCCCAGGTTTGGTTGTTCGCTGTGGATTCCTCTGTGCTTAGCCCCATGTTGGTCCCCGGGAAGTGTTCCTTTCTATGGCTGCCATAACGGATTCCCACAAACAGTGTCTGAGCAGCACACATGATCTCAGTTCTGGAAACCTGGCGCCCTACCTGGGCCTCGCTGGGCTAAACACGAAGCATTGGCAGGGCTTTGTTCTCTCCTGCAGATTCTTGGGGAGACCCCACTCCCTTAGCTTCTCCTGCTGCTAAAGGCCGCCCACAGCCCTTGGCTTGTGGCCCCTTCTCCGTCTTCAGAACCAGCAGGGTCACATCTCTCCGACTCTTCCGTAGCTACGACTCCCTCTGACCACAGCTGGGAAAGGCTTTCTAATATTAATGACCCACGTGATTAGATTGGACCCACATGGATAACCTCCCCTCCGCAAGGTCCTTAATCACATTTGCAAATTCCCTTTGCCATGTAAGGCAACACAGTCACAGCTTCTGGAGACCAGGATGATGCTGGGGGGCGGGGTGGGGGGGGAGGGGGCGGTGCGGGGAGCGTGTTGCTGTGCCCACCACACAGTGGGCTCCTGACATGAGAGCCAGGCAGAGCTGAGAAGAGCAAGCAGCCAGGTTAGCTCGTTTCTCCCATGCAAATCTTTCCCAGATGTTTCTAAACGTAAAACTGCACTAAAAGGCACTAGCAAGTTAAACCTAGAGACTGTAAAGCATCTTAAAAGTCTGTGAAAAGGTTCCTTTTTTTTTTTTTTTTTTTTAGAGAGAAAGAGGCCTTTGAAATCTTCTCATGCAAGCCCTAACCAGTTTGGCTCAGTGGATAGAGCGTTGGCCTGCGGACTGAAGGGTCCCAGGTTGGATTCGGTCAAGGGCATGTACCTTGGTTGCGGGCACATCCTCAGTAGGGGGTGTGCAGGAGGCAGCTGATCAATGTTTCTCTCTCTTCTCTCTCTCTCTTCCTTCCTCTCTGTAAAAAAATCAATAATATATATATATATATTTTAAAAGAAATCTTCTCATGCAAGAGAAAGCTATAGCAGGAACATCCTCCTGTGGTTCCCCCTGCCCCCTGCGCCTCATGAACAAGACAGCTCCGTCATTCCAGCAAGGCAGCATGGGAACAAGACACGGAGCAGCACAAGAGCGTCTGCCTGAGGCTCACAGGATTCATCCCAAGACTCTTCTCCAAACCCCCTTTGGCTGCCATGGGAATTCTCTCCCAGAAGCAAGTGCACTGTTTCACTTCCTCAAAGATGTCTGTGGTCTTCCTTCTTCCTTCAGACTCAATTCTAAAGTCCCTAGCATCCAGGATACACATGCCCTGTAATCTTCACAAAGTCCTATAGTGTAAATATAATTATGTCTATTTTACAGATGAGAATACTGAGTCTAGGTTCCACAGGCACTGCCCAAGTGTACACCCAGACATCTGACCCCAGAGCCTGATCCTAGGCTTCGTGTAATCAGACCCACCCAGCCTCACGGCAGGAGGAGCGGCAGACTTCGGAGCTTGCCCCTCAGTTGGCATAGGGGTCGAGTCAGCACTGCTCACTCCTGCTTACTGCTCATGTGGTGGCGGGAATAAATGAGCCACCACTTCGCCATCCCTTTCCCAATCTTGTTGTGCTACAGGGGGACGCCAGGCACAGCAAGGCCCCTTTCCGAACGTGTTCTCTTTGGTAGAACTCATGTTAAGGTTTTTCAAAACCAGACAAGAACTTGGTCCTTTAAAAAAAATACCTGCTTTCATTTTAACATTGTTTCCCCATTCTACTAACCATCGTCTCGGTGAAATGGCTCGGGTGGGTTTTAGCATCTGGTCTCCCACCCTCTTCCCTTCCAGGATGTTTCTGGCTTTACGTGCACCAGCCCTGCCCAGTGGGAATCGAGGGACGGCTTTCCTCACAGCTGAGAAGGACCCAGACCCCAGCATGAGGCCTCTGGTCCAGGCGCTCCAGCCCTTCCCAGGAACTGCCCGCAGAGCCCACACTACCTGCCAGCTTCAGATCTGTCTGGACAGGAAGACCTACCCTGCTCTGCTATTTTTAGCCGCGGCCTGGTTGAGTCAGTCTTTCTGCTGGCGGGAGCCCTCTGCTCTTCTTTCTCGCGCTGTCGGTGTCTTGCTCACATCTTGGGCGGTGAGCAGGTCTGTCTCCCTCGCCCCCTCAGCTTTCCCCTGCCCCCCTTCCCCCCTCTCATCAGGCGGGGGCAGAGGAAGGGTCCGTATTTCTTTGCTTCTCTTGATAAAAGCCTCCCAGAAGTCATGTGACCTGGAGAGAGCCGGAGACTTTTCATCTTGCTCACCATTTTGCATTAATGTAGCTGTAAGTGGGAATTGTTATTTTTAAAAATCAAGTCTAAGCTCAAATATGCCTTTAAATGAAAATAATTACATTAAAATCACTTCAGAGAGGAGGACTGAAATGTTAGCTATAAATGGATGCTCATTGTTCCTCATTTGTGATTCCAGCTTATAGCAGAATGACTGACAGGGAAGGCACTTAAATACTTAATGGAGGAAGGGATGCTTAGGAATAAATGAATAGATTCCAAGGTGCTAAAAGCTCAGTGACTTATCCCTCTCAGGGGTAAAGCTTGTAACTTAACACACAGAACTTTTCTTTAATAAACTGCAAATGGAGTTTGCAGGCATCTCTCCGGGGAGGGGCTGGAGATGTTTTTGGCAGCTGGGCTGACTTCTGTCTTCGGTAACCCGGAACTCAGCTCAAAGTGTGTTAAGCAGTAGAGCAGTGGTTCTCAACCTTCTGGCCCTTTAAATACAGTTCCTCATGTCGTGACCCAACCATAAAATTATTTTCGTTGCTACTTCATAACTGTAATGTTGCTACTGTTATGAATCGTCATGTAAATATCTGATATGCAGGATGGTCTTAGGCGACCCCTGTGAAAGGGTCGTTCGACCGCCAAAGGGGTCGCGACCCACAGGTTGAGAACCGCTGCCGTAGAGCAAAGGTGCTCCCTCTACAGCACGTCTTTGGCTAGGACAGGTCTAAGGTCAGTTATTCTGCAGCTCAAACCACCAAGTTGCTTCCCATTTCTGCCTGTCTCTTCTTCGGTGGGACAGTGTCCTACCTGCGACTGTAAGATGGGCCACAGCCCAGCGTCACACGCAGAAGACACTGCCCCACGGAGGAAGGGAGCAGCACCCTCCATGCCGCGCTTCTCGGGGCACCCAGTCCTCTCCCCAAGCTCCCTAGAGGAATGCTCACAGGCCCACTCCCAAACCAGTCACTGGCAATAGAACTGGTACCCCTGTGAACGGCTTCAATCACTCAGGACTGACCACTGAGCCCCACAGTGGAGGGATGGACGCCTGGGCCACATCAGGGCTCGGCCAGCGAGGAAGAAGGGAGCCATGGCTACTGGACAGGCCATCAACGGTGTTGGCTCTGATGCCCGTCAAATGCCAGGCCTGATTCTCATTTCTTGTCATTTTTCCAAGGAACTTCTATAACCAGGGAAATACACAAATTTCATCAAGAAAATTACACCAAGATTTGACTTGTATTGAGCAACATATTTAGATGCTGAGGGCACCCACACTTTTCTTATTTTCTTACTCTCCGGCTCTGTTTTTAAAAATCAACATTTGGTTGTTCTGTGATATTTTCATAACCCATTAGGAATTATGTGGTTAAAGGAGCTACAGTCTATGTCACAGTTTAGCAAAGTGGTCATTCATACTTTCATTTATCAGATCTTACTATGCTTTACTCAGCACTGAAGACACAAAGGTTGGGAAGACAGGTCTTTGTCCGCCAGGGAGACCCTGGGAGGCCCCCACTCTGCTGAACAGAAAATCGACTAAATGCACCTGGGTCGACAAATCTCAGAGGAAAAGGCATTTTGAGCTGGATACAAAAGTTCAGTAAGAACTTGTTAAATACGTGCAAATTGTCTCATATTCCATATTTTAACACTGCTAACTTCAGTTGTCATTTTAAGTCCCTCTTGGTTTGGGCACATCCCAGAAAGAGCTTTTTTTGGGCACATGTAGGATTTGAACTTGTGTTATTGACGAGGAAAATTGGACCTCTGTGGTCTTAAAAAATACAAGCCTATACTAGTATATGATCATGTGAGTAACATGGTACAAGCAGGTACAACATTACTTATGAGTGTGAAGCAGAATATTTTATTTTATTTATTTTTTAAATATATTTTATTGATTTTTTTACAGAGAGGAAGGGAGAAGGATAGAGAGTTAGAAATATTGATGAGAGAGAAGCATCGATCCGCTGCCTCCTGCACACCTCCTACTGGGGATATGCCCGCAACCAAGGTACATGCCCTTGACCGGAATCGAACCTGGGACCCTTCAGTCCCCAGGCCGACGCTCTATCCACTGAGCCAAACTAGCTAGGGCAGAATATTTTAAAATGTGGATCCTGAGGCTGATAGTGTAGGCTGGGAGCCTGGGTTCTGAAGTTGGGCAAGTTTGGGTTTGAATAGCTTCCTGTGTGGCCTTCAGCAAACCACTCACCCTCTCTGAGCCTCGGTTTTCTCATCTGTAAAATGGTAGTAACATCAAACACATCCATGTTCATAAAAGTCCTTTGGTTCTGTCACTGGGAGCTTCTCTTTGGCTTCTTTCTAATAATTGTGTAACATCTAGTAATTTGTAGTGTCTAATATCTTTCCAATTACCCTTCTCAGTACTCCAGCTTCCTGGCCGTCTTCTTCTTTCTTCCTTTAGGCAGCTCCTACCCCTGCAAGTCCTGTTCATTTCTTATGAGAAGCTCAGCTCTTTGCCTCGACACACAAAACTGCAATACTTGCCCCATAGCTGATGTTACATTAGGGCCCTTCATGAACGGAGTCCCTGCCGAGCACGGCCACTGGAACCAGTGCCTGGCGGAGCCTGACCTGTCCTTGAACCCGATCCCCTTCCCGGCCGAGGTGCTTTCCTCACCAGCATCTGCATGGACGAGGTGTCCCATGGGGATTCATCCTGTTCTGGCAGAAATGTCTAAAGTTTAGAACTACACCCTCCAGGCCAACATGAAAAACAGCTTTTTATAATGAAAACGGTTAAGTTCTCAAAAAATTTAACACAGCATTTTAACAACCTACATGATCTGTATGTAGCAGCAACCAGGATTAATTACAAAATTGCATATTTGAATAGTAAAAAATGCAAACTGTGCCTCTTCAGAAAGAAACCTACAGGAAAAAAGAACATTTCTTCAAAACCCCACAAATAAAATATTAATGGAACTATAATATAAGCTCCACAGGTCAGGGGTTCTGTTTGGTCTGTGCTCTGCTACAGCCCAAGTGCCTAGAACAGGGTGGACATGTAGGAGGTGTCAATAAATACATGGCGAATGACTGTTCTGACAATGAAATCTGATTAGAAACTGAAGAAATTAGAAGTGCCCCCAACAGGCAATGGCTCACACAGAAAGTAAAAAGCTAGATAAAATGTGGCATTTTAAAATGACCCTGAAACAAAATGAATTAAACTGATAGTTCTTTTCAGTTTACAGCTGGTTATTATTGGTTTAAAAACTAGCCAAAGACCAGTCAAGAAGTAACGAGTATTTGGACATAGGTAGTATACGAAATTTTATACTATACCTGTCAAATATCCTGTCAGTCTACAGTCCACAGCTCTCGTCCCTGCTGCGTCCTGGGTGTCTTAAACACCCATGAGCTAAAGCAGAAAACGGGAGGGGGTGGGCTTTATTGGAAGGCTCTGGGGTGGCTGATGGGAGGGAACAACCACCAGCTCAGAAGGCCTCGTGGGCTGGAAGGAAAGTCTTAGCTGTCAGGACTGTCTCTTTCTGAATGTCTGCTTCATTCTCTCGAGTTTTTTCCATGAGCTTATAATCAAGGTGCCAACACCAGCAGACTCTGTCTGTCTTCCTCTCCTGAGAGGAAGTGTGTTTTCATAGATCCCACTAGAACCGCGGTTCTCAACCTGTGGGTCACGACCCCTTTGGCGGTCGAACGACCCTTTCACAGGGGTCGCCTAAGACCATCCTGCATATCAGATATTTACATGACGATTCATAACAGTAGCAACATTACAGTTATGAAGTAGCAACGAAAATAATTTTATGGTTGGGTCACAACATGAGGAACTGTATTTAAAGGGCCAGAAGGTTGAGAACCACTGCTTTAGAAGGATCCAGGGAGGGATGCCAATTGGTTGAGCTTGGATGACATTTCCCGTCTCAGGAACCGATCTCTGTGGGCAGGGGGAAGGGTGGGGCGCAGGAGGGCCTGGCAGCTCCCCGTAGGACGTGCGAGCTATGAAGGTGGCACAGTTCCCTAAAGAGTGAAGGACAGTCCCAGATGAGAGCGAATGTCCTTCGAAACGACAACGAAAGCCCCTGTCGGAAGGAAGCCTTCGCAGACAGACCGCCTTCTGCGGGTCGGCCTGCGAGGCTCCCCTCTTTCAGAGTCTGGGTTCGCACCAGTCTGTTACTTCAGGGTTCTTGCTGTCCAGAGAGCAGTTAACTGAATTATTAAGATCTTCATTATTAAAATGAGGTAAGTTTTATCTGAATTAAAAAGGCAAACATAACATTAGTATCTTTCTCTAAGAGATCAAAACACTCTCATCCCAACTTAATAAGGTTAGACTAGCCTGATGCACTGATGAATAAAAATTTCTTCCATTTGACCAACTGGAAACTAAAGCCAGATGCCTTATCTGAGGCCTCAGTGCGTGAGGATGTGGACTGGCTCCTGGACTCACGTGTTTTAGTTAAAGACCAATGTTTCAACAAATCAGTGCGGCCCACAGAGCAGTGTTTGATATTTGGCTTTACTTTATAAAAATACACAACTTAAATACATATGACACTCTCTATACAAGACATAAACAACTGTTGGCTTTAACATTTTCAGTTATTTCAACAGAAAGCAAATATGTAAATTACCTCGTAAGAGCAAAAGGTTTGTTTAGAGACTCTGCATTCACAGTCAAAGGGCAACCGATGCAGGAAGCCAACCCAAACTGGCCCATTTCCAACAGGTCATCCCCCCAGGCCTTCACTGCACAGCGGTCCTGCACTGCTCGTTCCACACAAGCTGATGCACCCACATCACAGTTTAAATGCTGTCTTCTCTAGAGATGGTTCATGGGAAAACCAATGTACAAATGGTATCAAGTGTATCTTACAATTGTGCTCAATCCCAAGTCTGAACCGCTTTCCACTTTGCAAAACTTGCAATGGAAGGTGGTTAGCTATATTTTGCTAAACTCAAAATTGGTTTAAAAACTAGCCAAAGACCATTTTCAAAAGTTTCACCACATCATCGGCAGACTCCGTGAGCTGGACAGCGTGCAGTGAAGGGAGTGACATCCCGGCACCCACCGAGGTTCCTGGGAGAAGGCACTGTCACCGTGACACACAATGTGCACCAGCTCCACCCCTTCCAACCCGACACTGGGACCCCTCGCCCCTCCAGGCTGTCCCTGTGCTGCGAGGGGTGGCGACCTCACTCCGGTGCTGCACTCACTCGGCTTTCTTTCAGAAAGTCAGCTGCCTCGTCTATGGCTCATGGGACCAACAGTGAAGTAGGTACTAGGTTATGGGTATAAAAAATATTGACCAGTTGAGAATTCAATGCTGAGAACATACTAACCTAAGTTTCCTGAGGTAAATGTGAGCCTTAAAGAATAGTGTGCGAGCTACAGCATCAGAGCAGTTTATGGGGGGTAGCAGCACGACACCCCGCGTCTACAGTCCCTGAACAGACTGACGACAATGCCAAGGACACATTAATGTGAAGAAGAAAATGACACGTGGAATAACAGAAATGCTGACAGGCGAGAACATCGATTCAAATGGAGGCAGCAGAGGACAGTGGAACAGAAGGCGGGTGGATGTTAAAGTGCTTGGGCAGGTTGGACGATTAGCTTGAAATGCCTCCAGGGTTTTTTATGACAAGTTTTAAAAGTTAATTCTTGGTGACTCAGATGTGGAAGGAATGGCTTTTCTTTAATAATAGCTGTTCAAACTTTTTATTCCTTTTTGAAAAACAAGATTCTCTCTAGAAATTATTTTTAGCCATTAAAATTATTCTGCTAGTTGTTACTCTCACTGATGTATTCTGAAATCCTAACTGGCTGAATAATTTTAAGATTGAACTATAAAGGGCATATTTGCACCAAGAAGTTAAATTAATGCACAGAGGTCTGTAAGTTTGCATGAAGTTAGTACTAAAAAACTTCTCATTGCTGTTCATGCTTCATTATCTTTTAATATTCTACTCAAGAATTATGGAAGTCAGAAAATCCTGGCTTCCTCTCTTTTCCATAAGTGAAGCAGTACATGGCCGCCTTGACTCCCAATGAAGGTCCTGGGAACTGAGTCCTAGGACCTGAGAATAGGATCAGGCCAAATTCCAACAAGTCAGTCGCTACATAGGGATTCGAATGGAAGCCGAAAGAACTCCCCCTGTAACTGCCCAGCCGCACGCTCTCACTGTAGGTGAGTGAGGTGACTGACCCAGGGTTTAAGGACAGTGCTGAAAACTGGCCCCAGCTCTTTATACAGGGCCACACACTCAGCGAGCTGTCAGGTCAACTTGGGCTGACACGGCCATGTGTGATCCCTCATTCACACGACTCCTCAATTCTGTAGCCAGAACAGAGCGATGTTCATCACTATAGGCATGATGAAGGCCTTAAGCAATTGGAGTCCTGCAGTCCCAGAGCTAGTGAACATTAAATGGCCAGAGGAAAACCCCACCAGAAATCGTATCTCAGATCTCATTTCATAAAAAAGAACATTTCGGTCTCACGGAGATGAGAACCTACTAGAAATCAATGCTCTGGTTTCTGACAAGCTCCCTGCAGCCCGAGGGCAGCCACCGAATGCAGCTGCTTTGGGAGGGCCAGACGCAGTGGGCGTGAATGAATGGAAGTGCCTTTCTCCTGAGGTGCAGGCATGCCAACCGGCGATCTCTATGGGACAGCTGGTAAAATTCACAGAAAGTAGTGTCCTGTGAACCCTAAAGCCCCCATCAGCACAGCGTGGTCACAGCTAAAAACATGAGCATCCTCATGAGAGTGACAGGCGATGAGCCACCCCTGAGAGGGGTAGACGCCTGAGAGAAAGGCCAGGCCTGATCTTCACCCATCCTGGGAGACTGAGCCGGAGACTATGCGGAGTGGATCTCTCTGTGTGAAGGTAATCTTTATAATCTGTAGTGTAAAATAACGCTATTCAGAAATTTGGGACCCAAGCAAAATGATGGCGATTCCTCCCACACAGGCTTAAGGATCTCTCCCTCCTCCGGCCCCCACCAAAGGACCCACACTTCCTCTGGTCATCCAGGCCCAGGCCCAGGCTTGTAGGGAGGCAGTGGGTGGAAGCCAGGGACTGAAGGAGAGAACTGATGGCGGATGTCGTATATGGAATAAGGAGGCTAGAGAAGAGGAACTGACACTGATGAGGAGACCTGGCTTGTTGAGCAGCAGCCCTGCCTTTTCCACCATTATTTGTCTGCAGCAAATAATACAGAAACAATAAAAGGCATAAACCTCACATGGGGGCTCCGCTAAGGCATCAAATGTGCCTGAGCCAGGCTGCCGGGGCCCTGGCCATGTGTGCACCATCCAGTGTGCCCTCAAGCCCTTGTCTTGGGTCCGGTTCCTCGTCCCTAGGTGATGACGCTCCCCACAGCAACCAGCACCCATTGCCACAGCCAGGGAGAGACCTCAGATCCAGGGGCCCCACCAGCAGCAGCCAGTTTACCCAGAAGTGTGGCTGCCATCGCTTTTACCCTCAGGACTGGCTCGTCTCTCCCCCTGGCGGTCAGAGAAGGGAACAGACTAAATATCAAAAAAGGGCTGCTTAATTCAGAATCACATCACTCTGTTTCATAAACTTCCAAAGGGCTCTAAGAGCTCATTAATTTTAGATTGATGGTTACAACACCACCTAAGGACTCATCCTAAAAGGAGCAACTTGCTTGTGAGGTCACACCAAACTTCCAGGGGTTTCAATATTGTCTGCTTCTGTTTTAATTCTGATGATGAATTAAAAAAGAAAGAGGTGAAAGGGTCTTCCTGTCCTTCCCTCCAGAAACCTTTGGACTCTCCTGAGCAAGGGGCCTACGCGGGGACTTGCTTTCAACTTGGAAATATGCGATGAGCGACGCAGGCGTGTGGTCCCTTCACCCCCTCTGTGACATGGTAGCAGGCGCCTGGATTACTGATTCAGGGCTGACAACACACACGGGAAACGAGCAGGGAGGTTCTGTGGAGGAAAACCCACGTTGGCTGTTTTACCTCCAGGGAAAGCCTGTTTGTACTGAGCCCCACGCGTCCTTTCCTCTCCTTCCTACTTGATGTTCTTCAGGACGGCCGTCCGGGCGTTCACCACCGCTTTGAAGGCATCCTCACTCCCAGGCGCCACACATTTGTCAGGGTGGAGCAGCACCGCCAGCCTCCGATAGGCTTTGTTGACTTCGTCCCTACGAAAAGGAGCAAAGCCCGTGTTAGTGGCAGGCCCGCCCCATGAGCTGCACTTGGCTGTTTGAATAACGTAATAACTCTTGCAGAAAGCATATCCCAAATAACTCCTACCCTTTTTAAAGGTAAAACTAGGAAACAACAAACAACAAATAATATGGAACATACAAGTAGAAAAAAATACAGTGGAAACTGAGTATATAAACGCTGAGAAAGCGCTTGGTAAAGGAGCGATCGGATGGAAACAGCACTTGGCACCTGGCGGCACTGAGTGAGAGCTGGCAGCAGGGAGGGCCTGGGCGGTCCGGGCAGGGCCCGCACTAGCTCTGAAAGTGGGGCTCGGGGACGAGCAACTGGCAGAGAACTGGCGAGGCTGGGCACAGACTGGGGGTCCGGCGTGCAGTCCCCCGAGGAAACTGCTGGGAGGGACACGGAACCAAGTAGCCAGGGAGCAGGGTCAGTAAGTGAAAGGCCAAACAACAGGAAACGGGGTTTGACCAACAACAACAAGAGTAGGCGCTCCGTGACAAACGGTGCCGGGAGTGCCTTTCTTCAAGTCAGGGGTCAGGTGGGGGTGTTACCATAACCCAAGTGAGAGCACATCGTAGCTACGGTGTCTGTGGCAGGAAGAGAAAGGGATAATGCAGAGCAAGAGGGGGCAGAAGCAGATGGATAAGCTACAAGAAAAAGGGCTGAAATGAGTCCAGTTTCCTGGGGAGCCTGAGGCCCAGGGTAGGTGGGGATACCAATGACCAGGAAAAGGACATGGAAAGGGGTACCTGAGAGGTACAGTGAGCTCCCGGAGATAAAGAAGAAATGAGAGAGATCAACATACCCAGAGAGAGGAGCGGTAAGACCCGCACAGCCAGAGACCTTAGGCTTCCGAGCTCCCCAATGAGCAGGAACTGATCAGGGAGGGGCCTGGAGACCACCTGGTTCTATAACCTTCCCTGCTTTTTTTTTTTTTAAATATACTTTTTATTCATTTCAGAGAGGAAGAGAAAGGGAGAAAGAGAGATAGAAACATCAATGATGAGAGAGCATCATTGATCGGCGGTCTCCTGCACGCGCCACACTGGGGATTGAGCCCACAACTGGGCATGTGCCCCGACTGGGAATCGAACTGTGACCTCCAGGTTCATAGGTCAATGCTCAACCACTGAGCCACACTGGCGGGCTCCCTGCTCTTCATTATGCTCGTGCCAAGCCTCTGAGAGGCTTCTAGTGCCCAGTCACCGCCTGGAAGGAGTCTGCTCTGTCTCCACCGGGTGGCTTTATTTCCCACCTTCCTTTTGTGATCCAGGTTCCCGCTGTCTTCTGAGGCTGGGTAGGGCGCTTTCTGAATGCCCTAGCTCAGTGGTCGGCAAACTGTGGCTTGTGAGCCACCTGTGGCTCTTTGGCCCCTTGAGTGTGGCCACAAAGTTTCAATTGCACTGTACGTGCGTGCCCGCACGTGGTATTTTGTGGAAGAGCCACACTCAAGGGGCCACAGTTTGCTGACCACTACCCTAGCTTCCCTCCTTTACTTTTTATCCGAAGGATGTCTAGTTTGGCTCTGCAAATTAGGGAGTTGGTCTTTGATGTCTTGATGTGACGGAAAGTCTTATGTCAGCTTGGAGAGACAGGTCACAGGGCCATGCTAAGTTCTTCATGTCCTGAGCATACATTCTACGGCTTTTTCTATTTTCTGCTCTTAGGGGAGTCCTGCATTCTCTTGTTTTAATCTTTCATGTAGCTCTTCTACATAATTTTAATATCAGCTACCAAGAATCACATTTTCCCCAAAGGACTCTCCGTCTCTAAGCAGGTTCAGCATCCTCTCTCTTCCCTGTGAGCGAGTCCTGGGTAGGTGCCCTCTCTGCTCTGCTTCCTGAAGAAACATGTCCACCGGGGGTGGTATGAGGCCTGGCCTGCTGCACCAAGAGTGCCTTTCAAGAAGTCTGGGTAACCAATGGACACAGGCAGTAGGGGGGTGAGGGCCTGTGCTGGGGTGCGGGAGCGGGCTGGGAGAGGTCAATGGGGGGAAAATGAAACATGTAATTTTCAACAATAAAGAATTTTAAAAAAGAAAAAAAGAATTCTGGGTAGCAGGGAAGGCTTTCAAGGAAAATTCTGGAGAAACAGGACTGAGTCAAGTGTGTAAGAAATATATTAATTCTACTGAAGATTAAGATTTTCTCAAAGGTCAAGAATAGTAAACAATTAGCACTGAACAAACATTGAAACTGTCTATAACTTAAAAAATGTTTGTAGGTTTTGCCTCAAAGTGCTCAATACCATACAAAATTAGTTTGATATCTCCAGAAGAGCAAAGGTAAGAACAGTACATGTTTCTATTGGTTAAGGGCATGGAACTTATGGAGATCCTGTAAATTTTAGTAGATTCCAATTAACCAGAGTGAATAAGAAACCAAAGTTTACTTTTCTGTAATAATATTGTTCTAAGTAATAAGTAACCATGTCTTAGTTTTAGAGCCAATATCCCTTGAGGATGAAATGGGAGAATTTAGAATGAGGCCATGGAAACCTAAAAGTACATTTAAAAGACACCAATGAACTCTGTGCTATGTGCACGAGTCATCTGTGCTTAAAGCATCCTCAGTAAAGCCTGGCAAGTCGAGGTGACCAATAACTGTCTTCCTCTCCCCTCCCCTCTTTGCTTCTGGACTAAACATATGCTCTGAGACCAGAATGGAGAAGAGATACTAACACTATGGATGCTGACAAGGCAATTTCAAGGTGGGCTTGTGTGGGTGGGTGGGTGGGGTGGGGTCAAGGTGAATAAGTAGAAAGGGAGAACCATGGAGAGAAAAGCTATGGTGCAAAAGCAAAAGATCTGAGGACTCTTATAATTATAATATGTACAGTAACAGTATTCTGTAGTAAAAAGTTATGCAAACTTTGAAAGTTCTTAAGAGAGTAGATCCCAAGAGTTCTCATTACAATGAAAAACCTTTTCTTTTCTCTATGAGATGATGGATTATAACTAAACTTGTGGTCACTGTTTCACAGTATCTGTGAGTTGAATCATTGGGCTGTACGCCTTAAACGATACAATCCTGCATGTGAATTATATTTCATTAAAACTGGGGGAAAAAGTTCTATGGCCATACTGAACAATGATTTACTCTTGCACAGCAACAAAGAGTAGTGATTATATTTCTTTTTCTTCCAAATAATTCTTTTGGCTAAAATAAAGGAACATAAATACACACAGATGAGAATCTAGTAGGAATTTTGAGACAGAGAGAGAGAGAGAGAGAGAGAGAGAGAGAGAGAGAGAGAGACACTCACACACACAAACACACACATGGTGTGTTCAGGGTCAAGAACCAATTCTACCACTAACCCCTGAGGTTACTGAATGTATTTAGTCTCACTAAGTCCCAGTTTTCCCAGCTATAAAATGAAATGTTTGAACACGTTGATTGCTAACATTTTTTCCTCTTCCAAAATTCTATAATTTAAGAAGTCTCTTTTGTAAGGTATTTTTTTTAAGGTTCATTAGCTTCAAGGCTCTTAATTCAACAAGAGCAGAGCATACCATTTCGAAAAGCATTTCTGCACACACACTACAAAGTTTCCACATCAGGCAACTGCTATCACCTGAGTAGCGAAGACACAAAGCTGCTTCTGATTCAGTGAAAGAGTGTGAGCAAGTCACCTAATGTATGTCCACACACCCCTGTATTTCCAGACAACTGTGAGAAGATCCGTGCCTGTGATTTCGACAATGGAGCCGTTCTCTATAATACCAGTAGAGCTCAGCACTGACATCACAGAGCACTGCTTACCTTGACGCTCCAGGTTTGACTCCCAACATGTCCCAACTGTCTTTACTATTTCGAATTCTGCGAATGGTGTCTGCTTGTTCTTTGGTGAAACTAGCACTGCTATTTGGGATCGGACGTTTCCCGCCATTTTCACATAAGTCAACTATGGCTGCATAAAAGGTCTGCAAAGAGAAACACATCCCACGGTAGAACCGACTTGGCGACAATAGGGATTCCTTGTAAGCATCGACTAAAGGATTTCAATATATTTCAGTAACTCTTAAAATTCATAATAAAGCAAGTATTTCAGAGGGAAATACGATTAAAGAAGTGAAGGAAGATATACTGTTGGTGAGTGAAGAGAGAGAATCTCAGCAGAGAATTGGGAACCACCCAAAAGAACCAAATGCAAATTCCAGAAGTGAAGAGTGTTGAATTGAAAAATTCCCTCAGTGGATTCAACAGCAGATTGAAGTCAGAGCAACAGAGACTATGCAATCTAAAAAACAGAGAAAAAAATGGGATAAAAATAAACATAGCCTCAAGAATTGTGGGACAAAAATCACATGATCTACTATGTAGCTGGAGTCCGGGGGTGGGGGAGGGGAGAAAGAGAGAGAGAGAGAGAAAATGGGGCATAATATAAAGGTTTAAAAAATCTCCCCAGCCCTAGCTGGTTTGACTCAGTGGATAGAGCGTCAGCCTGGGGACAGAAGAGTCCTAGGTTCGATTCTGGTCAAGGGCACATGCCTGGGTTGCGAGCTTGATCCCCAGTAGGAGGCGTGAGGGAGGCAGCTGATCAATGATTCTCTCTCATCATCATTGATGTTTCTCTCTCTCTCTCTCTCTCTCTCTCTCTCTCTTACTCTCTGAAATCAATAAAAAAATATTTTTAAAAAATCTCCCCAAATTTCATGAAAAACACCTGCACATCAATCCGAGAAACTCAACAAGCCCCACGTAGGATAAACGTAAAGAGAACCACACCCAGGCACATGGCACAACTACTGAAAATCAATGAGAAAGAGAAGCTCTTGAAAGGAACTGGAGGGGAGCCTGGCCAGCGTGGCTCAGTGGTTGAGCATCGACCTATGAACCAGGAGGTCATGGTTCGATTCCCGGTTGGGGCACATGCCTGGGTTGTGGGCTCAATCTCCAGTGTGGGGTGTGCAGGAGGCAGCCGATCAGTGATTCTCTCTCAGCATTGATGTTTGTATCTCTCTTTCTCCCTCTCTCTCCTCTCTGTAATCATTAAAAAAAAACTTGTTTTTTTAAAAAAAAGAAAGTAACTGGAGGGGGAAAAGACATTATACACAACGGAGTAGGAGTAAGAATGGGTGCTAACATCTCAGGAGACACAACAGAGACCAAAAGAGAATGAACTAACAGATTGAAAGTGCTGCTTTAACCTCTACAGCAGTGGTTCTCAACCTTCCTAACGCCGTGACCCTTTAATACAGTTCCTCATGTTGTAGTGACCCCCAACCATAAAATTATTTTTGTTGCTACTTCATAACTGCAATCTTGCTACTGTTATGAATCGTAATGTAAATATCTGATATGCAGGATGTATTTTCATTGTTACAAATTGAACATAATTAAAGCATAGTGATTAATCACAAAAACAATATGTAATTATATATGTTTTCCGATGGTCTTAGGCGACCCCTGTGAAAGGGTCGTTCGACCCCCAAAGGGGTCATGACCCACAGGTTGAGAACCGCTGCTTTGCAGCTATTATCTATCCACCAAATCACTGCTCCTCTCAGGTGCTCTCCTATCTGAAATGAGAGTGCTAACTGCTGCACACTACGAGTCTTAAAGGTGATGCAATATGTAACCCCTCCAGAATTGTAAAACACTATTCAAATGGCTAAGTATTATTATTGCACATATAGAGGTACAAACCCACAGAGGTTTGTTTCACAAGAAGAGAATCGTGGCAAGACAACACCAGCCTTATTTGATCTTGAAATAGAAGCTACTGATGCCCAATTTAGCCTGTCAGCGAGGATGGGACCTGTCTTCCAATAGGAGGGGTGACAGCTTGTGAGAAGAAAATTCCACATAAAAGATTAAGTAAGATCCCACTCAATAATTAAGAACAACTCTTTATAGTATAGCTACATTATTCAAAATGCTGAAAATGCCCAAAATATCAGATGTAGTCGTAAGAAAAAAATGCATTATTCATGCCACCACTTACTTCCAAATGGATCTGTCATTAAGAGTTGACTTGACTTTATAACTTAGTGTTTAAACAGCCTCCTCCCCTTAAAATTATCCAAGATTAGTAAATTTTAAAAAAGTGGCCATCTATTCAGCTTGCACTGTGAATGCATCCTTCTATTGCCTACGTGATTGGCGAGACCGGTTTTTGTGTGTGACTGGCTGGATTTGTAACCGCCGCACATGGCCACGATAGAGGATTATCTTAGCTATGGCAAGCCGATCTGCATACAAATGCAACCAAAGGTGGTTTGGAAGAAATTCTGTGTCCACTGAAGTGTAAAATAGCTGCTGTTAAACTTGATAATCATCGGAATCACCTAGAAAGCTTTTTCAAAATATAGATTCCTGGCTCCATCACATTACGCTTCCAATAGGCCCGGAACCCAGCAACCTGTATTTTGAAGAATTTCCTCAAGTAACTCTGATATCAGCCAGGTCTGGTCTGAAATAGACAGCAGACAGATATCACACACACATATCATATTCATATTCTTTCTCTTTTTCTCACCAGCTTCTGAAAAGAAAGAGCTCATTCAAATGAGAAATTCCCTTTTTGCTTCTCATAATTTAAACTAGAATTTGGCATGGGCAGTCTCGACACAAATTTTATTTTTATTTTTTTTTATTTTTATTTTTTTAAATATATTTTATTGATTTTTTACAGAGAAGAAGGGAGAGGGATAGAGAGTTAGAAACATTGATGAGAGAGATCGATCAGCTGCCTCCTGCACGCCCCCTACTGGGGATGTGCCCGCAACCGGGGTACATGCCCTTGACCGGAATCGAACCCGGGACCCTTGAGTCCGCAGGCCGACGCTCTATCCACTGAGCCAAACCGGTTCGGCACGACACAAATTTTAGAACAACAAAATGCTGGGTTACCTGGAACATCTCATTAATTCCTTCTCCGGTTTGTGCTGACGTTTCAAAGTACAGGAAGCCTTTGCTTTCGGCCCAGAGACGCCCCTCACTTTCATCCACACAGCGGTGCTTGGTGCAGTCAATCTGAAACAGCCAAGTGAGCGCCAGAGACGGCCCAGTGAGGTCTGTCGGTCCTTTATAGGCAAATACTATCCTTAATGAAGCCCGGCGCTCGCACATCAAATGCAGGACCCAAAGGGACAAGACGGCGAGTAATGTTGGATGGGGCTGATTTTCTGTGGCAAAGCAAGTGCCTGGAGAACCTGCCGCACGGAGGGGGGAGTGTGCGTCCACTTCCCCAAGTACCCACCAGACACAAAAACGGATCAAAGCCTGACACCCAGCTGTTGGTTTGTTGTTGTTCTTGTGTTAGGGACCTATGTTTTGAAAAGCTGTTGATTCCTATATTACCGAAAAAGGACTTTCCTTTTTATGTTCCCCCAAACTCAGAGCTGCGCTCCTCGATAATAAATCTAGAAAGCTGAGCGGACCATTTCCAAAGCGGTTACCTTGTTGGCACACACTACGAAGACAACGTTTTCCATGTTCCCGTGAGGTCCAAGGTCTTGCTTCATTTCCGCCAGCCACGTGTCAAGGGCATCAAAGGAGTCTTTCTGCCCAACATCATAGACCAGCATCACCCCCTGTGTGTCCTTGTAAAACTCGTTACGAACCTTCACATAAAAGAACAGGTGCACAAAATCTGAAGTAGCAAGTTGGAGGGGTTTTGTGTTTTTATAAGAAAAGGTACAAACCATATAGGTCTGTTTCAAAAGAAGAGAATCATTAACTTTGCAAAGTACGCTCTTTTGTGTGTTCATAGCATTTGCTGTTGTAGCTCAGTATCTGCTGGCCTTCACTTCAGGGGACGTTTTACAAAATCAAAGTAACATGATTAACAGAATCTGTCGGTGCAGAAGGGCTTGGAATGGAAACAGCAGCCTCTGCCCGACCTTCCTCACCTCCAGTTCCACTCCCCAGAGGCGATCAATCATTAAGTGCTGTTAGCAGACCTTAAAATAACACAATGACGTCAAGTTCTGCTCAGGAAGAACATGGAAGCTGAGTGAACAATTAAAAAGAACTTAAGGCAAAAATGACACAGATATTAGCAACAGGTACAGCCATTAGACACCCCACCCCGGGTGGCAGGCAGCTCTCTCTGAGCCTGGAGCTGAGCAGCAACCTCAGACTCCACACCCAGAGCCACGCTGGACGGGCACACGGCTCCGGAGCCGGGCACACTGGTTCACACTCACTTACTATGGTGTGACCGGGGCAGGCCCTGAACCTCTCGGTGTCTCAGTTTCCTCATCTGCAAAACGGGGCACTGCGCACTCCCCAGGGCTTTTACGAAGAGGAAACGAGGTGATGAAGGCAAAGCACCACCGAGGGCATTAGCCTCCCTTTCTCCTCCAGGAGGACGGAGAGATGCGCTTTTCCCTGTTCTTCCTGTGAGTACAAGGAAAACACCCGGGCAGCACAGAGAAAACAGACATAACAAGTCTCGGGAAGGGGGAGAGAAGAAGGCAGACAAGCTAGGAACTCGGGAGCTGGGGAACAGACAATGGTGAGTTCCCTGGGCTTTGTTTGCCTCACACATGCAAGACAGGGAGCTGGGGGTCCACCTGGAAATGCCACAGGGTGCAGACAGACAGACGCCCAACAGAGGCTGCTCTCTTTAGACAGAAGACCAGGGAAGGGGAAGCCTCACAAGACAAAGAAACTAGACAATAACCACTCGCTTCGGCCAGACACCTCAAAAAATTCTGCCTCTCCACCCCTCCACTCAGGCAAAGGCTGAGTGGAGACTTCAGAAAAATAAATTACTGAAAAACACAATAACCAAAATGAAAAAGCTTAGAAATTGAGCTCAACAACAAATGGAGGGGGCAGTGGAAAGACTCAGAGAACTAGAAGGCAGACAATAAAATTAGGCAACCTAAGCAATAGAGAGAGAAACAAACAAATAGAACAGCGCCTCAGGGACCGTGGGACTACAACAAGAGGAGAGTCCCGAGAGGAGAAATAGGGTGGGACTGAAAACGCTCAAAGAAACAACGGCTAAAACTCCTCAGATGTGGCAAGAGACAAACACCTACAGAGTCAAGAAGCTGAGGAAACCCCAAGCAGAAAAAGCAAAGACATCCATGCCAACACACCAAATTCAACCTCTAAAACTAAAGACCAAGGGAAAATCAGGAAAGCAGCCAGAGAAAAGTGAGACCTCTCCTCTGGGGAAAAAACATTTCAAATGACAGCAGATTCCTCATCAGAAATCGAGACCAGAGGATTTTCCAAGTGCTGAACGGAATGCCAACCCAGGCCGGGCCGGTGTGGCTGAGCGGACCCTGATCACTTGTACGCTGCCACGAACGCACTCACGTTCTGGGCTCAGGTATACAGCGAAAAGAGCAGTCCTTTAACAGTGACAATGTCTTACACCAGCTAAGCACACTTATTTTTACACATAATTTGAATATGGGCTGTTTGAGGTAATTCAGGATCTTTGGCTAAACCACTGACAATACTGGATATAGGTTTTCTCAAAAAGGCTTTCTTACCTCGTAGAAGAAGGGGTGTCCGGCCATATCAAAGATGTTAACTTTGATCTCTCTGTCTCTGACTTGTACCCTGAAATGTTCACATGAAAAAAAAATCCCAAAGGTCATGGTTTCTGCATTCACATTAATGTTATTTGTCACTTAGAAATATCTGTCACTTATACGTTTTAAAGGCGTGTGTGTATGAACCTTCAGAGAGCTGCTCAGTGCCTCTTCCGATCCCGGATCATCTCTGCAACAGGAGCCACACCTTGGCAGGCAACCTGCCTCCTGATCCTAACACACTGAGCCCGCGTGCCACAGGCACTCACTCACCTCCAACTGCCCTCAGACACGCCTGTCCGCCCCCTACACTCACCAAGGGTGGCTCGTGCTGTGGGACTAAGGAAAACTGACAAGTAGGAGCGAGATGAAGGAAAACAAAATATACTGTTTCCCTTAGTAAGACATCTTAATTACTACTGGTTACACTTGGTTACCATGCAGAATTGTAACAAATTATATTATTAACAATATCTGTTTAATTTTCTTGTTAGCTTCATTTGAGCAATAGCAATAGTCAATTTTCTTTCAGAAATTTGAAAATAGAGAACAGATCAAAAAGGGAAATAACAACCATTAATATTAGAATTAACTACTGTTAACATTATAGCATTTTTGCTTCAAGTCTTTCCTTTTAAAAAAGAAAAATCACTACTGGAAAATGTATGAATAAAACATGATAAATAATTCAAACACCAAAGGAAAATACAAAGATGAAAGCTTAAAAGTAAACCCAAATCATATCACCCAGAAAAAACCATCACTAACAGAGATGAAAATCACAGCAGACTTCTTTCTATGCATAGATAAGACTAATAGACATTTTAATAAATATGGGTTTATACTATTTTGAAATAAAAATAACAAAAAACAAAAAGACAAAAAACTGAACTGGGAGGAATTGAGCTTTCAATGTAAATGTGTCCTCACCACAGAAATATTATTTCACAAAAGGTTCCACTAAGGTTAAAGAGTAGAGATTATAACAATAAATTAACCAACGAGCATCTTTTTTAAGCATTTCAGTCTTAGCATTGGTACGACTCCCTCCGGGGGGCGGGGGGACGGACACCAGGACATCGGCACCTGCCCCCTTGTCCCCCGCTGTCTCCTGGTGTGTTTATTACTATTCTCTGTCCAAAGGACAATATCTACTTTCAGTTCTGAAACCCTCCTTCCTACAGCTGTTTTCTAGTGTTTGTACATTTAAGTCCAACTAACCACCACTCATCATCGTATCGTGATTCCCTCTCTGCTGAGTGCTCTACCAGGTCTCACCAAATGTAAGAAGCACATTTGTGACATCAGAATCCATCTAATAAAAGAGAACGTGCGAACAGCAAGACAAACAAAATAAGAGTGTGGGAGCATCTACAAAAGACCTGGCATAATAATTTATATTAGGAAATTTTACCTTAGGAGATAGCATTTGAGAAGGCATGGCACTGAAGGACACAGTCAGGAAGTAACACAGTGTGTTCACACACTGAACTCCAAAGAGGTCAATTTAATTTCGGAGCCAGAGAAACTGCTTAAGAAAATGGCCATTCGTTACCTCAGGGCAGGGCTTCCCTACGCTGCGGCCTGAAGACTCCTGCATCCTGACTGGGGGAGGGGGGGCTGTGAGAACGCAGACCCGGGAATCAGAATCTCTGTCTAGGAATCTGCATTTTGACAAACTCTACAAGTAATTCTTCAGAATACTGCAATTTGAGGTTCACCATATTGAAAACAGGACAGATGGGATGGCCAAGGAGTACCCCTCCACCCCTTCTCCCCATGTATCTGGTAGTGCAAATGTTCTCAGTGATCCCACAGCTGGCTGAGTTAGGGAAAGGCGTCTGTCCTACCTGACAACCAAAACCTTCCCTGGGATGTTTACACTTGGAATATTAGTTTCGCTCCCTCGCTGGAAGTAAAATTTACAGGGTGAGGCTGAGAGCTGCTGGCAGCTGTGTGGAGAAAGCCAAAAGAGGGGGAGAGGGAGGGGGAAAGGGAGGGGGGAGAGGGGGAGAGGGAGAGAGAGGGAGAGAGAAGGAGAAGGAGAAGGAGAGAGAGAGAAAGAGGGAGAGGGAAAGGATTTGGCTATATTTGGTTCCAGTCATCTCTGAGGCCCAGCTACATCTGTGTAATTGGATTCTGTGAATTGACATCCTTTTTATTTTTATTTTTTGCTGGAGTTGATCTGAGTTGGGTTTCTGTCAATTATATCCTCCTGACTCACCAGGGATAACCACCTTCTCCAAAAAAAATTTCAGCCAGAAACAGAAGAGTCTGTTGAATAAACCACCTTCTGTGGCGTAGTATGGCGATTCTCATTTCTTAGATGAATCAACTAGCTACTTACATGATTCAAAACAAAACTGCCTTCAACAGGATCCCCTCACACATCACTGATGAAATCCTGTCCCCTGAACTATAGATACCCCCCTTATCTACCTTTCTGAATGTTGCTAATATTCTAATCTTGCCAACTTCCTATTCGGATATATCCATCTTACCTAACAATAAATATTTATTGAGCATCTACTACATACAAGCACTGAGCCAGGCACTGGGAGATAATTTACATTAATTGCCCCTTATTCACAGAGCTTACAATCTAGTGGGAGATATTAAACATATACAAATCATAATAATAACACAAAGTAATTTAGGGTAAGTACCATAAACAGCAGAGAATTTTAGTATTTCTGTCATTTGCAACCAAAACGAGTCCTGACTGACGAAGGAGTGTTCAGAAGGCCTATGGGCACAGGAGTATTTCACACCTTGCAGGGACGGGCAGGTGGAGAGATGAGGGGAAGGGCCGTTTCAGGTGCAGAGTGAACACTGGCACCTGACAGGACAGCATGATGGCAGTTCAGTGTGGATGGAGAGCAAAGGTGTAAAGGAATGTAATAAGAGAGACAGGGGGCGGAGGGGGAAGGGGGTGCAGAAGGGAAATTGGGGCCAGAATAGCAAGTGCCTGAGATCCACCTTTAGGGAGTGCTGCCTACCTCAATTCTACTCTTTGGCAGGATTATTCCCTATAATGTAATGCTTCCTCCCCAACTCAATCCGCTCTCGATTCATCTCCAAATAAACCCTCCATTATACCCAATTTCACTCTTCCTGGGTCATTTCTCTCCTCAAGTCCAATAGGCTCTGAAGATCACAAATCAATCAAGTTCTCTGATAGAAAATGTTCCACATAATATTTAGACTTTTCAGAGAGGATATTTCAAAATGCTCTAAACACATCTGCTACTAGGACCTCCTTCTACAGAAACACGTTTCCTGAAAAGTGACCCTGCCAGTTCGGCTCTACGCTGACCTGCTCCACAGGCAGCCCTGTGCCCATCGCGAGGCCTGCCGAACAGGACGCGCTCAGCGAGGAGTGCGTGACGCCGGTGCTGAGCGGTGTGATCTCCACGCATCTGGAAGGTCTCACTCCTATTCTTCCCCAATTTATCTCAGACTCTCTATTTCCAGACAGAGCGTTTTAGAAGGTGCTGAATTTCTATGGAAGTTACAATATACTCACTTTGTGACTCCATAGTCAATTCCAATTGTTGCAAGGTATTTCGACACAAATCTTTTCTCACAGTATCGCTTTATAATACAGCTCTAAAAAGGTGAAAATACATGCTTTTAGTAAATAGCCTCTGTGAACATATACAAAATAAACACATTTCTTCACATGGTTGGTGTCTTCATTCCTATAAGAAAGCATTTTTTAAAGGCAAAAGTATAAAATAACTGAAACAAATGCTAAAAGTGAAGATTTTAAAGAAAAATTATTTTGTAATTCTCCCCTTAATGTCGAATATGGGTATGCTTTTAGTTTAGTTCTCAATCCTTGTGCTCTTTTCTTTGAAGATAACTTCTCCTTTCTTTTTATTTTTAATTTTTTTTTAATTTCAGAGAGGAAGAGAGAAACATCAGTGATGACGAAAATCACTGCTTGGCTGCCTTCTGCACAGCCCACACTGGGGATTGAGCCCGCAACCCGGGCCTGTGCCCTGACCGGCAATCAAACCATGGCCTCCTGGTTCACAGGTTGACACTCAACCACCGAGCCATGCCAGCCAGGCAAGACCTCCTCCACTTTCAACAATAACAACAAAATGCCTAAGTCTAGCCTTGACCTCCCTCCCAAGACTAGATCCCCATCTCCAAATATCTGCTAGACTAGTTTCTACTCAGATGTCCTGTTGTCTGAAAATAAACTAATCTTATACGTAAAATAGCGCATCCTGCTGACAACCTACTTCTATTGATATTGCTACCATTTTCCCAATCACAGAGGATCAAAAGGTTAAAGTCGTGTTTGATTCGGAGCCTTTCTAAATCTCCTTCTCTCTTCATTCCAGGAGCCATCGATCCCACTCTGGTTTAGGTCATCGTGTACTAGACAACCGTAGGAACTTCTTCATTCGTCTTTCTGGCTCCTTTTCCTCCCAACTTTAGCCAACACTGCACACCATTAACATTATTTCAACTTAGAAATCTTCAGTGGCTTCTCATTGCCAAGACTTCAAAATCCAAATTCCTTTGTCTGTTATTCAAGGTCCTCCGTAATCTGACCCTAATCTGTCTTCTCCAGCGGTTCTCAACCTGTGGGTCGCGAACAATGAAAATACATCCTGCATATCAGATATTTACATTACGATTCATAACAGTAGCAAAATTACAGTTATGAAGTAGCAACGAAAATAATTTTATGGTTGGGTGACCCCCAATTTCATTGTTACAAATTGAATATAATTAAAGCATAGTGATTAATCACAAAAACAATATGTAATTATCTATGTGTTTTCCAATGGTCTTAGGCGACCCCTGTGAAAGGGTCATTCGACCCCCAAAGGGGTCGCGACCCACAGGTTGAGAACGCTGCTCTAAACCCTTCTATATAAACTCTCCATTTCAGCAAAACTCCCAGGACCCGACTTCCTGGCCTTTGTCATTACTCTTCCTTCTACTTGGAATAAACCTTCCCTTGTCTTTTCAAATCTTAGTTATCCTTTAAGGTCCAGCTCAAACTCAGCACTCAGGTTATAAGAGGTCTTGTCTGCATCTGAACTCCCCTAGCACTTTACATACACACTATCACATACACACACAAACCCTATACATTGCTATTAGTCATACACTCCCTCGTATTGTTAATTACCTTTTCACATGTGTATATTTGCTTTATCTCTTCAGCTAAACAGTAAACTATGTGAGGGCATGCACCAGTATTTTACTTCTTAATATCTCCTGCAGAATTTGATCAGTGCCAATGAAAAGCCAATTTAAAATGACTTGTATATTAATAATAATCCTTAGCACTTATGAAACTTATAATTTACTTGAAGTGCTGATAATGGAGTTTGTTCTTTCCTGATAAACCTCAATCTAAATTAAATAGGACAGTTACTATAAAAAGGACTTAATAAACTCACCTTAGTAAGAGAGGAGTTGCAAGAGTGCCCTCTCGTGGACATGCTGAGAACAGCACCATTGTAAGGGATTAGGTGCAATAGTGCCCTCTTGTGGACTTTCTGAAAACAGCACCCTAGTAAGGGATTAAGTGCAATAGTGCCCTCTCGTGGACTTTCTGAGAACAGCACCGTAGTAAGGGATTAGGTGCAATAGTGCCCTCTCATGGACTTTTTGAGAACAGCACCCTAGTAAAGCATTAGTAACAATAGGGTCCTCTTTTTAAAAAATTGATATATCTTTATTGATTTCAGAGAGGAAGGGAGAGGGAGAGGGAGATAGGAGCACGGATTCCAGGCACGGAATCTCCTTTTTCTTATTTTATCTCTAGAACCTCTAAAAAACAATGCTGAGTAATAAAGGAAAATAGTAAGTATCCTTTTTGTACCTATTTTTAATCGAAGTTGCCTTAACATTTTACCATTTGGTATGTTTTCTGGTGATTGATAATAAATATTGTTTTATCATAAAGTGTTCATTAGAAGTGACTAGTTACATCAAATATTTTTACAGTACTGGAAATATTTTTTCCAGTAATCAGCTGACATAACAAATTATGGAGTTGACATCTTGATATTGAGCCATGTTTGCATTCCTATAATAAACCTTTACTAACAGTGAATTATTTTTTTATTGTTGAATTCTGTTGATATTTCAAAATTATGCATCTCTATGTCTATGTAAAATTGGTATATAATTTTTAAAAAATATATATTTTATTGATTTTTTTACAGAGAGGAAGGGAGAGGGATAGAGAATTAGAAACATCAATGAGAGAGAAACATTGACCAACTGCCTCCTGCACACCCCCTACTTGGGATGTGCCCGCAACCAAGGTACATGCCCTTGACTGGAATCGAACCTGGGACCCTTCAGTCCGCAGGGTGACGCTCTATCCACTGAGCCAAACCGGTTAGGGCAGTATATAATTTTTTATACTATATCAATTTTTGCTACTTAAGTTTCCATGACTTCATATAATAAGTTTGAGTCCTATTCATACTTTTCTTTGCCTTGGAATAACTAAAGAAATTGAAATTGTGTTATTTAAAGCTTAAATAAGGCTTATTCATGAGCCTGATAGCTTTTTAAATGGCAAATCTCTTTATTTTATTGATTTCATTTTTTAAAATATATTTTTATTGGTTTCAGAGAGGAAGGGAGAGGAAGAGAGAGAAACATCAATGATGAGAGAAAATCATTGACTGGCTACCTCCTGCATGCTCTACACTGGGGATTGGGCCCGTAACCCAGCATGTGCCCCGACTGGGAGTCAAACTGTGACCTTGTGGTTCATAGGTCAATGTTCAACCACTAAGCCACGCCACCTGGGCAATGATAAATCTCTTAAATTCTTTTTAATTTCTTCTGGAGTAACTGGTCAGTTGGACTTTCTACTTCTTTTTGAGTCAATTTTGGTAATTTATATTTTGCTAGGAAATCCCCCATTTCCTTTACATTTTCAAATGTGTTCCCATAGAATTGTAGGTAGTATTCTCTAATCATTCTTTTAATCTCTTCCAGTATGTGACTATCTCCTTTTCAAAACAAATCTTGTAATTTTTTGCTTTCTCTATTTTTTCTTAAACAGATTTTAGGCACTTTGTCATTAGTCATTCCAGAAAATTCCCTCTCTTTTTTGGTTTATGTTGTGTTCTTTTCCTAATGTATCAATAAATAAATTCCTTTAGCTTTTTAAAAATTGAGATATACCATACCATAAAATTCACATTTTAAAGTGTACACTTCCATGGTTTTTAATATACTCACAAAGTTGAGCAACCATTAAATTCCTTTAGTTTTTACCTCTCTTCTGTAGAAATAAAATAATGCATTTTCCTTTGATGACAGCTTTAATTTTGAAGGTTATGGTACAGATTTAATTTTGAAGGTTATGGTATAGATTCTATTCATTTTTATTGCTTTATAGTTATTTTGTTATTTGTTCTGATTTGCTTTTTGATCCAAGGATTATTTACTAGAGCATTCCTTATGTTTAACTTATAATTATTTATTTGTATATCTTTCTACATTTTCCAAATTCTTTAAAATGAGTATGTACTACTTTTATAATTAAGGGGGAAAATGTGTTCATTTAAATCTTTTATTCACCTAAAATTTATTTTTGAGAAAGGAATACAATAGGAATCTACTCTACTCCCAAATAGTAGGTACTTATTCCAATAGTACTTATTAAATGGTCTCTATGTTCCCATGATTTCATTATATTTGTTATAAACTGAATTTCCTCATCTGTTTGGGTTTATTTCTGGACTCCATTCTATTCCACTAATGTCTCTATATTTCCTTTCCAGTATCAATAGGAAATCTTGGTAACTTTAAAAGGTGTTTTAATATCTAGTAGTGTTAGTCTCCTCTCGTTTCTTTTTTCACAATTTTCTTGGTTATTTTCATGTTTCATTTTTCAGAAAGACTTTAGTACCTTTTATTATGTTCTGAAGGAAAATCTTACTGGAAATATAATTGGAATTGAATGATATCCATGTATTAATTTAAAGAATTAACATTTCTACAATACTGAGTGATCCTAATTAAGAAGAAATATATTTTCATTTGGCTAGGTAATTTTATGTCCCTCTGCAGAATATGAAATATTTCTTCATACAGGTCCTACCTAGTTCTCAATTTTAAAACTAGGCACTTTATTTTGTTTTGTCTTTTATTGTAAATTAAAATAGTTTTCAGTTATATATTCCAAACATTTATAATTTTATATAGTAAAGCTATTAATTTTTGTATATTAGTTTTTCCTTATTGAATTTTCTTATTGTTTCTAATAGCTTTTCAGTTAATTCTCTTTGGGTTTCTAGATAAACAATCATATCATTAGCGAATAATGATAATATTGCCTTCTTTCCAGTACTTCATGTATTTTCTTTCTCTTACCTAATTGCACTGGCTAATAAATGAATGTAGTGACACTGGGAATTTTGGGCTATTTCTAATGTTGCACCATTTAGACATAGTAAAATTACAAAAATGATGCATGCTCACTTTGCCAATTTAGTTCATAACCTTCAAAAGGCATTTCATTATTTTCTTTTCAATGCCTGGCACAGAGCTGATGTTCAGTAAATGTTGACTTTCAGTGAATGCTATGTTAGTACTTACATTTATACACACAAGATACATAAACAGTAAAATGCCGCTAAATAGAAAGGAAAGACACTAAAAAACATTGAATGAGCATGAACGGTATGTGCAAGGCACTGGCTTAAGCATCTCGTGAACGGTTCTTTTAGCGGGGACATCCTGCTCCCAGTTGATTTTGACAGCGCGCTGTCATGGAGAGAGCTCTGCGCTCTGCGGTGGGCGTGCGAGGACCCGGGTTCTAATCCTGCCTCTGTCACTAATGTGACGGCTCTGAGAGGATCTCACTAAGCAGCTTCCACTCACCCAGAAGCAGAGACAATTTGGGCGAAGAGGAGGCAGTCTTAGGACTCATTTGGGGAAAGACCTGGGTCGCCTCTCGCCCTCCATCCCCCCCCCCCGCCCCCACCCCATACAATGGGAGAGCGTTTGGCTGATACCCAGGAGACGGAGAAAAGAAAAAGGCAGTGGAACTAAGGCTTCCTTGAGAGAACTGATGTGGTGACACCACCAAAAACCAAACAAACCTGCAAAAAAAAAAGGCAACAGGCTCCTGGAGACGCCCTGCACCTCCCCGTGACACATGTCAGCATCAGCGCTGCTTTCTTAGGACTGAAAGGATCGACTCTGGGCTCCAGGTCTGCAGAGAGCCCTGTGCAAACCCCCAGGCCTCACACGCACCCAGCACACTCCCTGCGGCTTCCCAGCTCTGCTTGGGTCACTCAACTTTCCTTCTCCACCTCCCAGTCCTGGGGGGGTCCCTGGAGCGCAGAGACGGTCTCTGAGCAGACGGAGTGACATCAGGGCCCAGGCCTCCCGACTCTCTTTGGGGTACATACCCTCAAGGGGTAAGGGCCACAGAAGACACCTTCTTGGGACGAGCGACGTGGGTGGGGGAGGGGGCCACCCAGAGGTCAGAAGGGTCAGGAGAGCTTCCCTCCCGGCGCCCCGTCCCCCGGAGGAGACCCCGGCCTGCTCAGGGGCGGGGAGGAGGCTGAGCCCCAGGCGGTTGAGTGGCCGCCCTCCCAGCCAATCGGCACGTCGCTCCGCTGCGCCGAGGTCCCGCCCCCCGAGCCCGGTGCTCACTTTTCCCACTTCGGCGTTGCCCATGGAGATGACTTTGATGCGCAGGGACTTGCCAGGCTCCTTCCGCTTCGGCACGTTGGCGTCCATCGCCCTCGCTCTCCCGGGGCCACACGCTCGGCCTCGCCTCGCTCCCCGTCCCTCAGGCCTCCTCGTCCAATGGCGGACCCGCTGCCACCGGCGCCGCCCGGGCTCCGCGGCTCGCCATCCCCGCCGCCGCACAGCAGCGGGCGCAGGCGGTTGGGAGCGCAGGGAACTGGGGGCGGGAGGGGGGCGGGGAGGGTAAAAGTCTCGCGATGCTAGAAAGGGGAGGCGTGACGTCATCGCCAGGCCTGGACTTGAAGTGTGGTTCCCTGATCCTGGGGTCAAGCGAGGGAGTCCGGTGGGCGGGCGGGCAGGCGGCTGCAGGGGCGGCTTTGCGCCCAGAGGCTCCAGGACAGTGGTTCTCAACCTTCCTGATGCCGCGACCCTTTAATACAGCTCCTCATGTTGTGGTGACCCCCAACCATAAAATTATTTTCGTTGCTACTTCATAACTGTCATTTTGCTACTGTTATGAATCGTACTTAAATATCTGATATGCAGGATGTATTTTCATTGTTACAAATGGAACATAATTAAAGCACAATGATTAATCACAAAAACAATATGTAATTATATATGTTTTCCGATGGTCTTAGGCGACCCCTGTGAAAGGGTCATTTGACCCCCGAAGGGGTCGTGACCCACAGGTTGAGAACCGCTGCTCTAGGACTTAGGCATTTGCTACATTTGCGGCCAAGTGGCTTTTAGGGCAGATCCTCCCCTCGGAAGCATCTGGAATTACGGATTAACTAGTGCAAGGCTCAGCCAGCCAAAATTCTACGTAGATCATGGTCTATTTGGGATTGTTTTCTGGATTCTTCAGTCCATACTGGCGGTCCACTCACCCCTCCAATATTTTGTTCCCCCAGCTCTGGCTCCAAAGAGCCAAAGCCAGGAGCCAGGGAAGTGGGGAAGTTCAGGCCCTGGTTCTGGAGGAGGGGCCGGTCCACAAAAATGCTCTGCCCTTAACCCAATGCCAACAGGAGTCAGAAAGAGGAAGGACTTTATCCAGGTAAACAGCAAGCTGGGCAAAAATCAAAAGTGGCTCCCTCCAGAGGCCAGGAAACCCACTTATATAGGGAAAGTGGTTGCCCTCCACCCTGATTGGTCCTTTTTTATGCAAATAAGGAATCCAAATGTTCACAATTTAATTGGTCCAAATAGCACTGTCCTGATTGGTTGGAATTGTGCATTCTGATTGGTGGTTAAGGAATTGCTCTGATTGGTCAGTAAAGATGTAAATGAGGATGCATGTCAGCTCCGATTGAATGGGCAGGTCTCAGGCCATTGGTCAAAACATGATTCTAAGAACTCCTTTGTCAGGTTCCGTCTCGGCAGGAACCCAGTGCAGGAGGTTTGGCAGATCCCTCTGTGAAGAGGGGCCGCTCTGAGTAATGGCTGCTAGACTCTGGATTATGAATTTGGACCCAGTTACCCACAAGGAGTCCTTTTCGGCAGGTACATTCCTTCTTGGGTTCAATAGGCCTCAGGCAAGATCTGAATCCTATTCCTATCATTAAAAAATTTTTTTTTTCTTTTTTTAAAAAATAGGCTATTTGGAGTCAACATGGGTTTAAGTTTAGTCCTTATTCTTCTATTATGTAGTTCTAATTTGTAGGAGGAGAGTTCAGACTAGACTTTTCTTACACTCGTCCAGCTCTATCAAGGTGTGTGTGCCTGTGATTATAGCTGTCAGCGCCTTCATGCCACTCACATCCAAACTTAGCCTCATCTTCTGTCCTCACCTTGCCTTTAGCTGACAATATGACAAATGAATTCTAATGTAGCCGCTTTTATACTCTTTCATTTCAAGGGATAAGAAAAGCATCTTCTTGATAAAAATCAGTCTAAAAGGAACTGTAATTTTTGAATCCATATCCTCAGTTACAGAAGATAAACAGACCTTGATAAATGAATTTTTTAGTGCCCTGAAAAAAATAGCTGCCAGTTCCCAGTAAGCTACAAGGACAGCGGTAGTATTGCTTGTGTCCCCTATAGCTGTAAACATCTTAAATGTATTGCAGGAAGACAGTGAATAAAGGCTCAAATATGTGTACTAGTTATTTAAGTTAGATTTTCAAATATTTCTATTTAAAATTTTAATTTTAAAACATTATATGCTTTTCAAGAAGAAAGCCTATTCTGGGTTTTCACTATGAATAAGGGATATCACTTAGTTCATGAAGCTTCTAAAATTCTTTACAAATATGAAATATAAGCCATGGTTAGAATATTGATCGTTTTAAGCTTAAAATAATTGGATTTAAACTTATTCTCCAGATACTGATCTCTCAGTATGATTTAATAAAGTCAAGAAACATCTGTTTCTTTGACAGTTCACCTTTCACCCTGTAACAGAACTGGTATTGTGGTAGAATAATTGCAAAACGTCAAGTCTAACTGTTAAAGACTGATTAGGAATGATGGTCTTGGGCAGAAGGGCAATAACACATGTTGAGGTTTAAAATATATTATCATTTTTGCATATTGATGTTTTCAAGGTTTGAGTATGAATAGCCATATTTTCTACTGGCTGTGTGAAATTAGTTTGGAATTGAAAAAGCAAGAAAGTAGCTTTTCTTTTCCAGTCTTTAATATAGAAAGAAGAAAGAGAAGCATGGATGGCTGTGGGTGGTGTGGAGCTGGATGAAGCGGTATATGGGTTAGGAGCAGGAGTGCTGGAGCCAGCTCTGTTATGTTTATGCTGGTGCCACACGGGCATGAGGTGCTGGGAAGGATTTCGGGAGAGAATGCCCACGAATAAAGACTCAACTTTTCGTAATAGTTACTTTAAGTTCGATTTTCAGATATCTCAATTTAAAACTTTAATTTTAAAATATTATATGCTTTAAAATTGATTCCAAGAGCTCCTTTATAAGAATGCCCAGGAAGTGCAGTAGACCCAATAAACAGTAGCCTTATGTTTTTTATATTTATGTATTAAGAAAGATTCTACACATGTTAAAACTGTATTTTAAAAGTAAATTGGGAAATACATTGGGCATTCTTAAAGGTATACAGAACAATATGATGAATATCGGTGTATCTACCACATTGCTTAAGAGTAAAGCATCACAGATGCTGTGTGTATTACTCCCCACTACATCCCTACCCCATCTCTACAAAAGGTTGCAACTCTCTGAATTGGTCTTTTAATTTGCACACATTTAAAAATTGTACTTACTATATGTGTGATACACATGAAGTGTAGTATTGTGACATATCTTTTGAAAATATTTATTTTGAAATAATTTATTCAGAAAGGTTTCAAGAATAGAACAAAATCTTATATCAACCCTTTATCCAGATTCATCGATTAACATGTTGTCTCATTTGCTATAGCCACTGTTCTATTTGTCTATCCATTTATCTATCCACATGTTTTTTCCTGAATCATTTGAGAGTAAATAGCAGGTGTGTGTCTTTACCCATAAACACTTCCATGTGTGTTTTCCAAGACAAGGACTTCTCTTACATAACAACAGTATATTTACCAAAATCAGGAAATGGAACTCCGATACAGCTCTATTATCTAATCCTGTGGTTCTCATACTGTGTACTGAAGTGCCCCACAGACCCACAGCGAATTCAGTTCACCGCGGATATCTGTAGGATATCTTACATTCTGAATTCTCAAGGCAAAATGAAATCTATGACTATGCAAACCTACTTGCCCGAGGTTGTTTGCAATTCCTACAATAGATGGCGCCATATTCCTTAAATATGTCATAGGGGAAACTTTTTCCATGACTGTGATAAAAACCCAAGTACAGTGCAAAAATCAGTGTGGAACAGGAAATTAGGGTGGTCTTGTCCAACCTGATCCCAAGGTTTGAGAAGTTGTGCAGTGCCCAACAGGTGCACACATCCCACTAGTAAGTAATTGTGGTTAAGATGGAAATAAAACATATTTTTGTTCAATTTGCATGTATTACTTTTTTCCAAATAGCAACTAAATTGTTAGGGCATAAATACTTAATAAGTTGTTTGGACCTAGATATTTCTTTTGGCCAAGGAAGACCATGAAAAAAATTATTGAGACACTGAGGGTACCTTGAACCAAGAATATTTGGGAAACTTTGTTCTAACCCACAGATAGTTCATATTCAAATTTCACCATCTGTCCCAAAATACCTTTTATACCCCTGGTGGTCAGTGCGCATCATAGCGACTGGTTGAATGGTCAAAACAATGGTCAGACACTTAGCATATTAGGCTTTTACTATATAGGATTTTACTTCATGACTATTGTTTTGTTATTATTATTTATTTTGATGCTCAAGCTGGCTCTTATGTCTTTTTAACATGTCTCCACCATTTTTTGACATAAGTAGGAGCCCTGGTTCCCTAAGTCCTTTCAGTGGAGAATGGTATTTAGACACCAAGATCTGGGTGTTATGTGTGCTCATTGATACTAGGGTGTCTTTGCTTTGGGCCCTCTTAGTTGACTGAGCCAAAAAAAAATACATTTACATACATACATGCAACTAAACTCATATATTAAAATATAGTTCATACTGATATCCCCAATTTTATTTTAGCACAACAGGATTCGTTTGGCTCTCCCTTTCCATATTTATAGCTCCCTTCTTCAGCTGTGAAAATGCACTGGGCTGCACACTAGCGATTTGTGCCTTTTTCTGTTGGATGTTACACTTCAATATAAAAAAGTTTGCAAAAACAATTCCTACCTCATGTTTATGCAACGGCCTAAGAGCCAGAAAAACAGACTCGGTCTGATCTTTTTCTCTGCTCAGAGTTTCTCCTGCTGTTCCTGTGACAGATTTCAGTGTCCATGGAAACAAGACAGAGGATGTGCGGGGAAGCCAGGAAGAAGGGATTGGCGCCTGGGGACGCAGCACGTGCGACAAAGAGACAGACATTCGGTAGGCATCGGCTCCCCTTTGTACTTTCAGATCCCACTCAAGCTCCAGCCAGTTTTCTGCCGATGACCATGGGGACGATTGCTTGTCATAACTTACGGGGAATCCACCCATAACTAGTTCCAGCTCACCCTCTCCATGACTGGTTTCCATTTTCCTCAACCCAGCAGGGAAGTTGGCCTGCTGGGGACTTGCAGTAGAAAAGGCTCCCTGTGGATGAGGCAGACTACCACCTGGCCACTCAGGGGTCACCTAGGAGGCCAGCTGAGCTCTGAAGGGGGACCTTACTGAGGGTACAAGCCCCAAAAGCCTTGGGTGGTGAGAGGGGTGCTGAAGAGTCTTGCGGGAGCACTTCACTCACAGCAGAGTTCTTCGATCCTCACTCAGAGCTCATTAATTCTTATTTTAAATATAGTCCCATCCCCTTGTTATCTGATTTTCTAGGTCTCCAGAGAGACAGACGAGGGTGGGTGAAATTTTCCCCTAAGGGTACACGTGTCTGGCTTTGTAAAGTCTGAGAATTATTCTGGATGTATGTGTGTGTGTGTGTGTGTGTGTATGTATGTGTGTGTGCGCATGCGCAAATGTACTGATATGCGTGGAAATTATGTGTATAGCGGTGTGTTGGTTATGCCTGTGTAAGAGAACCTGTGTATAGATTGGCATTTTGTGTATATGTCGGTTTGTGTGTGTATATTGGGTGTGTGGTATGTGAGGACATTGGTGAGTGAGTTTGTCATTTCCTGTGTTTATATACATACTTATAGTCAGATGTAAAATATGTAAATCAGAATTTACACTTATGGGAATCTGTAGAATGTTTAAGAGAGCATTTGCGGGGTTGCTTATACGTTTGTATCTTTGAGCTACACTGTGAGTTTGTATAATGGGCTTTTGTAGGGACAGCCCTAGGCAAAGTTTTCAACTCATATGGTCAGACCATATGGAATTACCATTTTGGGGGTTAAAATGGTTTAATGTTCAGTGATGTCTGTATGATTCAGCCTAATGTGCATATGCATATAATGTGTATACATACATACATATGTAAATTCAAGCGAGCATAGCTTCTGTGCCACACTGTATTACTCTCAGAGCCAAGCCGGAGATAGTCACTGTGAATGTGGGACCTGGGAAGAAATTTAACATGGATCTTGAACAAGATATAGAAGGAATGACTAATGCAACAGAAAGTTGCAATAGGGGAATAGTGAGAAGTGAGATGAAAAGTTCTTCACTCTGGGAAGCCTTCTCCACAACCTGTTTTGTACTCACCCGCCCCTCCGTTTCCCTCTGCTGTGGCCTTCAACATTCCTGTGAACATCCTCTCTGGTGACACTTGTCAGATTGAACTGTAATTGTTATTTCCAGTGTCCACCTTCTCCATTAGACAGCAAGTTAACTGAGGGCAAGAACTAGGTGTCTGTAGTTCACTTATATCCTAGCAATTAGCACAGAGTTCGGTACAGAATAGAAACTCAATGTTCATTGAAGAGTTGGATGTCTAAAAGCTGGATAGACATTCTGGTAAACCTGTGCCTGTGTGACTTGTTCTGTACAGGGGTAGACATTGTGGAGGGGGGTTAACATGTGCAGAATATCATTTTAGAAAATGTTAATTTAGAGGTGATAAAACGAATAGACAGATTTAGGGATGATTAGCAATCAGAAGCCCGGTAGTTACCCAGACAGGTAGTAATAAGAAGACCTGGACCACCGTGGCATTGGGAGTGGACAGTAAGTGAAGATTACTGTCCAGAGGTTAAAAAGTGCAGTAGAAGACTCTTGGTGATGGCTAGGTATGTGGGAAACAAAAAGAGAAAGAAAGGGTGACCCTAAGATTTGGAGCCTGCGTGACTGAGAGGATAATGAAGACACTGGTAGAAATTAGGAGGCGTAAGGGTAAACAATGTAAACTTCGGTGAGCTCTCTTTTGAACATGTCGCAGATTTCAGGTATATTGGAAATGAACTGAGGGAAAAAAGCAAAAGAACATACGAATAAAGATGATCAAGAGGCGCTTAGATATGTGACAAGAGCCCAGACAGCGAGCCGAGGGTGTAGATATTCAGACATTGTCTCAACAAATATTCCCTCAGAGCCTATGTGTCAGGCAGTGGTCTAGGCCCTGGACAAAGCCAAGTTTCTGTCAACTTTTATAGTTTCCTTATCCCTGCAGTCATTGGGAAGCGATTTCTTTTACTTCCTTAAATATAATAAGCATCATTACATTATAACCTGTGTCGAAAAGTTCTTTATCTGAAGTCTTTGCTGGTTTGTTTCTACTGCCTGTTGTTTCTCACTGACCCTTTCTCATTTCCTTCGATGCGTGGTTATCTTTGACTTTGGGTTGAAAAATTATTTGTAGGGAGCTCCCGAAAATAAATAAATAAATAAATAAAAGTATAAAGATGTCTGTTCTCTTTAAATTGATCTATCGACTCAATGCCATGACAAGTACAATCCCGAAAGGAACCTGACAAGATGATTCTAAGTTTTATAAGGAACAGTAAAGGGCCAATTATTGTTAAAAAGAAAACGGAAAAAGAGCCACATGGGGAAGCTTGCCCTACCAGGTAGCAAGACTTACTTTAGATCCTCCCAGGTTAAATATAAACTTCCCACTGTGTATTCCGATCGTCCCTAATCATCTCCCTCTTACCTTCCCGACCTCATGGTCCACTGCTCCTCCGCATGGAACGCTTGTCCCAGTCTGTCCCATCTTCTCCCAGCCTTCCCCCTTTGGGCTATGGCCTCCCCTCTCTTTGCCTTTGCTCTGTCTGTCTTCCTTGTCTTTAATTCACAAATCCGTCCTTTCTACCAACACCTGGCCTGGCCCTGCTCAAATACTACCTCCAAAAGCTTATGCAGCTTATATATGTTCTTATCCAGCTCATATAACTTCTTTCCTCCAAACTCTCAGGCCCCTTTATTGTTTCTGCCATCTATTTTGGTATTTTTATCATCAATAGCATCAAAAAAGAGAGGAGAATGTACTACTCCAATGAATGATGTTTATAATGGGGGAGGCTATGCATGTATGAGGTCTAAGGGGTTCATGGGAAATCTCTGTACCTTCCTATTAATTTTGTTGTAAACCTAAAATGTTCTAAAAATAATAAAGACTTTTTAAAAAATCAGGGGGAAAAGAGGAGAAAAAGAAGAAGAAGGGAACCTAGAGCTGGGCATTCAGAATTGGCTCTATGTAGGCCTGCTCTGCCTCATCAGGAGGCATACAGTCTCCTTGAGCACGTGTCCGAGATCCGCCAGAAAGCCTGCCAAGAGGCATTAAACACGCACAGGCTGAGTCGGGTGGGAAATGTCACATAGTCTGATCAAACCCTGCAGGGTCAGTGGCAACCTTGAAGCTGTGTTGGTACACAGGAGCTGTGTGCACCTTCTTCATCTGGGACACAGTTCTGACCATGAGAACAAATACTAAATGTGCAGGAACAATCTATATGTCCACCAGGAGGAGTCTTGGTTCTATGATGGTACAACCACGGGCAGCTAGTAAGAAGAGTGAGGCAGCTCAATATCGGTAATGGGATAAAGATAAGGAAAGAGCGTGACCGGTTTGGCTCAGTGGATAGAGCGTTGGCCTGCGGACTGGAGGGTCCCAGGTTCGATTCCGGTCAAGGGCATGTACCTTGGTTGCGGGCACATCCCCGGTGGGGGGTGTGCAGGAGGCAGCTGACCGATGTTTCTAACTCTATCCCCCTCCCTTCCTCTCTGTAAAAAATCAATAAAATATATATTTTTTAAAAAGATAAGGAAAGAAAGCCAGGTTCGGACCAACGTCACCACGTGTGGGGTTCTTGTTAGTCAGTGTGCATCTCGTGGTGTGAACATGCGGAGACGCTGTGGTTGTGGGCGCCCGAGGAGGGGGTCTGAGGTTGGAGACTTTTCACTGAAACCCTTTTGTACCTTTTGCCTTTTGTACCATGTGCAGCTATTGAGCATTTGAAAATATAAATGTTTAAAATGAAATAATAAGAAGAAAGGTTATTGGAAACAAACACAAACTTAGATGGTGCCAAAGAACAGAATTTGGCAACGTCTCCTGAAGCCCAAAGGAATGCACGCAAGGGTCAGCATGCTCCTCCTCATGACCAAGATGAATGTTTCAGGGCAGACCCTCTCACCTGGCCCTAAAGACTTTCCACTAACAGGTAAAGCAAAGGAGGCACAGAGCCAAGCTACAGCTGCAACATTAAATACCCCCCAAAGATACTCGAGTCAGAATTACCACTGGGAGACCACAGGTTGCTTAGCACTGGCTATTGGTTCCGGAGAGAGAATTACATTAATAATCACACGAAATTGAGGAAGCAAAAAAGTCCCCCTGTGTAGCCGCAAACCAGATACTAATTTTTAATCCGCCTTCTGCTGGAGGGGAGGGGAGGTCTGTGGCCGTTCAAGGCTCAGCTTCACCCGTGGAGACCAGATCCCTGGACCCACAGCGATTGTGGCGTCGCTATCACGCAGGCCTTGGAACTGCTGCTTCAGACTAATGGCTGCCAGAGAGCCAAGAAATTTCCAGAAAGGGCAAGGTCGAGGATCTGAGCAAAGCACCTGAGTCATGGTCAACACATGCCCATGCACTGGTCTAGGAGTGAAAGCCTTGGAGACTGAGAAATACCACCAACCAAGGGACAGTCCCTGGAGTCCCCTCCTAAGAAGGTGCTCGTGGACTTCAAACAGAAACACTGTTCAGTGTGGAGCTCCTTTACTCTCTAAAGAAGGTACAACAGGATGGATGGCTAATTTGGGGGGTTAAATATCCATTCATAACCATGTGTCCGCAAGGAGAGGAGAGAAGGTCTTCTGATGTGTTCGTGCTACAGTGGGCTATTCGCAGGGAACAAGACCTGGAGGATCAGCGGCACTGGAATAAAAATAATATAAGAATGATTGTAGACTAAAAGTATGTAATCAAGACATTTCCCAGCCTCACGGGTCCCATTGAATTCTCAGTAGTGGTGTATTGTTCAGCGCTGAAGAAGAGAAAGAGAAGTCAGGATGGCTCTTAGAAAAGAACAGATGGAGGCATGAAGGCCTGGAGCAGCGAAGGGAGTGGTGTAACTGGGCCTCTGCCCTTAAGCCAGGCCTCTGGCCAGTGAGTATCAGCACTTGGGGGCGGTTATCCTCCAACCCCAGCAAGGTGCCTGACTTGCTTTCGGTGCGGTAGGGTGTGTCACCAGCAGTATCACTGTGAGCACCTGGTCGTCCATCCTTGGGCACAGTTGGAACTTGAGCAGATGGGGGATGGCTCCATGTTAGCTTCAGCCATGGCAAAGAGAAACAGCTAGTGGGAGCCTGCGGTATTGAGCATTTCTGCCCAGTGAACAGGTCTTTTCTTGTATATATATGCATATGCAACTTCTCCTAGAGAAACCTCCTATTCCTCAACCTTATGGATTTCAAGCAGAAAGGATGAATAACTAAGCATCTGGCAGCAGCTCTAGAGGCCCCCATAAAGAACTGCACCCCCCCACCCCCCCAATAGGGGGCTGGAGTGTAAATACAAAAGCACAGGGATAGCCTAAATCAGCGGTTCTCAACCTGTGGGTCGCGACCCCTTTGGAGGTCGAACGACCCTTTCACAGGGGTCGCCTAAGACCATCGGAAAACACATATATAATTACATATGGTTTTTGTGATTAACCACTATGCTTTAATTATGTTCAATTTGTAACGATGAAAATACATCCTGCGTATCAGATGTTTACATTACGATTCATAACCGTAGCAAAATGACAGTTATGACGGAGCCACAAAAATAATTTTATGGTTGGGGGTCACCACAACATGAGGAACTGTATTAAAGGGTCGCGGCATTAGGAAGGTTGAGAACCACTGGCCTAAATGGACATGAGCCTCAAATGTTTGATGAGGGAGAAAGGAAAAGAGCTGAGAGTGGGGAGAGAGACGTGAAGATCAAGAGAAATGGAGGAGGAGATATTTATGAAGTATTACTGTAAGTTATGAAAAGGTCTTCGGAGGAGGTAAATAGAGATGGCAGTTCCTGTTAAATGTTTTTGTGGCTGGACTCTGTGACGTTGGCTGTGACCCATGCAGAGACGGGGAGCCATGGAGCTCAGGGTTACCTGTGGGTTACACCAAGATCCACCCTGCTCAGAAGCAGTGGTGACTGTACCTAACAGACCATGTTTCATGCTTCGTAGATATTTGTGGTTGAATGAAGATATGAATTAACGAACGAAAAATTGATGATAGCAAAGAGAAGCATTGAAAACATAAGAGGAACAGGCAGTGGATGGAAGGAGAAGAGTAGAGCAATAAATGGACAGGGGGGGCGGTCATTGTTCTTGCAGGACGAGAAACTGGAAGAGGATTGAAATGGAAAACAGGAGTGCTTGTGTGGCTCAGAAAAGCTAAGTCCAGGAGTACAGAACAGGACTGGCTTGATGCAGAGGCCAGAGAGAAGGCTACCAAGGCCCGCCAGAAAGTCACGTAGGAAGAAACCCTTTTATACTCACCCAAGCCTGGACGTGAACTCCCTTTTGCATCAACATACACAATAAATGTGCATAGTTTTAGCGTATATTACATTTTTCACAAATGCAACTGCTAGTTAAATTGCAAGATTACATTTTGTTTTGTTGGGAACTTGACCAGGAGTTGCTCAAAGTTTCAGAAAATGGTTTCACGGATGGCAATGTTGCCAATGGTATTTGAGTCAACACATCTGTGTCAACCCGCATTTGTGTCTATTCAATTCGCCATGACTTTATGGGTAGGGAGAAGCATGTTCAACCTTTATTCCTGAATGTTAACCACAGAGATAAAAGGTCGACACTATTCAGGTGAATGTTGTCTTCGTGTTCTTAAATCCAATCTTATTCATTCCAAGTAGGTACAAGCATCTGCCTGTTTTACTGTATCTTCTAGTTTAACTGTGCCTGAGCATTTGTGTATGAAAATATGAATTATTTCATCATAAATTATTTTTCTTTATTTCTCCTTTACATGACAGGTATAGATCCATTTTAGGAAATTGTGTGATGGTGTAGGCTGTATTGCTTATGAAATTCATGTTGGTATGTTACAGTTTTTAAATAAAAAGCTAATATTAGGATTGGAGCAACTGTCTTAGAATATTTAATGAACTTTTAAATATAGTTATAGACCTATAGTTTACACACACGTATGTGTCCATACATACTGTACCTACAAAGCAAATCCACTCTTATAACAGCTTGTTATTACAAACAATCAGATATAATACTATAACCCGGAACACAACTTCCTTCGGAAAAACTAAATATCCTTCCTGGCCAGGCTTACATTCTTGGAACAGGACCAAACTAAAACAATATGGGTGGATATTATTACTTTTCTAGCCTAAAAGGAACCATGGTTCTTGTCCATAAGATGTCACAGTCTGTGTAACACTCAATTTGCATATGCAGTATACGTTATATTGCATTGCAAGTTATCATAGTTGTAATTATAGTAAGATCCTTTTATAACTTTAGTTTCCTCTTCCTTCCAAAGTAACATCAAGCTGGACTGTCGAACTGTTGCTGGAACGTATTTCATCTCATCGGTTTCTATTTCAGTGACTGCAGAGGCCATGGAGAACATCTTTGAATCTAGAGCATCTGGATTCAAAGCTCAGAGGCCTTTGTTCCTTTGTTTTTTCTCCCTTCCTCTCCCCCCCCCCCCCCCACCTGTGTTTTCCTCTCTGTTCCTCTCCTCCCTCCCACTCGTTCCTCTCTTGGCTGTGGCTCCACAGTTTGAGTCACAGGCTCCATCCCATCTTGAAAGCATGATCATTAGTCAGGGATGCAGGCCCAGCCTCCCCTGATTCTCCCTGGCTGTGGAGAGCCCTGTGCAGCTGGGGAGACAGCAGGAACAGCTCCAGCAGCTTTGCACAGCCCAGGTACCTCTGGAGATGTGGCTGAGCCCAAGGGACCGCGGTGACAGCAGGAGGATCGGTGCTGGAAGCTGACGGAGGCTGTGCAGTTGCTTTCCCTCAGGTCGCCATGCTGCTCCTTAGAGATGGGATCCCTTCAAGATGGAATGGAGCCTGATGCTCTAGATTCAAATATGTTCTCCGTGGCCTCTGCAGTCACTAAAATAGAAACTGATGAGATGAAACATGTATGATCATCACCTTTTCATGTCTTCTTCTACTCAGAGTCCAGGGCAGAACTGAGTCCCCTGCTTTGCTGAGTAAAGGGGGGACACAAATGCTGAAAATGGCTGGGAGGGTGTGGCTTCCTATAGAGATGGTCCTCCTGGGGGCACGGAGTGGCCCAGGAAAAGCTTTGAAGAGAGAAACTCTGTCCTTCTCCATGTCTCTTCATTGTTCTGAGCCTCTTTCTTGGGGAGGAAATTTGGTAGCAAGCAGCAGAGACATAAATGGACATTAGCATTTTTTACCCTTGCATCTCTAGAAAGGACAAATTAGGGGTAGACCAGTAGCTCTAGCCTTCAGTGAAATTGTGAAGAAATTATAGTTTATTTTGGGATGTCCTCTTTTCTTTTCGGTGCCTCTCTCTGATCCCTTTCTCCTTTTCAGTCCATTTACTGTCATACAAGGGACTATGTCCTCCACACTGCCTTGTCCAGAAGTGTCCCAGCCAGACCTCCTGGGGCAGGAGTGCCTTCTATGCAATGACTTCTCCTTTCTTCTTCCAGACTTCATCACAACTCTGGTTCCCTTGGGTGGTGTATCTTAGATAGTAGTTAGGAGAAAAGCATCTAATTAAACTACTTCAAAGTAAAGTCAGGAAAAAACTTCTCTTAAAGAGCTTGCCTAGTTCTGCTTACTCCTAAAAATAGCCACAGAGAATACCCAACAGAGAAATTGGACTTGAGAGAATCTTCTTTAAAGCCAGACTCTCCTCGTTCCCCTTTTATGGTCTACAAGCTCTGTGGGCAACTTTAGGGAAGGCCATTCTCTCTTCTCTCCTCTCATACTTCACTGAGAAGTTTCCCAGAAATTTGAGGTGAGAGATTGTAAATTGTCTGGACCCCCTCACTCCAAACAATCTATAGTTCTCCAACCACAGCATTCTACTTCACAACCCCGTACCTCTGCACATACTAGTCCCTCTGCCTGTGAGGCCTTTCCCCACCCTCCAACTTCATCTGACCCCCCACTTGTACTTCCAGCTTTGGTTCATGCATCAGTTCCTCTGAGCCTAAGGTGCCTTTGGGGGGCTCTCGTGCTTGTGGCCCCGCATTGAACATGTTTGCTGATTTGCATCTTTTTTTCTGCCGAGGTCAACAACAATCTACTCTGCTGCTGAAAGCTCTTCTTCTGGGGATATGGCGAGTCAGAGAGGTGGGGTAGGATCAGGGCCACCTCCCAAGGCAGAGTTGTAGACATCCGCTCAATGACCCATCGAGTTAAAAATGCCGCCAGAACCGGTTTGGCTCAGTGGATAGAGCGTCGGCCTGCGGACTGAAAGGTCCCAGGTTCAATTCCGGTCAAGGGCATGTACCTGGGTTGCGGGCACATCCCCAGTGGGAGGTGTGCAGGAGGCAGCTGATCGATGTTTCTAACTCTCTATCGCTCTCCCTTCCTCTCTGTAAAAAATCAATAAAATATATATTTTTTAAAAAATGCCAATTGCATTTCAAGGAATAGTTACTGGGGATACTTTTTAGCTCTCACCTCGAATGAGGGGGTCCAGAGAGAGCTGAACCCAAAGGAGTCAGCTTACAATGAGCCCTGTGCCAAGCTCATAGATTTGAGCTTGTCCCTGAAGGGTTTTAAATAGGGCACGGATGTGTCCGGATTTACAAAGGACCACACTTCTTTTGGCAGCAGGTGGAGGGGAGTGAGCCAGACTGGAGGCAGGAAGAGTAGTCAGAAGACGGCTGGAAAGAACACAAGGTGTGATGAGGACTCCTTTACAAAGAATGCCAGCCAATAAAATAGGAGAATTAGCAAACTCACCATTTTGCAACCCCAATTCAGGCAAGGACTATGATTGTCAACAGATGCTGAGCCATTCATATGGTCTCAAAGATTCACTTCACAAATTATAAAGAAGGGGAAACTGTGCCTTTGCAATGAAAGATCTGGTGGGCATCACCTTAACCTAGAGGTCAAACTTAGCACAGGGCCACCAGCTAATGTCATGTGCCTGCTGAGGCGATGCAATAGGAGACAAGTATTCTTTCCAAAGATGTTTAATATGAATCTAATCATGAGACAAATCCAGGATGTGGGAGAGTATCTAAGAAAACCGGCTGGAACTCTTCAGAAGTTCAGTGTCATGAAAAGCAAATAAAAACAAAATGTGAGGGAACTGTTCTAAATCAAAAGAAATTAAGGACACCCAACAACCCCAGAAAATATGTAACCCTTGCAAAATTCTTGATCAAAATCTTGAAACAACTATAGAAGACACTTGGGGAAATTCGAATAGGGACTAAATACTAGATATTAGCGTTCTAGGTGCAATAATGATACATCTGTGTAGAAGAATGTCTTTATTCTCAGGTGATGCTGGAGCATTGAAGAGTCAAGTGTCTTGATGTCTTCGACCAATTTTCACATGGTTCAAGAAAATGTGTAATGTATCTGTCTGTACATATGTTATATAGGTGAATGTTTTCACATATATGTGACATGTGTATGACATGTATAGGTGCTCTTACATATATATGCTATGTATGGTGAGTGAGCGAGAGAGAGAGGTTGCAAAATGTTAATTTTTGTTTAGGACAAGGATACATTAGAGTTCTTGCTCTATTTCAATTTTTTGGAGGTTTACCCAAGACAGGGGCAGTAGGTTTGGGGAGGAAGGTTGGAGTCAAGAGAAATACAGAAATAGAGGGAATTTATTGAACTTGGAATAGCATTAGAGGATCCACCTGGAGCGAAGTTAGGGAAGCAGACCCAGTCAGGATTTCCAGTCCTGGGCAAAGGTAATATCATGTGTATCCTCAACCCAAACAGGGTGACAATCACAAGAACAAGAGTTTGTAACTTACACCCTGGGAAGCAGAGAGTCAAGAGCATGGGCTGGGACTCAGGGTGCTGGAGTTCTAATCCCGGCTCCACCACTAAGCAGCTGTGAGCGAATGAGCTCAGCTTTTCTGGGGCTTTTCTTCGAAAATGACATTGGACCAGACCTCCTCTGAGGTCCTGCTTAACCTTCTAAAGTGCATAGTTCTTGTTACCCTTCCTATTGACGCTCCTCAGAGCAGCCTGACCTAAGCACTAATGAGATTTTGCCACGTCTGCCTTTCCATTCTGTTTTGATTTATTTCCCCATTTTGGCCACCTCTCTCGGGCCTGTCCTTAGCTAGAGAATAGCCTCACTGAACACTGCTCCTTAAGTGGGGCTGCTGGAGTTGCCCTCCTGACACCGTCTGCCCCTTGACTTAACAGCAGGGCTTTTTCCCAGACTCTCGGATGCTGCTTTCTATTAATAACTCTTGATTTTCCTCTTTGTTATAGAGCTAACAGACACTTATGGGAGAAATGCGAAATATTGGAAAACTATTAGAGTTTTCTCTGATTTTTAAATACTTAATAGCATATCTTGAGCACTCTCTTGTGGGGGGAATGGGACAGATCACCATTTTGTAATTCCTTTTTCAGAATTTTATAAGCTTGGAATGTTACTAGTATTTGGGAACCTCATTTTTAACAGCTCTTGATATAATGAGGTACATTAAATACCCAGGATATGTAATAAAATAGATGAAATATTAAACATGTTAAGATGAAATATATTAAAATTAAATATTTAAACACGTTCCTTTATCTTGTATCTCTATATATATTGAAAAGATTCATCACTGTCATAGAAGATATTTTCCAAATGATTTGGCAACTCTGCCCATTTCTTCTTGTTCCGATGGAAGGCTTGCCTATTACATCATCAGGGCTACTGGGGAAATATGAGGGTAGAGAAGAGGCAAGGGGAAGAAATAGGTTTAGAATTTCTCAGTTTATGATATTATATTGTTAGTGCTGGGTCCATAGAACCCCTTCTGGTTGGTGATGATGAGGTTTGCATGGGGTGTGTATGGTGAGTGGGAAGTAGAGAAGAGCCAAGTGGGGGAGTAAGAAAATGAATTACAGATGATAGGTGTCGGGGTACATATGGCAACTACTTAGGAGATTCTTCTCGCCATTCTTACTAATGCCAAATAATAAAGTCTAATTTCAATATACTGTGTATTTACATGTAGGTATGTGTGTATATGAGAGAGAGCCATGGGGAACTATGTGAGGGAAAATGCATTCTAGAATCTATTTTTAAAAAAATCAAAAACAGCACTAATCATTAGCATTTTCTAATGTCATTATATTAATTCAAAAACATCATAACAGTTGCCAGATGGATATTCTTTAACCTCTCCAAGGAAGAATCCGAACCATTCACTCATCCAAGCAGCTCATATTTTGATCCAAGAAATTCAAATCACTTAATTCATCTTCATGGCTCCCCTGGGAAGCAAGGAGAGAGAAGAAATTACTCTCTCTTTTATATGATATATGTTTAGCTCTGCTTACATTATTATTATGCATTTATCTCTACAGAAAAAGAAATTCCATAAACCAAGTACATTTTTCTGAAATCACTTCTAACCCTCATTAGAATGTATGCAGTCCCTGTGCATATTTCTTGTCTTTCTGAATTTTTTCCAAATATACACATTTCAATGACTATCATATCTATTATTTTTAAAGGCTATATAGTATTCTATTTTATTGGTATGTCATAGTTTATTCAATCATATCTTTATTGTTAGAGCTTTAGGGTGTTTCTAAATAATTTTAAGTATACTAAGTAATACTATAAATGCATCATTGTGTGAATAATTTTTTTCCTTTTGGATCTTTTACTTGAGTCTCATTGATGCTGGCATTCATTATTTCACTTTCGCTAGACGTGTGGATATGAAATAGAACCTCTGAGCTGTTTGATTTGTAGTTATCTCATTTCTATGGATGGTTTAGGCCATGGTTTCTATCTATTTCCTGGGTATAAAATTGTCTATTCTTGTCCTTTTATACTCTGACCAATTGCCAAGTAGAAGCTAAGGATTAGCCATATAAATTTTTATTAGATCGGGATTTTTTTAGAAATTTAAGATTTTATGAGTTATACTTGTCATGAATCATTTTCACATTCTGTCTTCCTTTTTTTAAACTTTGTTTGGTTCATTACTTTATATGATGTATTTTTAGATGTTGAGAAGGGATGTAACAGGATTTACTCATGGGCTGTTTTCCAATGATTTCTGTTGCCCTTGGAAACCTCCATGTCACCCCTGCGATTCCAAACACCTGAATCCTCGGTCTCAGAGCAAGAGGATAAAATACCTTTGGCTCAAGGCTGAGGTGTGACCTGGGGTGTCCTAGGAATGTGGCCTCTTCCGTGGGGAGCGTGGCAGAAGCCGGGCTGTCAGTCCCCAGGGATATTGCTATCAGCGCTCTTCCTTTCCACTTCACTACTTGTTCCAAAATGGTCATCGTGGTGGCTCAGAATTAAATCTCCGCCTGTCCCTTGAACCATGTGGCTAGGGACCAGAAATAATTATTCCCAGAGCTGCCTATGGGTCACAGGGGGAGAAAGAAGCAAGGCCAGGCAGCATGTTTCCTGGACTCCAACATCATTGCTGCGGGCCACTGTGAGGACACAGTTGTCTCCCTCCATTTTCCTGGGCCTGGACCAGGCATTGCACGCATCGCTGTCTTGAGGCCTGAGGTGTGAGACAGATCCTGGCTCCTAACAGAAAGTTATCTTTATGGTAGTTTCAAGTGGCACTGTGTATGTGTGTGTGTGTGTGTGTGTGTGTGTGCCGTCTCTGTATCCTCCATTGTGTGTCATCCTGTGGAGCAGCCCCTTTGTTCAGGTACAGTCAGGAGTTGTGATGCCTGGGTGAATGCTTGTCTCAGCAGCGGTGGGGAGGGAGGCTGCAAAAGCCAGTATTGAGGAGATGGTGAGAGAAAGCTGTTCACACACAGGCAGACATTTCAAGAACAAGACAAAGGAGGATAAGACTTGGGGGAAATACTATGTAAAGAAAGTCCAAGAGAGTGGGGGAAGGGCATGGCAGGGCATGGCTGTAACCAAGTCGGGGAAGGGCAGGGGTGACCGCAGGCCATGTGGTGCACCAGCATTTTGCGGTCTAGTCCCCACCAGTAATAGCCCTTTGTTTTTTGTTTTTAAAAATATATATTTTATTGATTTCTTACAGAGAAGAAGGGAGAGGGATAGTCAGAAACATCAATGAGAGAGAAACATCGATCAGCTGCCTCCTGCATGCCCCCTGCTGGGGATGTGCCTGCAACCAAGGTACATGCCCTTGACTGGAATCAAACCTGGGACCCTTCAGTCCACAGGCCGAAGCTCCATCCACTGAGCCAAACCGGTTAGGGCAGTAATAGCCCTTTGAATACGATGCCACAAGTACCATTATTTGCTTAATATTTTTAATTGATTTTCTTTTTAAAACTCAAGTATCTAATTTTATCTCAAACAATAAAATCTGCGCAATCACAGGCTTGATATGCAATTTTTCTAACATGTGAAAATAAACACAACAGTACAAGGATATAGTGTGTATCTGTGAAGCACCTACAATAGCCTCAGGCACTAATTGGTGGTATGCAGGCCGTTCTCTGGAAAATCCATCACCTGTTCCATTTCTGTGCAGACGTTCATCCTCTGTTCAACTCTGTGAAGTCCTTACTTTAGCCATCACCATCTTTTCCTGAAATTATTTAAATAGCTCCCCTTTCCCAGAAAACACACTCTCTCCTCTCTATCTCCTTCTCTGGGCAAAGTCCGACTCACTCTTTGAGTTTCAACGTGGCCTTCACTTCCCAAAGAAATGTACCCTCACCCCCAAACTCCTACCCTACTAGACTCGGGGAGGTTTTCCTACCATATGATTCCATTGTTCCGCCTCTCTCCTTATTCACCGACTACTTGCTGCTATCACTTATTTCATTATTTTCAACCTTCAATTGGAGTGAACTCTGCCAGGGCAAAGACACAGTCTTTTTCATCATTATAGTGTCAGGGCCTACCTCATTGCCAAGTACACTGCAGCACTCAGTAGATCGTTCTGGAATCAATGAATTCCACCATCTAGCACTCTTGGGCAGTTCTCCCTTTCATCAAAATCTTTTCTCAGATAACTTCCCACTTGAAACATATTCAAGTATCTAGATTTAGATAGGAGAGAACTATGAAGCCAAATGCATAACTGTCCTGTGTGTGTGGTCCAGCTGGCAGCGAGATATGTCACTGCCGAAGACCTGCTCAGAGCCTCCCACATCACACTTACGTGGTGGGGTCACCTGTTTTGCTTCACAAAATAGAGAAGCGGTGTGTGTGATGGCTGGTGGCAGTCTCCAGGATTGGACCACTGGATTCCAGTCACAGCTTTCTTACTTACTACTGCGTGACCTTGGGCAAGTTATTTACCCCCTTGTAAAAAAAGTCTTGATTTCATCAACATCTATAGGCACTTACTTTCAGCTTTCTTTATTCTGCCAATTCAGTTACCACTCATCCACATGTTTTTCCCCTTTCAAAAATTTGTTGTCATTGCTGGTCCTGTTATCTCCTCTCTTACTTTCTCTATCCTTATGGATTTTTATAGGTCTTATTCTTTTAATATAAGTTTAGTGGTTTTTAGTGGGAAGGATGCAGAGATAATAATTGGGGGTCATTTCACTAGAAAACTTTATCTGCCTTTTCTATCATTACCATATTTTATTTACACTAAAAGCAAATAAAGGTATTTTTAACTTTATAAAGACATAGTACCTATATCATTCTCATGTTGTCTACTAATGTCTACAAATATATTAAGTGATTCAAAAAGGAAATAAAGGTGGTTACTGTGATTTGTCCTTAATAAGTTCATACTGTGCACTTAATTATTTTTTAGGTGTTCACAGCAAGCAACCCTGTTTCACCAGGTAATTCTATTAATTGTCAATATTTACCACCAAGCTGGTAATTATTGAAACCATTTTCCTGCATACAAAGTCAACTCAATTTCAATTCCTCTCTAGTTCCTCATGAATTTTTAAAGTTTATTGATAGTTACATTGCAACTCCCTTTCCAAGTCTTCTTAACATCTTAGGAAGAAATTTGTCTAGATAATGCAAGTTTTTATTTATTAAAATAACTAGAAGCCCGATGCATGAAATTCACGCAAGAGTAGGCCTTTGCAGCCCTGGCTTTGTCCGGAAGTTCATCCTGACTGTTGGTTCTGCTGTTCGGCCATTCAGTCGATTTGCATATTACGCTTTAATTATATATATGTGGGAGACTGGCCTCCACCTCCTACTATGGAAACCGAGGGGGACAGCTTTCCTCGTTCTTGACCAAAGGCGTTAGTGTGTGATCCAGGCTGGGAGCAGCAGCTACTATACAGGGTTTTAAATACAGTTATGTGCTGCTTAATGGCAGGGATATGTGTGAAGTAATGCATCCTATGTGTTACTTAGAACATATCCTTAGGTGGTTTTATCATTATGCAAATGTCATAGAATGTCCTTACACAAACCTAAATGGTATAGCCTACTACACACCCAGGCTTTATGGCATACCACTTTGTATATATGGTTTGTTGTTGACCAGAATCTCATTAGTGACTGTATTGAGGGAATAATGCGAAGACACAGAGGGTGGGAGATTTTTTCTGTTGCAGTGGTAGAGGAGTTGGGAGTCAGGATGTGGGGAATGAGTGTCCTTTATCAATGACACCAAGGGGACAGCAGCAAGCAGCCAGTGGTGGTGGTGCCAGTGATGATGGCTTTATTCTGGTGGCATGATCTTGGTGGTATTTGGACTCCCAACTTCTCTTGGTTCCTGGCTGGGTTTTGATCTTGGGCTTCCCACTGGCTCTATGATTATATACCATTCCGGTGAATTTCCCCCCTGCTTAAATTAGCCAGAATTAGGTTATGTTATCTGGACCAATAACCTTGACTAGTCCCAACAAACTGGTGCTGAGAGATGGTTGCAGGCAACAGAACCTTGGAGAAATGGGTGGGAAATGGAATATGCTACCTAGTCATTCAGGACAGAGCAGTAAAAAGTCTGCTATTATATAGGGATGATATGCCCATAACATATAACAGTAGAAAAAAAATTAAAAGATAAACATTTTCTCTGATCATGGCTCATTAGAAGCAACTATTTGCTCCTGCCAAACTACAGGAAAAGTCAGGGTGGTGTAACTTCTGTTGGCTTTAGTTTGCTTAAACAAAAATAAATGATGAGCTCAGATCTTAAAAATTTTATGTCATAATGCAAAGTTGAAATATTTTCTAAAACTGCACAAGAAAAGAAATTTCGGGAACAGAAGAAACTGAGAGCCAAACTCCATGAGTTGCCAAATGACAACGTCGGTTGAATTCATAGCCTCACTAGGTCTCTTATGAGAAAGTCATGGCGGTGATCAGGAAGGTGTTGTACCTCAAGAACTGGAGTGGGAATATATTTAAATATCTGAAGAACTCAGGGAACCCTGAACCCCTAAGCCTCACTGAGCCTCTATCACCAGCCGAAACAGAACCTGTTCCTATGTCTAATGAGGCCATTATTGCTGAACTTGAAGATGCACCTAAAGAAGTAGCCTGGCAAGAGGAAGCCAATTATCTGTATGCTCTACTCCTTCACTCTTCATTATCTCCAAACGTGTACCTGGAATTAGGCACCAGCATGCCCAGGGGGACCAATTATAAAGCATAACCTAGGAGTTACTGATTAGCACATACTGAGGATGAGGTGCACACACACTCCAAGATTTGCTAATTTACATGAATATGGGGAAAACACACACGGGGAATAGATTTCCTAAGGAGGAAACAACAAAATTTCAGATTCAGGGTGAATTTATCTACATGGGTGTATTTTTTTAGAAATTTGGATTTGAATAGTTGGAAGTGTTTCTAAGTGTTTTCTTGGTTGGTTGCCTAAAACCTAGTCACAATAGAGAAGAGTGCTACGGGAGGCTGAGATACAATGCAGTTCAACGTTGAGGAAGGAATTCAAAGATGATGAAAGTGAGAAATATTGGAGGGCACTTATCATGTCCTCTTCCCATGTCTCAAAGGTGGCCCAGACAATCTCCGAGAGTGCTTGAATGGCCATTCTAAGCAGGCCAGGAATGCCTGCGACAGGCCACCATTGGGATGACCCCTCTATTTCAATCACAACGGACAGATCCTGGCTCAGCAGAAGCCAAATGATGACACCCAACTGCCAGTGGTGTGGAGAGACATGAAAGGCTAGCACAATTATCAAAACCTTCAAGGTTTTTTGGTCATGGGTCCTCAGTAGCAAAACAAACCATTAGCTTCTAAGATCCCATTTTATTTGAAACATATTTAAAAATAAATAATTCAAAAATTAAAAAACCAGTCTCCAGGTCTGCCGAAAAACAACCATCTGGCTCAAGTCATGACAATAGAGTGACAGCCCCACATCCAATTACTAGACTCAACACTCCAGGAATAGGCAAGGCCTGGGTACTTCTGAGGAACAACACTGCAGTACCACCACAAGGATAGACTCTTTTCCAAAGGGAATTGTGATCAATTACAAGGTAATTGGTTGGGGTGGAGAGGAGATCCCTCGGGTTATTGGACATTGACTTAGAGAAAACACAAAGTCTTCAGAATGCTCACTGCTGCTATTGCCCACTGGTCAGAGTGGAAGTGGGGGGGGCGGGGGTTATGAGAGTCAAGTCATAAATGGAATTATGGCCAGAATCTACTTCACAGTGGGCTCTATGACTCCGAATCCATTCCCTAGTTATTTCCTCAGTTCTTGAGTATAGAACTGAACTACACATTTTCAGAGATTGGCATCATTAAAGAAATAGATTCCTCACCTATAAAATAAGACCAATTAGTAAACAGGACTACATGGAAGTACCCTCAATCCCTCCTTATCTATCAAAAAAATAGTTGAAAGCAATACTAGATATCCAAGGAAATCATTAATACAGTCGCCACTATAATATTCTTGTTAGTCCCAAGGTGCAGAATTCTATCATATTTCCATTAACTATTTAATTGGCTAAAGAAGAAGATGGCTTGCCTGGCCGTGGTGGCTCAGTAGTTGAGTGTCAACCTATGAACCAGAAGGTCACAGTTCGATTCCCAGTCAGGGCACATGCCCGGGTTGTGGGGTTGATCCCTGATCGTGCAGGAGGCAGCCAACCAATGATTCTCTCTTATCATTGATGTTTCTATCTCTCTCTTCCTCTCCTTCTCCCTTCCTCTTTAAAATTAATAAAAATATATTTTTAAAAAAGGAAGAGGACTGAACCCTAGGAAATAACATGGGTTCTCACTACCCTTGGATTATTATAAGCTTAACAAGATGATGACTTCAATTGTATCTGCTGTTCCAGATGGGGTTTCCTAATAGATCAAACCAATATACCCTCGGGGACCTAGAAGATCCTAGTTAATCTCTAATGCTCTAATACCCTTTGTCTCAGTAACAAGAGAACATCAGAAAAAGGTTGCTTTCTCTAGTAGCCTGGTAGAAAAATGGTAGAGCATGTGAAGGTTTATTTCTGAATTCTCTATTTACTCTACTAGTCTATGTGTCTGTTTTCAGATAGATACCACAGCATTTTGATTACCATTACTTTGTAATATAGTTTGAAATAGCGTGAAGCTTCCAGTTTGTTCTTTCTCAAGATTGCCTTGACTACTCAGTCTTTTATGGTTCCATATGAATTTTAAGATGGTTTATTATCATCCTGAGAAGTATGCCATTAGAATTTTGGTAGGGATTGTATTGAGTCTGAAGATTGTTTTGGATTCCATGGACATCATCCCAACATTAAGTCTTCCAGTCCATGCATGTAGAATGTCTTTCAATTTATTTGGGTTTCCTTTAATTTCTTTCAGCAATATTTTGTAGTTTTTAGAGTCCAGTTTCTAGGACTCTATTTGTATCTTTCTTCTGACACTTCATTGTCCAAACTGCCCTTCTCTACTAGAATGTGAGTTTTCTGAATGGCAAAGATGTTTCTATCTCTCTGTCTCCACTCTATCTAACATAGTCTTTGCATGCAGTAGGCTCTCAATAAATGCATGTTCCATCAATTCAAGCATGAGTTAGTCCTGACCTACAAGACATCAGATACTAATGAGTTTCAAAATCAAATTGACTTTCTTCATTGTACGCATGTTGGCATATAGACGTCCAAGCTTCTTTAATATTTCCACCCGAGAATTGCTGAGCATCCTGTCATGAGACTGAAATGAGCTATCATCCCTGAGCCAGAAAAGAGAGAACTGGGCTAGAGATCTAGAAGCTGAGAAGTGGGGCTGCGCATCAGAGAGGATTCTTCTGGCTGACAGAGTCCAGGGAGGGGGAAATGGGCATAGATAGGGATTCCTAACTGCAGGGCTGCCAAAGACTGAGCAGGTGGGTGTAGCAGTCAGCATTCTTTAGGGGAGCAGGAGGGGTGAGTTCAGGGTCCAAAGCTAATATGAGGCTCTGAACAGACAAGGCTGGAGAGGCGGGTTTTGGCCAGAGTAACTTCCTTAGTGAGCTGGCATCTGGCCCCACTGAAGCCCTAGAGCTCTTCCTCCATCGACACCGATTTTCGGGTCTTAGAGTTCAGCCTCTCCAAAGTTCTTTCTCTAGTAGCCGGGCTTACAATTTTCTGGAGGTGTTTTTCTCCCTGTCATCCAATTTCATTTAAACTATTCTTTGATCAGGCTGGCCCACCTCTGGACAAGCCTGTTGCTTCTGGCTGTGGTGGAATGCAGGTCTCCTTAGCCACGGCCTAGAAAGCCAGATCTGACCTGAGCTCATCTCTCTGACCAGCTATTCACTGCCCATGTCCTCTTTTCTCTTTCAAGTCGTGCCTATCAATCGATGCACAATTGATGCCATGGGCCTTCAGGTCCTTCAGCGTGAGGACGGGCTTGGGTCTCTCAGTGGGAGCAGGTGTCACATAGGCTGAAGGTGGGAGGCAATGGGGGTGGGAATAGGTGCCTCCCGATAGCAAGGAGCCAGGAGAGTGAGGAGATGGAATGGTGGGGGCTGAAGGCATAGTAATGCCGGAGCTTTTACCGTGGACTTGAGCTTCATGTGGGAAAGGAGCCTCTTCTCCAGGGACCATAGGGAGCCATAGACAGTGGAGGGAGTCTGACCCTGCTCTGGGGGGTGAACACAGGATAAACCACCGGCAGGAGAGGATGGTGGCGAGGAGAATTTGCTTCGTGCTTCTAAACCTCAACGCGTTATTAATCACTATCTCAAACTTCACTCCCTCTCTGGTAACATCTGGTTTAGCGGAGGTAAAATCTGTCTACAGCGCCTTCTCCACTCCAGGTACTCCTGCCCTGATCTCATGGCAGCTCTGTCCCCACCGCGTCCCTCCTGCACCCAAGGCAGCTTCCAGGAACCGTGCCAAGAGCACGTCCCACTGACCTGGCTCGGAGCTGTTGTCTGTGTTGTGGAGATGCATTCTTCAGCCTTTGGTTACCCAGCTGCTCCTATACTTGGTTATTGTTTTATAGGCTGTTCTTTCCCTGCGGCTTCTGAGAAGTAGGTCAAGGCACCTGCTTTAAGGAAGAGGTGCCAGGAGTTCAAGTCACCCGGCCTGGAGTCAGGAATCCTGAGTTCTATTTCAGGCTTCACAGCTAGTCAGCTACGGGGCAGTCTTCGGGGCACACGCTCCCCTCTGGTTCTCCCAGGGCCCTTCTCTAAGTCTCATGACTTATTTTCCTCTGAAACTGTACCTCCTGGGGCTGTCATCTTCTTCCCTCCTTGCTCCCTCCGAAAGGTCCTTTAAAGCTGTCGGGTGCTCAAGGCTGGTGCCATGAGAGGCTTTTGCACAGACACGGTGCAGGGGGCAGGGCCTTGTGAGGCTGGAGAGTCAGGGGGCCAGCCTCCTGGACTACAGGACAGGCCTGGTGTTGTGCCCCGGACGCCGGAGCCAGGGATGCAGGTGAGGATCCTGGGTTTTATGAGATGGTTGTAGATGGCCTCCTACCTCCAAGCCTCCCTTTCCCTGTAATGCAGGGAGATTCGGCCTCTGGCTCATAAGGAAACTCTGGAAATTGTGGTGCTTGCTCATGATCCCAGCAAAAGACTTTGTTTATAGTGACTGTGTTAAGTAGGGTGTACTTTGGCCAAAGAATAATGACCTTTTCTGAAGCTTAGCTCTCTGGCCTGATGCTCCAGTCCCTGGAGGGCTCTGGGCTCCGGATTTGGCCAATGCCACAGGAGTCCATCGCTGAGGGCCTAGGAGGCGGGTGGACATTAGCCTGCATAGGTCTGGATAGCCTGAGACCCGCGTTAATCTCTACCCTCCAGGCAATCGGGGAGTGAAATACACAGGAGGAAGGAGAGCAAATGCAAGTAAAGAGAGGGAAGGGGCCTGGGGCGTTAGACTGTGAGGAAGAACGTGATTGAAAGTTCACGTGGGTGTCGGTGTGGACTGCAGGGCATCGTGCTGTGGTAGAAAGAAAACGGGGCTTGGCACAGTGACTGGGGCTTAAATCCCTGCTCCACCCCTCCGGGCCTCAGTTTCCCAGCTGTAAAATGAGAATAGCGCTAACCTTGCAAGGTTACTGAGCTGTGACATAAGATCATCCATGTTGAGTGCGTGGCACAGAACCTGTAGCACAGTGGGCACGCAGCAAATGTCACTCCTTTCCCACTCTCCTTCTTGTCGTAGCCATCACTGTGTTTGGGTTTGGGCAGCTAAGTAAGAACCTATTTAAGATAGGGGTCCGGATTCTGACTTCTCTTCCCCCCAAGTTTGACCTAACTGATCTCCTGCTTGATGTGTTTTCTTGGTCACACTCTTCTGGGTAGCGGGACACTTGGGGTCTGCTTTTTTGCTTTAAATTGTGAAAAGATTGTACTCCCCCCTGCCCCCCGCCAAGTCTCAGCTTCCTCGTCGGGGAGTAGCACCCCACCTGAGACTTGGACAGCAGCACCATTTCCTGCACTGATGTTATCTAAACATCTTGACTCCACCTCAGAGAAGCTGGGCATGAGCGGAGTCCTTCACCACTGACACCCAGAGTCCAGAGGGACCTCAGCCCTCTAGCCAAAGCCCCACGCCGAATCTGGCAGGCCAGGCGGAGTGGCCCCACTCCTGTGCCTTTGGGAGCCACACAGCAGTGGGGTCTACTTGGGAACACAGGCTGGGCGGAGAGAGAAGGCCTACCCAGGCCTGGGCCCGTCATGAGGACCCAGGAGCACCCTTCAGAGGACGGCACTGGTGAAACAGGCAGATGAAACCTAGGCTGAAGCCGAATTTCAGATAAACGGCAAAACTTTTTAGTATAATGATGTCCCAAATATTGCATGAGACAGACCTAAAAAACTGTAGGCTTTTTTGTCTTGAAATTTAAATCTAATTGGGCAGCCTGCATATGTACATGCTAAATCTGGCAACCCTACATCCAACATGCAAGCCTTTGGGTTGGGCCCTCCAGGCCCTCCCAACATGGCCCCAGAGACCTCGCCAGCCTCCCTTTCTGCATCTGCTCCCGCCCCAGGCTCAGCCCCAGCCAGGCGGATCCTAGGCTGCGCCTCACCTACTCTCTCCCCTCCACCATCCTGACCTTTGCAAACTGTAGTTCCTCCTGGCTGGAACTATTTACATGATATCTCCACATCGGGGAAACCCTGTTCATTCTTCAGAGCCTCTCTTGAATATTTTTTTCCTGAAACTCTACCCAGTTCCTTCTATGAGCCTCCACCGTAGAACTTACTAGGTTTTATATCATTTTTGCATGTCTCCTGAGTACCTTTCACAGTGTCTAGCACATAATTGGGAATAATCACTAAGTATTTCATAAAAAGAGTGAATTAACCTACCAACCATCAGAGTGTCTAAAACAGGGGTCTGACCTTGGCTGGTGTTTCTCAGTGGTTACAGTGTCTGCCCTCAAGTCGAAGGATCTCGGGTTCCATCCCCAGTCAAGGGCACGTACCTGGGCTGCAGGTTCGATCCCTGGCCCCAGTCGGGGCGGGTGTGGGAGGCAACCCATGGATATGTCTCTCTTACATCAATCTCTCTCTCCTTCTCTCTCTTCCCTCCTCCCTCCCTTCCACTCGCTCTAAAAATCAATGGGAAAATATATCCTCAGGTGAAGATTAAAAAATAAAATAAAATAAAAAGAGGTCTGTAACTCTCATGCACAACTTGCTACATTCTCTTTTGTCATGTACAATTTTTATCAGTATTTATCTTGTCCTCCCTGCAGACAGACGCTGCATTTCCACAGCGCTGCAGCCACCGGGGAATGACGAGTATATTTTGTGTGGAACAGACGGTGGGGTGGGAGTATCTCCAATGTCCGGACCAAGCAATCTCCAAATTTTCCTTTCTGCCTGGCTCAGCCGTGACTGTCAGCAGATCTCGCAGTCACCTGACCCGGTCCTAGACCTGATAATAGAGACAGTGCTGCTTTGAGAGCCGCCCAAGGGCTCTAGGCTAAGTGTGAGCGCCAGGAACCTTCCCAGGATTTCCGGGGGGCTCCAGGACTCCCAGGTACTCTAAGAGAGGGAAAGAGGTAAAAGCACAGGAACAAAACCTGGAAGTAGCAAGGAAGTGGGAGGGGATGGTGAGGACAGAGAGAAACAGAAAACACGGGCTTGGGGGACAACAGAGAGAGCGCTGTTCCAAGAATCCCGCAATCTGGGTTCTCTCTCTCTCTCTGGCTCTCTCCCTGCCTTGGGTGAGGAGGAAATAAATAAATAAATGAGAGTGCCCACTGTGTACGGTGATGAGGGTTTTCCATCCATTTCCCAACAGTCCTGCAGGAAGCTGAGGTTCAGAGAGGGTAGGTGACTGGCCTGCAGACACACAGCTCCGTGGATCTAGAAAAAAGAACACCAACCAGCCTCTCACAGCCTCCGTTTCCTCTTCTGTGGAACGGAAAACATCACACCTCCCCTCCCTAGTATCTAGTAGGAACCTCAACCATGGGGGCAAGGGGAGGAACTAAGAAGTAAATATTGAAAGTGGATGTGCGAAACGTAGAGGCGGCTGGGTGAGAAGCCGCGGGAAAGCCCGGCGCTGGTCTAGGTCTAGGAGATGTTTTCAGGGGGTGGGTCCTGAGCCCTCCCTCCGGGTCTGCTTCTCAACCCGGTCCCAGAGGATGGAGCAGCGGGCCCTGGGGCACAGGTAGAGAGGATCCTGCCCGCCAAGCTTGTGAATAACTCGCAAAATCTGGGAGGGAAAAAGCGAACTGACTTCCCGCAGCACCTGGGGGGTGGGATGGAGCGCGTTTCCTGCGTCCCTGGCCCCGAGGACAGACGCTGTCTGATAGCAATCACGCGGTCAGCGAGTGGCTGGGAGGGACGCCGCTGAGGGCTTCATTAGAGGACGGGGCTTAGCTCAGGGGCCAGGGGAGAGTGGAAAGATATTCCCCGATGCGTCCTCCTTGCGCCCCTGGCTCACCTGGGAGAGGGGTACACCTGCCGCCTCCAGCACCCCTGCTGGTCCTGGGGCCCACGCGCATTTCAGCAGGAGCAGGGAGTGTTCCCGGTTTGGGGTTTGGGATAAGGCGCGCCTTGGGATCTGGGTTTGTGGGAGGCTGTCGGGGCCGAGGCCGGCGGGGGGCGGGAACCTGCCTGCGGCGGGGCGGGGCGGGGCGGGGCGGGGCGGGGGTCGCGGCCTGGCAGTGGTCGAGCCGGGGAGGAGGACGACTCATTAGCATAGCCCCGCCCCTCGGCACCGCCCTGCCCAGAAACCGGAGCAGAGGCCGGCGGCGCTCCGCCTGCCAGCAGTCTGGGCGCGCGGCTCCCGGCTCGGGGCCTCCCGGTCCGGCCCCCGCCTCCCGCCTCCCGCCTCCAGCTCCGGCCGCCGGCCTCCCAGGCTCCGCCGCCGCCGCCGAGCGTGAATGAAAGGCGGGCGCCGCCGGGGGCTGGCTGCAGGCGCCGCGGTGACGCGGCCCCGCGGGAGGCGCCGGCCCCGCGGAGATGTACGGTAAGGAGGGCTCTCCCCGCGGCTCGCAAACTTGCCAAACGCGGACCATTGTCCCCCGCGGGGCCCCGGCGAGGCCCCGGGGCGCGGACTCCGAGCCCGGCTGGCTCTGTCTGTCGGTCGCCCTGTGCGCGCGCGCCGGTGCTGAAAGGACAAAGATGCCCGCGCTGGGGACCTGGTCCCCGGGGTCCTGGGGGCGGGTGGTTGCAGGCGGTGGGCGGTGGTCCGGCGGGAGTCGGGGGCTGCGTGGTGCGGAGCGCTGGGCTCCGGGGAAGCGGGTCTCCCCTGGAGTCTGGGGGAAGGTGGTCATGTGTGACAGCGTTTGCAGAATTGACAAAAGCGGGTGGTGCTGAGGAGTTTTCTGCGGAAGCCGGTCCGGATTGCGGAGGGGCGGGGGCGGGGGGGGGGGCGCTCGCTGCCCGCCTTCCGTCCGGCTGCGGGGATGTGGGAGGCGGCGCCCGCGGTGCCTAGGGCTGGGGAGTCAGCCGGTCCTGGAGCCTCGTTTCGCGTCTCCTGGATGGATGTGGCCTCTGCCTGCCCCAGGGGCCCAGGGGTCCAGGTACCCTAACTTCCAGATCGGCGCTCTGCAGTGATCGAGGAGGAGACGTTGCTGGGGGCGCAGCGCAGCTCTGGGTAGCCACCTTCTCGCTGTCTCCTGGCCTCTCTTCCCTCCTCCCACCACCCCCTGAACAGATGTGCAACAGTTAGGCAGACCCTCAGGATGCCCTGGTCTGCTTCAGCACCGGCCAGAATTCCTCTGGTTTGGGAGGCAGAGTGGGTGAAGGGGGGAGTACATTGGTTCCACATTGCAGCACTGGGGACCCAGACCAGTCTGGAAATCAACTGCATTACCGAGCATCCAGGCGCTCTGAACGGCTGTGTGTGTGTGTGTGTGTGTGTGTGGATCTAGATGGACGCAAGACCATCAGAACCCAGATTCGGACAGCTCTTCTAGGGCTAGCAAAGGAACGGAAATTGTTCTCACCTCCCACCTCCACTGCCAGGTCGGGGCTCAGGGGACACCTGAGGGGTGCGTTTGGGAGAAGAGCGCATTCCCAATTTAACCCGTCACTGAGGCTGCTCCTGCTTACTCTGCAGACTGTGAGTCACAAAGTTTGTTGGTGGGAGAGGAAGCTGAGAGCTTGGTATATAGACTCGGCAATCAGTGGGCTGAGAGAGAGAGAGAGAGAGAGAGAGAGAGAGAGCCTTTTAATCAGTCTCCTCTGCCCAGTTGGTAATACGTCTGCATTTCTGAACCAGGTCGACATCAGCAAGTGTTATCTCTCTTGGATGATCCAAGGGGACAGTGGGTGGCAGGCGAGGTTGCCCTCAGAACGCCTTCGGCTGGCGCGGGGCCTCTGGGGAAAGGTGACGAGGCAGATGTGCTTTAGAAGCCAGGAGGCTGTGAGGTGCCCAGGAGAGAGCTACTTTCTGACTCTCTGTGTTCTCGTCTCCTTTTCTGCAGACTGAGCAGCCTGAAGCTGCAGATCACTTGACAAAAGCATGTGACTGCAGGGGGACCTGCAGGGAGGAAGGAGTTAGAACAAGGCCCATCAGAATGGGTAAGAATTAGGAAGCCTCATTCTGCTGGGCCGCCCTGTGGCATTTAGTCTGAGTCAGTCTGACACCTGAGCACTGGGGTCCCTGTCTGCTCTACTGTATGAAGCACGTCAGGGGAGAGTTGGCCAGGATAGCAAGGTGAACTGGGAAGCTAACCTATCTGGCTGCTGTTTTCTGATGCCCATAGGTTTTTTTGTTTCTTTTATGATATGTTGGTATTCCTGTAGATGCAAGTAGAGGCGGCACTTACCCAGGAGTGATTCATAGAAAGATGATAGAGCAAGTGAGCTGGGCAGTTGCCTGCAGCAAAGGGAAGTCACCCCTAGCTGGTTGGGAGGTGATGGTTGTGTCTCACTCAGTGCAAAGCCTGGTGCTGGGAGGTGTGCGAGGGAGCCTACTGTCCAAGGGGAGGCCTCATCCGCCTGGTTTTTAGTATTTCCTTGACTTTCATGAAAGAAAGGGTCCATGTGATATTTGTAATAATTCTCTCTCCAGCAGTCAATAGCCTGATGAAAGAAAATGTGGATAGGGAGGTTGGAAAGGCATAGAGTCACAGACTTCTTACATTTAGTTCTTATGTTATTTCTGTTAGTTAAAATCCTTTTCTTTTGTGATGAAAAATTAAAATGTATAAATGAAATGAAAGTTTGTTCTCTAAAAATGCTATTCTTTTCATGTAATTGTCTCCCCATCTTTTAAAATCATACGATATGACATTTATGTGGGACATATATATTTTCCCACATTTTCCCAGTGAGTTGTCCAAGGTAACACTGTTAGATGGAATAGTGCAAAATGCAGACTGGGGCTTCCTGGCCAGTGCGTCCCCCTCCCCCCATGACTTGGGTAAAGTCTCATTAGGAAAATGCCACCATGGATTTTATTTGTTGAGCAGTGAGGCGCCCCCCCCCCCCCATGTAGAGCCAAAAGTCACCTAAGAGCTTTGGGTAATGATGACCCTTGACTACCACCTTGGTGACTTGATCTATTATGAATTCATGTGCCCTAACTCCGGTCCCCAGCTCTCAGCTGCTCGGCGATCCTGGACAGGTCTTGGTCTCCCCTCTTCACCCTTCTTCACTTTACCTCTGCTCTCCCCACCCCCACCCACAACTCAGTCTCCTTCAGTCTTCTCTGTCTGTTTTCTTCTGTCTGTGGGGGAATAAGGGTCCCTTGTCTTTGCTGGAGAACACAGTGCTATTGGGGACAGAAAGGATCCTAGACCTGGGGGCCGCCCATCTCAATGCAAAAGCCAGGTCCCGGGTATGTGACCTTAGGCAAGTTGCGTCATCTCTTGGAATCATATCTCAGTAAAATGGTGAGGTTGGTTGTGAGGCTCCGAGCCTGGCACTGGCCGTGGCCGTGCAGCGGAGGAGGTTGTACGCTCACAAGTCGATTGCTCAAGAGCCTGGCCCCTCCGGCTGGTCTTGGGCCTTTACCCGGCTCGCCTCCTCTCTGCCAGCTCCTGAAGACACCTGTTTGTGTCACCTCCCACCCCACCTTAAACTCACCAGTCACCTTGACCTAGCTGGCCATTCCAGCCACCAAACAGCCTCCTCAGCACGCACTCATTTCCAAACCCCAGGCCCTTTCTGGAAATGGCTGTCCAAAGGCCCCGGTGACTTCGCCGTCTTGTGTATACCTATGAACACAGATTGACCAGGGCTGGAACAATAGAAGCACTGGGGGAGGAAGATTGGGGGCACATCCTGTGCAAATATGGGTTCCCGTTTGCATTTCTTTGTGTTGGAATTGTATACCTAGAAGGTGCCCTGTGCCCCTCTCCCGGGATGGAGCCGTGCTGGTCCTGCCTGGGAGCAGCCCACCCACCGCTGAGGTGGGGCAGAGCTGCCTGAGAAATGCCACCCTCCGGGATCGGTCCTGCCGGCCATGCATAGTGAGGAAAGGAAAGGTGTTCCCCAGAACCACAGTCTGTGTGGCCGGGTCCCACTCAAACGAAGCTGTTCTGACAGTCCCCCTCACCCGTAGGTGCTGCCGCAAGCCCAGCAGTGCCTGTCGCCCTGCTCTGTGGCTGAGGGTGCTGACGTAGGGAAGGTGGCCGTGGCTAACTCTCTGTACATGTGCTTCACAGAGTACGTGTGCGTGCTGTGACGGTTGCGGGTGGCCTGGAGAAGCTGCAGGGTGGGGCTGACTGCCCGAGGTGCAGGGCTCATCTTTGCAGAGATTTCTATAGGTCCTGCTGCTGCTTATCACAGGGGACGCCCACATACCACACACAGGTGTGCGCATGCACACACACACGCTCCTCCCTCCTCACCTCTGTGCACACTCCCTACACACAACTACTCACCCCCACGCACAAAACACATGCTCCAACCTCCTTGCCTCCCTGCACACTCCCCCCCATTAAGCCCCTCCCCCTCCCATGTACACATACACGCACACTCCAATCTCCTCGCCTTCCCTGAACAGTCACCCTGCCCCCAACTCCTTTATTCTTAGGAGGGGGCTGGGTAAGTCGAGCCTGTCTTCTCTCTCTTGCTGCCCACAGTTCAATGAACTCAGTTGCCTTTTTCTTCCTGCACATCAAGAAAAAGAAAAAGTGACTATCACCTTACAGAAAATCTGGAAAGGAGAGTGGGGGGCGGCGGGGTAGGGGGGAGGCCATCCACAATTCTACCCACTAAAGCCAGCCTTTTAGATGATTATATAAATTGCCACTAGGATTTTGTGCTCGCCTGCTTTTGCCCTTTCCTTTCTCTCTCTTTAGGGGTCCCTTCTGTGCTCACCCAGGCACGATGATAAAGGAGCAGCAGGGAGCCCGTAGACTGGCTCTGCCCGCAGGTAACCTTGGTCCCGACCCTCCCTGAGCCGGTTCCCTGGCTCTACAAAGGCGACAGCGCCCACCTCCCAGCAGAGATTGATCAGGAGGGGAGCGCTGCGCGCCCGCTCCCCTTCCCTTTCTTCAACTCTCTCTTTCCTCTCTGTTTCTTAATATTTTTTAAAAGAGGGCAACAAGCCGAAACCGGTTTGGCTCAGTGGATAGAGCGTCGGCCTGCGGACTGAGGGGTCCCAGGTTCGATTCTGGTCAAGGGCATGTACCTGGGTTGCGGGCACATCGCCAGTAGGGGGTGTGCAGGAGGCAGCTGATTGATGTTTCTCTCTCATTGATGTTTCTAACTCTCTATCTCTCTCCCTTCCTCTCTGTAAAAAATCAATAAAATATATATAAAAAAAAAATAAATAAAAGAGGGCAACAAGAAAAGTAAACTTATGTCCCATAAGCTTAATAAACAGTGCTTGTGAAACTGTTTCTTGTATCAAACAAACAAAAAAAAAAATCTAATTTACAAAGCATCTTTTCCCCCCTGGTAGTTATCCAATCCTTCCAGAAAATTTGGAAAACTATAAGCAAGTAAAACTGCTTTTACTGTCTTGATATCTTTCCTTCCATGCATTTGTTTTTGTAGTTGGAATTATCATTTTACATAATTGTGTATTCTATTTTTTCTATTTAACATTAGAATATAAACATCCCCTCTAAATTAATAAAAGCTTGCTGACTGCCATTTTTAATGGCTATGCAACAGTCCACCGAATGGATGTATAGTTTCCTTATTGTACATTTAGGTTATACATAAAGATTCAATATTATAACCCTGGGAAGGGTATTTGGTGCCAAAAGATTTCTCTAAATTTTGGAAGAATTCCCTAGCCTGTCGCCCTCCAAATCGGTTGATCAAGGTACATAAACATTTTAAAGATTTGTTATATGTTGTCAAATTGTTTTCAGTTTGTATCGATTACACTCCCACCAGCAGTTAGGAGAGTATCCATGGCCCTATACTCTCCAAAGCATGAAACACTGAGATTTTTTCCCTAATGTTTGCTAATTCTACATAAAAGTTGGATCATTTTAGCTTGGATTCTTTAGTACTAGTGAAGTTAAACACTTCCTGTGTTTTTTAGCCGTTTGCATTTTAGTGAATTGTCATGAGTGTTTTATTTTTTTTAGGATATTAACCATTTGCCTGTCATTTGCTTTATATTGTATGTTTTGAAGGGAAATAGGCATAAACCATCAAGTATTTGTGGAGTGCCAGCTTATATGGTACTACAGAGGGCATCATGGGAGACACAGAAACGAACAGAAGTCCTTTCCACCAAGAGGATTACAATTTCAGTGGGCAGGCAGGTTGTAGAGTACGCACAAAACTAAATGACACAAAGATAGGTTCAGTCAAATGGCACAGCTGGGCAGGGCGAGATGGAGTAACCCATCCGATGAGGGTCAGCCAGCGATCTTGTAGTGGAAGGTGGGCCTCTTGGGAAGGGCTTCGTGGGAGAGCAGGCGTCTGTGCAGGGGTCTGAGCTGGGTGGGGAAGGGAAAGAGGTCGTGTCAGGTGGAGGCACAGTAAGTGCACCGAGGTGGGGAAAGAGAGGACCTGCCCAGGGGCAGTTAGGAGAGGGAGCTACCTGGGTGTGGTAGAGTTTAGGGGGAGAATTATGTGATGGAGGAGATGTGTCAGGACAAGGCGTTTCCCCTTATCCCTGTGAGCGGGAGAAGCCGCTGAAGATTTGTAACTGTCCAAGGGCTGATTTGGTCAATTGATGTTTAGGGCCGTGGTCGGCAAACTGCGGCTCTTGAGCCACATGCGGCTCGTTGGCCCCTTGAGTGTGGCTCTTCCACAAAATACCACGTGCAGGCATGTACAGTGCGATTGAAACTTCGTGGCCCATGCGCACAAGTCGGTATTTTGTGGAAGAGCCACACTCAAGGGGCCAAAGAGCCGCATGTGGCTCACGAGCCGCAGTTTGCCGACCACTGTTTTAGGGAAATGAAGCTGGGGCGCTGCGCAGAATGGGGATGGGATGGGATGGGGATGGTGTGAAAGTGAAGAAAAGCAGAAAGATACCAGCTGCAGGTGGCAGGCCACGGAGTGAGGAAGCCGTGGACCAGCTACAGTCGTGCATGTGCTGTGGCAGATGTTTGCCCCTTTAAAAGAAGCAGTAGGACCAGGTGGTGGGGAAGATGGGGGTGTGGGATAAGGTGAATTGAAACTTTAAAAAAAAACATACCCAGTGCACATTAAATGTGGGTTATAAAGGCAGATATAGAAAATGGTATATTCTGAAATGGGTGCTAGGTTACCTAGAGCTGTAAACTTATTATAATCTAACCTTTTCTAAAAGGATTTGGGGCATATATTTTACACCTGTGCTGCAGTAAGTAAAGGAGACAAATAAAAGGAAATCTACGAGTAGAATGGAAAAAAATAAAGCCAAGAATAAAGTTATTTCAGGGAAAATTGCCCACCTGCAGGCGCTGTTGAAAATTCAGTTTCGAGCTCCTTGTAGGCCAAAAAAGGGGGAGCAAGTCATTTGCACGTCTCATAGCATCTATAAAAAACTTTTTTAAGAATGTAATTGCCAAGGACAAGTACAGCTTTTTGAGATGCTAAGAGCTGACAGAAATTCCTCCCCGAGTTCCTTCTAAAAGAGGCATATTTTATAAATGTTGATCTAAATTAGATTTTTCTTTTAAAAATATAGCTCCCTTCATCTGCTCTATTTCTGTAGAGTATGAAGACTGGTCCAAATGCATGTTTGTGGGTTCTGACTCCTCACGTTGAAATTGTCCCCCCCCCGCCCCCCTCCCTGCTCATGGCTTCCTGCCTGGTTTGCCGGGAGCCAGGACTCCCAGGCTCCCGCCTCTTTGCAGCTGCGGCTGTCATTTCTCCGGCCTGGATGAATGTGTCTTCGGAGAGTTTGCTGGAGAAGCCGCTGCTGCCTTCCTAATCCAGGGAGGCCCTGCTCCCTCTCGTTCACGTGCCTCATTCACTCACAGCCACTTATCACAGTCTCATCTTTCTCTTGTCCTTATTCCCACTAGACCGCAGCCCCGTGAAAGCAGGGAACTCATTTCTCTGGTTCCCCACTGCGCCTTTAGGGCCTGGGACGCTGCCTGGGACAGAGAGGTGCTCGGAAACCTCCATGAGCGCATGAATGCTGAGCTGGCTGTCATTTAAAAAATTTCCCTCTTTGTAACTTCTGACCCTCTCCGTAGTCTGGCCATGCCAGAAGCCGGTCCATTCTTGCTGCTTGACACAGTCGCTGCAGGAAAGAAACATCTACACAGCATATGTTTCAATGGACCTGGCATATATAGCATACTGTTTTTAATATGTTTGCTCCCTTTAGCGCCATGTGTTTTAACCAAGGTCACCTCTCCGAGAAAGGTTGTTTCCCCAGGTGGGGATCTTTCCCTGAGGTTAGGGAGGGGATACAACCCCTTAATTAAGTGCCAGGCGGGTAGTTAAGCTGCATGGTCTTTACTCCCTGGAATGGAGATGAGAAACACCTTAACCCTTGTAATAGAAATTGACAGGATTAAAATCGGCTGGTATAAATACGGATGTAATAAGACAATAAACGTCAGATCCTCATCAGTTCCTAACCAGAACTCCGACCAGAACTTTGGCTGGAGATCCTGGCTAGAGGTCCTGACTAGGCTGCTGACCAACTGAAGGCTGTCTTCGTGTCATTCCTTCTTCGCCGACTCCGTCCACACCTTTGGGGACCCCTGGACCCGCTGGGATTGGACCCCAGCAGCCATACATGTGTCGTGAACAACGATCCATGAATGTGACATGAATAACAGTCCATGTCATGAATAAGATAATGCTATTATCTTAGCTTCCACTCCTTGGGCACTACTGTCCGATAAGCAGTATTCTAAGCACTTTTTATGTATTAACGGATTTAATCTTCCTCAGATTCTACGAGTTGGGGATCATTGTTCTCATTATAGAAATGAGAACACTGAGGTACTGAGAGGTTTTGCAACCTGCCCGTGGCGGCACAGCTTTGTGATAGAGCTGGGATTTGAATCTCGGCATTCCAGCTGCAGAGTGTGGATTCGCCCTCCTTCTCACACCACTGTGCTTAGAATATTCTAAATGTTCCAGAGCAGCGGTCGCCAACCGGGGGTCCAGGGACACGGGTGGTCCGTGAGGTCCGAAAGGCTGGCGACCGCTGCTCCAGAGGGTACAGGTCTTTCCTTGGCAGAGCGCGGACTGTACCTCTCGGACCTGCACATGAACGTGACAAGAACAGGAGGGTGTAGAAGATGTGGTTGAGCTGAAGGCCGCACGCCTTCTCTGTGGTCCCAGGCCAGTCAACGGGGAAGCTGGGACCTGTCACTTCTGGTTGGAGCCTCTGCCTCTCACCACCCTCCCCTCCTCCTCTGTCATTGTTTTTGCTTTGTCAGGGAGACAAAGGGCTCCAGGAAGAGCCTGTGGGGTCCTCCATGAGGCTAGATTCATGAGAGAGGAGCCAGGACAGCAGGTGGGCGAGGGAGGAGGGCAGCGTGCAAGAGCCAGTGACGGCATGGAAAACAAGGAAGCGTGAGCATCCATGTGAGAGAGGGGAAGACAGGCAGGCAAGCGGCATGCGTGGTCACAACCACAGTCACACACGTGCCTGGGCTGGTGGTGCTCTTACAGGTGTGCTCCATGGTCAGGGCCAGGCCCGGAGGCGAGCAGGCACTGGGACCCTCTCTTGCAGGAGGAGCGCCTGCTTCTCAGGTAGTTTGGTGTGAAGTAAACCTTCTTCCCACCCCTTCAGGTCCAGCCTGTTTGCACGTGGCGATCTCGGCCTCTGGGAGGTGGGGGTAGGACTAGGCTGTGTGTGTGAGAGAGGGACCGTGGTCCGAGTCCCAGATGGCCACTCTCTGGCCAGAGGACCCTAGATAGTTAGTTCGTCTTTCCCTGAGCCCATTCTCTCCCCTTTGGTGGTGAGGGGTCACATGAGATGTCTGTATTGATGTATTTAAATTACAGGACACTGAGCCTAGGAAAGGTGATACCGTCGCCATCCCAGCAATTTTTGTGGATGCTCTTGGGGCATGGCCATGCCCTCCCCAGACACAGCGACAATCCCTGCGTACAAGGACGGGCAGGCCCTAGTTAGACTGCGTTTCTTAAACTCCTTAGACACCGGGTCTGGCGATAAGAGTGTAAGAGCAGATTGCTGCTGCAGTGTTGGTGAGCTGGGCACCTGCCTCTGTGAAGTCGCCGCTAGACAGGGCCCCTGAGAGGAGACGTCCGCTATGCTGACAGGGCTCAGCACTTTCTAGTCCCCCAGAGGGCCATCTGCAGCTTGGCGGGCCGTGACTGCGCCTCATCCCTGCTCCAGAAAGAAGACAGACCTGCCATCTTTCTCTAAATCCTTATGCATTACTAAAACGTAGCAATGTTTATTCCGTGCCGCTCAATTCATTACCTCAACTCAGAACCAGCCTTTGCATGGAAGTCATTGTTTCTGTGGTTAAGCTGCGGACGCAGAGTTAAGAAGTTCAGTCACTTGCCCAAGGTCTTGCAGCTGGTTGACGTCCGCCCTCTCCTTTGCCTCCTGAGCCTGGGTGCACAGAGCACCGTGCGAGAGTAAAGCCCTGCGTTGGTACCTGATGGCCATCCCGTGTGTCTTACGCCAAACAGCAAGTTTCACTGCAGGAGAAATTCCAAACGGAACATTTTAGTAGATTTGACATAGTTTAGCTGTGGCTTTGTGTCCAGGAATACGGGTGCCCCAGGGCACATCCTGTGGTCTGACCATGCATCTGAGAATGAGGATTTCTGGGTGCCAAGGGCAACTTTCTCATTACCCCCCAGAAGGACCCAGATAAATTCAAGCCTCCAAGAGCCAGGAGTCTTAGGGTCTTAGCTTGCCAGAGCTCCAAGCTTCATCATCACTATTCAGAAAGACTGCTCTCCATGTCCCAACTTTCTTTTTAGATGGACAATACGCGAAATAACATTTATCAGTTGTGGGAAGAAGAATCCCTCAGTTACAACAGTAAGATCCCTGGGGAGGCGCTACTTACAGCAGGGTGATGTGTTTCCAGCCCCGCCCGCTTCTCAGGACCTTGTGCTTCCCGAGCAGAAGCCCGCAGGGTGGGTGCCAAAAAAAGCCCCGCACTGCGCAGCCTCCTGCCACGCCTCCTCTGCATCCCCATCGTGTCTTATACTTTGATGTTATTTTTGCCGTTTATTTGCCACACAGAATGTCATTTATTTCCTTATACACCAGCTCTGTGAACCCCTTGGGGACCTCGTCTTAATCATCTTTGTTTTCCTAGGGTCCAGCAGAGATCTTGGGAATGTAGCAAGGGCTCAACTGTGTGCATTGAACTATAAAATAATTACACATCAGTCATATGTCTATACATACAAGCCTAGCAGCCCCTGTTTCCAAGGTACCAATGGTAGCGGGCTGAGGTTTCATAACGAAACCTGTAGTGACAGCTGTCATAGCTCACCATCTTAGTACAGTACGCCTTCCCACGTTGACTATAATTCTGTACAGAATAAAGGACGTGACAAAATAGAACCATTTGACGTTTCCTCTAGACTTTGATGGTGTTAGCCGTGAGAAATAGCCGCTGGGCCTACCCTCGGAGATGGTGAAGGCAGGTAGAGAATTACTCTCACGTTTTCCTCCTTGTGGAGCTCGGAATAAACACCACAATCTTACCCCCCCCCCCCCAAAAAAAGAAAGTTCCTTAGTGGTATAATTGATTAGCAGGTCTGTGTTTTGATTTCCGTTCATACAGTTTGTGCATTATTCTTTTACCAAACAAGATAGATGAAAAGGCCCCCGGAGGCCAAAGCAATGAGATGTGTGTTTCTCATTGTGTGGAAGCACCTGGCCAGATGTTCCTGGATCAGCCGCTGTTCAGGCTGGTGTGCCTTCCGTCTGGGAGCCGGATGGAGTGTGGGGGCACGGCGGGATGTGGGGGGAGTGGGGGGAGAGAAAGCAGGGATGCTGACCTTTGCTGAGGGTTATATGCAGACAGAGGAGACGGGGAAGGGGGCCAGGGGAAATGTCAGACTATATTTTACCTCAGTCTTTTTTTTTTTTTTTAAATATATTTTATTGATTTTTTACAGAGAGGAAGGGAGAGAGATAGAGAGTTAGAAACATCGATGAGAGAGAAACATCGATCAGCTGCCTCCCGCACATCTCCCACTGGGGATGTGCCCGCAACCAAGGTACATGCCCTTCACCAGAATCGAACCCAGGACCCCTCAGTCCGCAGGCTGACGCTCCATCCACTGAGCCAAACCGGTTTCGGCTACCTCAGTCTTTTAAAAGTTTTCACCCACATACACACACCATGATCAGAATCGATGGTGCCCTGCATCGATGCCATAAATCAGGCTGGGCATTCGTCACCTTCTCACTCAGGGGTGTAAATAAAAGGAGACCCAGAAGCCGACATCATTATATTCTTTGGAGCTCTGCAAAACTCCAGCTCAAATTAAGAATGTCATTCAAGTGTCGTTTTTTGTAAAGAAAGAAAATCTATGTCAATAACATTAAGGGCATGTCTGTTACATTTTGTGAAAGTGGCTGGAGGAACAATGATGGACGGATGGTCTGAATTAATGGCAAATGTGTATTCCCCTTGGGGGTGCATCTCAGGGAGCTGGTCATTATCCTTCAGAGCAGTGATGCGGTGCCATGAGCGTCCCTGGGGCTGCCAGTGGGCAGGGGCCTGCAGGACACAGTCCACAAAGGACAGTGAACAGTGAGCTCGGATGTCGGCCCCAACTGAACCACAGGGGTTGGGCACCTAAACTTGCAGGGTGGTTTTGGAGAGAGCTGCCTCCCACATAGCAGCCACAAGTTTTATTTATTTATAAGAAGCTAATAATGCCACACCCAGGAGCCGGTCTAGAATCAATGCACGTCTATTAGCCCAAACACAAACAGTGATTATTTCTGGATGATAGGATCACAGATGACTTTTGAAATTTCTTTAAAAAAATATTTTGTTTTTGTTTTTTGTGTCTTGTAGAGTGAGCATGCATTATATGGCAGACTATAAATAAATATAATTAAAAGTGTTTTTCACCATCCAAGACCTGTGGATAGTTATCTGGAATCTTCTAATTATGTTTTAGAAGTGCTTATTCAAGAGACATGCAAAAACAAATCTACGATGGAAATTAGAGACCACATCGTGTCTGGGTGAGGGGGTTGACTGGAAAGGGGAACTTTTTGAGGGGATCAGAATGTCCTCTCCTTGTTCAACCTTAGCCTAGGTTTGGCTCAGTGGATAGAGTGTCAGCCTGTGGACTGAAGGGTCCCGGGTTCGATTCCGGTCAAGGGCATGTACCTCAGTTGCAGGGTCCTCCCTGGCCCAGGCCCTGGTCGGGGCGCATGCAGGAGGCAACCAATCGATGTGTTTCTCTAACATTGATATTTCTCTCTGTCTTTCCCTCTCTCTAAAAAATCAATGGGAAAATATCCTGGGGTGAGGATTAAAAAAAAAAAAGGCCTTTGTCTTGTTTGGGTGGATGTTACACAGTATATAAACAGTGGTCAAAACTCAAGGCTCTGACGCCGAAGATCTGCATTGACTGCGAGTGAAGTATATTTCAGTAGGAGAGCAGGAACCCCAGCAAGAGAAGAAAACACGCCTGCAAACAATCGCCGGTCTGTTTGGCACCCCTGGCAGGCAGAGGGCTAAAAGACAGCCAGGGACTGTGCCAGCCAGCACCAGGGCTCCTGCCCAGGACGGTCCCTGGCCCCCAGTGACAGCGCTCATTCAGAGCTGCTGGTCAGGGGCACATGCTGCTGGACAACGTGTGTGCTGAGCAGAGAGCGGAGGAAGCTGGCCCGGGAAGTCCAGCCCGCTGTTGGCAGCCGGGCGGCGATGACGCAGCCAGGACAGGGCTCATATAGAGGGCCATCTGGTGTAAGGCCTCGGAGGCATGGCTGGCTCTAATGGACCTTAAATGACAGGACAAAGGCCAGCGTGAGCAGGCCTGCAGCCTCAGCACAGGCAGGACCGAGGGCTGAGCAGGGCCAGGCGTGTGTGCAGGATTGATTTTCCCACTTCCTCCCGGGGCTTCTGTGACCTCGCAGCCCACAGGGATGCCATTCTCCTAAGAATGCACAGCCTTTAATGGCCTGATTATTCACCTGTTTCTTAATAATGTGCTGGCTTGACATCTCTGCACAAAGACCTGTACTTCCCTGGCTAAAAATTGATTTTTTTTTTTCTAATGGCACATAGAAGTGAATAAATCTGTGTCTCCTTTGCAGCCCAGGGATTAAGTGTGAAAATCTTGGACTCTGACAGGCACGGGTGAGAATCCCAGCTCTGCCGTGTCACAGCTGTCTGACTTTGGATGTTACTTAGCTGAGCTCAGCCTCATTTTCCTGTGAAATGGAACCCTAGACCCCACCTCAATATTGTTGGAAGGATTAAACAAAATAATGCCTTCCAACCTCTTAAGGGCTCCTGCTATGTAATGAGAGCTCCATGTCCCTGCCAGCTGGGTTTCTGCTCTGGGAGGCCCGCTCAGCGTAGCCGCTCTCCCCACCCGTCTGCTCTCGCTCCTTGCAGTGGGCAGACTCTGCTGGCGGGGACGTCCTTTCTCAGGCAGGTACATCCGGGATGCCCGTGCGCACTTGCACGGCTTCATTCAACATGGGTCCTCGCGGTGCCTGGCCTGCTGCTTACTTGGCATGTTTCGTTTGGCTCAACCCAGCGCCTGTTTTGCATTTTTGCTGAATTCCAGGGCTCGCTCTTGAGTCTGCTCGCTCTTGCTTCTGTTTTGAGCTTCAAGAGTGTTGCTTCCAAAACCTCCTCTGGCACCGCGACCACCCTGGTCCTGGCCGCGAGTCTCAGCAGCTCTGGGCCCGGTGCCGGCTCTGTGCTCTGGCCCACGGCTCGTGCTGTGACAGACGCTCTGATTACAGTCTTGGACGTTTGAATGATTGATCTTGGACTCCTAGCCTTTCAGAGTCTGCGGTTTAAATCTGTTTGTTCGTCTGTGTATTTAAAGCTCTTGCACTCGCTCTCCAGCAGTTTGGCTCCATTGTGATGAGGCTTCTTCTGGCTTCTATATTGGATGCCGTGTGTTCACTTGGAAACCTGGAGGTGACGAGCCCAGCTTTTCGCAGGCGCCTGGGGACCACAGTGGGAAACGGAAAGCCTTGTGCGGGATGGAGACAGCATAAGTGAGCGGCAAATCCCGAGTCCTGATTTCTAGTTCTTCACTCCCAACTTAAACCAAATCGCCGGTGAAATCTCTAAGACGGTTCTCATGTGATAGATTCTGCTCTCTGTGCTTCAGGCTCTTTGAGGGCAGGAAGTATCCATTAGCAGGTTTCGTATCCCCATCGCCCATGTGCACTTACAATAAAAATCGAGTGCCTTGACGCCGAGAAGTAGGTATTCGGATGGATGGATTTCAGATGAGTGGATTCCCACCCTCTATCCACCACCCGGCCCCACCCTGCGCTCGGAACACCTCCAGAGACACACACAGAAGCATTAAGCTCCCCTCTCACTCTCCTTTATTGAGATCCCCTGGGCTTAAAAGGCCTACAAAGTACTTCCTTCCATCCATGTAAAGCAATACACGACATAAGCTGATAAACAGTTTAAAAGTGAGCGCTGATAAAATTATACAATAAGATACCAACCGTGCTCTGTTAATGGTAATTCTATCATCGAAGCTACAAGATATATCCAGGGTCCTAAGACCAACCACACTTGAAGCCGAAGATGTCAGGGCCACGTCAGAAGCTCACCCCAGCCCAGGGGCCAGCGCCTGCCACAGCAGTGTGTCCACGGCGATCGATGCAGAGACAGGCCGCGCACGCGTTACCTTTCTTGCTAAATAAATGATTCGTGTCCTATTTCATGCTGCTGCTAACCCAGCAGCCACTGAAGGTGAGAGCACACCTCTCCTCCTTCTCCCTTAATAGTCGTTCCCGCCGGACCCACATACAGTTTTTGAGATTCCAGTGTCGCCTCTCTACTGGAGACCTGTCCAGAAGGTCACCCGTGGAGGCTGGTTGCACAGCCCGATGCCTTCACCTTCTTCTCAGCTCTCACCATTTTATCCTCTCCCGACCGGTCCCACTTTCTGAAACTCAACGTGCCCCTCGCTGTGCAGACGCGGTGAGGTTCTGGCAGCCTCTTGTCTCTAAAGGCCTCCCCTAGAAAGTCCCTCCACTCGCCTCCCTTCAGCTGTCACCTTGCCTTGGCGACGTTCGTGTGTGTGTGTGTGTGTGTGTGTGTGTGTGTGAAGGGAGGGGGAGGGGCCAGGGTTAGCTTGGTGCCGCGCACCACACCTCTGTTCTCTACTCTGATCCCACATGTCATCACGTGGCTCTGGGGCAGGTGAGACCCCAACCAGAAACCTCTGTTTTCTTTCTGACTGTCCTTGTCACTGACCTAGCACTTCCCTGGGGGTAGAGGCTGCATAGGCCCTGCCTGCCCATGTCGCACACTCACACTTGTCACACCACAAGTGGACCCTTTCTAGTTCAGGGCCTGATCCTGCTCTTCTGCCAGGATAGTCCCATTCTTAGTGGCCTGTTGGGAGGGTCAGACCATTCTCCATCTGTCTATCCACGGGCAGTAGGTTCCTTATACATTCTAAGGCACAGGAAAGGTGATATGGCTGTCATTCAGTGTAGTGACAGTTCTCCCCTCTTGGCCTGGCACGGGGTGGGGGTGGGGCACTTCACCGCCTGGCCCCTCCCTAGTGCTCCAGCTTTCCCGTGGCTGCCCTAGACAGACCGGCACACTGATTTCTTTCCGAATGCTCCCTTGCACTGGCTTCTCTGAGCTTTTGCTCATGCTGTTCCCACTGCCTGGAATTCCCGCCCTTCTTTTCTTGTTCAATATATTATCTGTGCCTCACATCTATTGGGAGGCATCTCAGCTGAAATGACACCTCCATCCTCGGGAGTCCCAGCATTCTGGCTCAAGTGACACTTGCACTTCCTTCTGTTAGAGCTGCTTGAGCTCATGCCCCAGGGGACAGGGACTGTGCATTCTATTATGTTTCATCACCCACCGTGTCTAATGTACTCACTGCGTTGTCTTACAGGCATGTGTGTGCATGAATGAATGAAATGACTCCCTGGTCTTTAACCAGCTCCAGCAGGGCCCAAGCTGAGCAAGAATAGAAAGCAGTGTGTGTGTGTGTGTGTGTGTGTGTGTGTGTGTGTGTTAAACTCTTGGGTTCCAAATCTTTGAACAGTGAATTAGTCTCATCAGATTTTGTGAGGCGTTTTATCCTGAAGAGAAAATGGGAGAAACATTCAAAATTATATTTCTTTTCAATTAAATGAGTAGTAAAACATTTTTGTTGGGGGAGGAAATTAAAATAAAAACTGAAGCTCTAAGTCAGAGCTGCCCAGGAGAACTTTCTACAATGATACAAATGTCCTCTATCTGCGTGTCCAATAAGGTGGCCATTAGCCACATGTGGCTGCTGAACACACAGTGTGGCTAGTGTGCCCAAGAAACGGAATTGTAAATAGTATGGGATGAAATAACCAGAGGGGACTAGAGACTGCCATAGTGGAGACCTCGTCCTCTCATCCCAAGGCCCCCTGCTCCAGTGCCCACATGGGTGTGATCACCGATGACCCTGCACTGTGTATCTTCACGGGTCTGCGTGCATCTACAGCTTGTTCTGTGCGCATATGTACACGCACGCCGAGTTCGTTTGGCCTGTGTTTCTCACAAACGGTATCAGGCTGCCCGTGTGCTGCAGCCCCTTTTTCATGGACAGTGTGTGTGGAGAGCTATCGGGGCAGCGCTCACAGCTCTGCTTTATTTACTCAGCTGCTGCATCGTGTCCATTACAAGAGGTTCCCTCGTTTATTTAATCAGTTCCCTATGGATGAACATTAGGTTGTTTCCAAACAAAGCCACCGGTCCATTCTTACCCACTTCCCTGTGCATGTAAGCAATTGCAGACACTATGAACCAAGGGGGGCGGGGGGAAGGGATCCATATACCCTCCACCCCAGCTCCATTTCTCCTCGACCATGTATGGGGGTTTGTGGGTTGGGGGGCGGGGGGGACGGGCTGACATGCCACACCAGCCCCGATGTCTGAGATGGCCCTCAGGAACCGTTATTATCATTTTGTAGGAAACTGGCAGGCAAGTTCTGCTCTGATCTTTGTTTTCATGTGCTGAGAAGCTGAAACCTAGATTTTAATCACACAGGCCGTGCGAGCTCTGAAAATGCGGAGACATTAATAACAATTTAAGATGACAGACACAGACAGCCTTCATCTGCAGGCTGAGCTCAGAGCAGGCTGAGGAGAACCTGGAGGTTCTGTGCCTCATGTTTAAGGTAGATTTCTCGACCACGTTCATTCTACCCATCTTGGTGCCCAAGTATAAGATAACGTTTTTTTAAAATATATTTTTGTTATTGATTTCAGAGGGGGGGGAGCGGGAGAGAGAGAGAAACATCAATAATGAGAAAGAACCATTGATTGGCTGCCTCCTGCACGCCCCACACTGGGGATTGAGCCCGCAACCGAGGCATGTGCTCTGACCGGGAATTGAACCTTGACCTCCACACAGGCCGGGCAAGAAAACTGGGTTTAAAGGCCCCTATATTTGCTAGCATTGGCTAATGGGTGTTGCACAGTGAGTAACACAAAGATTCATGGTATGATCTGTATGGGAGTCACTTTCTAATGAGGCACAGGGGGCCCAGGCCTCGGGAACGGTGAGAAGAGACGCTAGTGCCTGCTTCTGGTGGCCACGGTTCATCTTACCCAATGCTCCTCCTCCCCCCTCCCCCCCCAAATTTCAAAGTATGTCAAAATAAAAATTATTAAAGGTTCCATTTTAACATTCAACCTTGGAGGAGTTAGTGGTAACTGAGCTGGGATAAAAAATGGAGGAGGATGAAGTGATGAATAGCAGGTACCAACATCCTTTACATTAGAAATGTCCCCCGCAGCCAGGAGCAGGAACTGGCGGTTGTCCAACAAGGAACTGAGGAAAGGAGAAAGGAGGGAAAGTGAGAGCAGGTAAGGGGAGCAGAGGCTCAGAGGGAACGGACCCTGCCAATCAGGCTTCCAGACAAGTAACAAGGGGATTGGGGGGGAACTTATCTACACAGCGCCCGTGACAATGAAAAGAGAAAACCCACTGTGGTTTGGTTCGCCAGTGGGCCAAGCTGTTTTCTTTTCTCCACACCCCCCCCCCCCCCAATTTAATCATAATTTCCAGAGTTTGGGGCACACTGCAGATGGAGTTTAGTATAGACCTTTCCCATGAAACACTCCACCCTAGGAATTTTTCCATGATGTCACCTATTCTTCAAAGTTTTGCCAGTGAGGTTTGCACTTAAATTATTTATTCAGATGCATGTCAGCCAGCTTGCGAAGTTTCGCTCCGAGTTCCTTTGTGTACAGACGCCTTGGTGAGGGGGTGTCCTGGGCTTAGGGGGAGTGGGCATCTGAGAAGCAGTGGACATCTGAGGAACCTCTGAGGCTGGAGGCTCCCCCACTGTCTTCCCTCCAGATTGTTCATCAGCTTTTGCAGTGATTGTACCGGGCAGTTTCCAGACTCTGGCCCCTGTCCCCGCTTTTTCATGGTTGAGCTCACACATCACTCTGGTGATGGGATGTTATCGATGCTGTCATCCCACAGCGGCGGGGTGAGTTTCTAATCCAGTTTCCGGGACACGGGACTCGGGACATACCATTAAGGGTGGGGGTAAGGCATCGCTTTTGTCACTGATTCCAAGCTTTGGACTCCCCCCTCCTACCCCCCGCCTTCCCAGCTGCAGGTTGTCCTTACTCACGTGTCCCCATCGGCCTTTCCTTTCTCTTCTCATTTGCCACTGCCTTGCTCTGGCCTTATTTTCCTGCCTTGGTCCCTGCTCCAGTCTTAGTGGCCCTCCTACTTCTGTTCTCTCTGAACCCAGTGCCGCTGGCCAGATTCCTCCTGGTAGGTCTTCCTAATACACGCTTCCCCTCGGCTCACATCTCCTTTTCAGCAAACCCTCAAGTAACTCCCCTTTGAGCGACCAGCCAGCCCCATAGTAGGTTGGCTGCCACTGGAGGGAGAAATAAGATTTGGCGGCACATACAGGGTGGGCAAGAGTAGTTCACAGTTGTTTGCGTCGGTACAGTCCACCAAGCTGGTTCAGATCGTATCATCAGTTATATATCACGTTTTAAAAAATGACCCATCTTAGAAAGTGTCCTTTTCTACTCGAGCACACTTTCTTCACGCACCCCTGCCTACACACCGACTCTCACCTCGGATCTCCCGACTCCGTTGCTCTGAAGCAAGGGCCCCTCTTGCTCCTGATGTTGTTCCTCGCTCCCTGTGTGATCTGGGGCAAGTCCATAACCTCACTGACCTTTGGTTTTCTCATCTGAAAATACTAGCCTCGTGGCATTTCTTTTTAAGTGCAGAGTACTTAAGTGCATAATACAATAGGCGCTCAGGAAGTGTCAGTGTTTTCTTCCTACCTTCTTGCTCCACGGCAAGCCCTCTTTCCCTCACCATTCAATGCAATCCTTCTCTTTTAAATAATGCTCACGAGTCACCTCTGACACCCTCCCATGCTATCTCCCGTTGCCTCAGCAGCCCTGCTCTGTGTGTGCGTGACATTTAATTAGGATGCTCCTGATTACACGTCCCACATTCCGTTGAATACATTTTCATTTCTATTTTTACCCGCCAACGACGGAAGGTCTTCGAGGGCAGAGACCTCAGTGCTTTCATGTTCTATGAGTCGTCGGATTGGCTGAAAGCCGAGGTTCGGTGCCATCTGTAAAACAAGGGTACTTGTCTCCACCTCGGAGACTCTCTGTGAGGATTAAATGGACGAATGCAGGTGAAATACTGAGCAGAGTGCTGGGCGCAGGCAAACTCACACCCGGCGGCTGCCGCTGTCCCAGGGACCGCGCTCGGTTGTGTTTCGGCTGAGAGCTTTGTCCTTGGGCACCTGAGGGGTGATGCCTGCCCACCTCTGATTTCTTAATAGCTGTTTGTGCTTCACACACCAAATGAAAAATAAAACCAAGGGCCATTCTTGCTTCGAAATTCCATTTTGCTCTATCCTGCCTTTTCATAATAATTGCCATAATAACATCCGTGATGATAATAGGTAATCATCTTAGAGTGCTTATTATAAGCCAGGAACAGTTCTAAAAACTTTCTTGTATGAACTTATCTCCATCACAACCCTGGGAAGTAGGTTCTGTTATTCCCATTTTATAGATGAGTCGCCTGAGGCACAGAGACTTGAATACCTTGCCTAAATCTGCACAACTTGTGGGAGCTGGAACTGGGGTGGGAAGCCAGCCTGCCTGGCTCCTGAAAAGAGTTGGGATAATTTTTTTTTCCTGCTGTGAGTGGTTCCAAGAGACAAAGAATGGAAAACCGTCCTGTTTATTTTTATCCGTGACTCTCTTGAAGAGTGATCCCGAAGCCCAGCGAAGCGTACAGCTAGGAAAGAATTGAAGCCCTGACATTAAATCCATTGGACACATTTCTCTCTTTTTAAATCCTCATTCTCAACTAAGGCGGCAATCAGACCAACCAGGAAGGGCTGCAAAGCAGTGAGCGTGTTAGAAATGCAAAGAGCTCCGGGCGGTCAGGCTCCTGGTTTGTCTGTAGATTCACTGGCCCAACCTGTCTCCCCAGGGAGAACTCGGCTGCCGTTTAATTCCTCTTCCAAGAAAATCTGTTTGGACACTTGGACTCTGCCTCCTTCCCAGCCAGACTCGTTTTCCTCAGCATTTCCTCTTGGCCTCTTGAATCCCGAGTCTTCCCCGACGAGGAGAGACAGGTCCTGCCCCTTGCGGACGGCCCCTCCACCACAGCCCTGCAGCCCCACGGCGCCATTTGACTTTTTTATCACCAATAAAACCCAGCCAGGCTCCCCCTGCATGACTCCCGGCTTTAATTACCGAGGGCAGATTGCCGCATCATTCCCAATAATGAAAAATTGGAAACAGCAATGGGAAATGATTAAATGAGTCAGAGTCTGGTCAAAAGGCGAAATAGTAAGTAGCCATTGACATGAGGCTCTGAAAAATATTGAGTGAGAAGACAGATGCTCACAATATAAGAAGGAAATAGGTTTTTACACTATCCTATAGGATCCCAATTTTATGCATATATTTAAGAAATATGCATACATAGAGAAACAAAAACTAGAGCAAATACACTAAAAATTTTAATAATCATGTATAGTGTGAGTGTAAGTGATGTTTACGTTCGTTTTTATATTTATTTTACAGACTTCTACATGAGCATGTATTCCTTTTAAAAAATCAGAAATGAGGAAAAAGGGAAAGGGAAACCTTTTTAGTTTTCTTGAAATTTTCCCCTTTGAAGGACTGTTGATTTTTTCCTTTCATGGATTCGCCAGTACTTACCAGTTCGCTATATCCCTAGAGACCCAGCTCAGGTCTTGCCTCTTCCAGGGAGCCTTCCTGGATTTGTCGAACTCCCAGAGATTTCTTCAGTTGTGTGGACTCCTTAGTCTCATTGTGACACATCATCAACTTTAAATGTGTGTGTGTGTCTCGTGTCCTCGGTAGAGTAAGTGTTTCTTTTTTTTTCTTTTTATGGCAGAACCTATACATTTTTAAATTCCTCCTCTTCCCCATCCTACCCTACCCAGCAAGTACTGTGCAAACTACTGAGGTTCAGTTAACATCAGCTGGACACAAGGCCTGCCCCTTTCTCTCTGAACTTCCTCCAATTCTTTCAAAAGGGTGTCTGTGCCCCCGGCCCTGGGTTAAATTTTATTGTAGATTGTTTAAAAAGAATTCAGTTTGCTTTGTTAGGGATGATCAAATCCAGCCCGTGCCTTTACAAGGGGATTGTAATGTTTAAAAAAATAAATATGAGATATTTTGAGCAAAAAGGCATTTTCCTTGGTGAATGGGAATAATGGCATTGATGTTTATAAGGAGGAAACCAAGAGCTAGGAGAGGAGGTGACTTCCCCGGGCCTCATGCTGATCAAAGACATCACAGATCCTGCCCTTTTCCCCGGCCCTGCTGTACCGAGGTCCAAAAAAAAACGAGATCGAAGAATTCACAGTTTATTGAGGGGGGAAATATGAGTCCTGAAGTAGCCTGAGGGCAGTGGCAGAAGCCTGTTCAGGATAATATGGTGCGAAGTACATACACATGGCAGCTGAGGGGGGCGGGGATGTGATGCTAGAATCGGGGGATTATTCGCTGGAGGGCTCCCAAGGAGGATCGGCAGGTGCCAGGGTGCGGGAGGCCCCCGCGTGTGGTGATGGCAAGGCCCCAGCTCATGGCTCTGACTCCCCTGCTCCCTCACCATTTCCAGTTTCTGCCCTGTCCCTGTCACCGGAACACCTGTCATCGCAGCGCCTGGCTCTCCAGGGCTGGATGGCTCCCCCAGTCCGCTCCTCCTCCCACCTCCCGGCCCTCCTCACACTGGGCTCTGATGTGGCCTCTGGCTGCCGGACAAGGGCTGTTCCAGGAGACGGCACAGCGAGAGGCCCGGCTGCAGCAGAGGAAGGACACAACCCCTCCACCCCCCACCTTTACGGGCCACCCCTGGTTGAATACTAAGTTGAAGGGCTGATATTTAACATTATGGCGAGCCGCCTGCACTGCTTGACTGTGAAGCAAAGTGAATCAAGCAAAGATTTGCCTTAAAACTACATATACAGCCCGAACCAGTTTGGCTCAGTGGGTAGAGCGTCAGCCTGAGGACTGAAGGCTCCCAGGTTCGATTCCGGTCAAGGGCATGTACCTTGGTTGCGGGCACATCCCCAGTAGGGGGTGTGCAGGAGGCAGCTGATCGATGTTTCTAACTCTCTATCCCTCTCCCTTCCTCTCTGTAAAAAATCAATAAAATTAAATTTTTTTAAAAAAAGAAACTACATATACAAAGAATTGAAGCAAGGAGACTGGCCAAGTGGCATTTGCAAGGACTGGATCTCAGGTGTCCGGGAGATGTCCTAGGGATGGTGGCTGTGGAAAAGGAGAGCACAGGATGGACCTAAGAAGTTGTTGAGGATATATTTTGGGGAAAGTGTGGGAGAATTCGGGGAGAGAGAATCATGGCAGAGAGGTATGTGCTGTGTGACCTTGGGCAGGGCACTAGACCTCTCTGATCCTGCTTCTTTATCTGTGACATGAGAACAAGTGTAACACCTTCCTGGTTCTTATGAGTGTCATCTGAAGTATTTGTCAAGTGCTCAGCCTAGAGCTTAGTCGAGGTAATAGGATCAAGCAAGCAGAGCAAGAGAGAAACGGGGCTGCAGTGCCTGAGAGTCTCGGGGAGACAGATGCTGCTGGCGGCCAGATGAGAGGCCCAGAGCCCATGGAGCCGTCACATGCTGGGCGTCACATGCTGGGCAGGCAAGGCGCGGGGCCAGTGCTTCTCGCCCTGGCTGCGCACCAGGATCCCAGTGGAGCACCTCGGGCTCCTTCTCAGAGATGTGAGGGTGGTTCTGGTGAGCGGTCAGGGCTGCAACCCCAGGCCGAACCTGGAGCACATGGGCAGGGAGCCAGCACGTGGCAGGGGCAGGGCAGAAGGAACCCTGACCCCATGCTACCCACCAGCCAGTCCTGGAGACAGATTGGCCCCAGTGAGCCCAGCCTCCAGAGCCCAGGGTAATGGCCACTCCGGAAGATGGCCGGGCAGGACGCAGGCCCTGGAGCCAACGGGTTTCCGACAGGAGCGTTGCCCCAGGTCCTCTTGGGAGGACTGCCTTGCAAGCACCGGAGGCCCAGAAACTCCCCTTCTAGGGGAGGAGACAGAGCTGAGACATGAAGCGAGTCAGTCAGTGGAAAGTTGTGAAGAGGAATGGACAAGGGGTAGCACCTTAAAGGAGGTCAGGGAAGTTCTCCTCAGTGAGCTGACATCTGGGCAGGCTCCACAGGGTACGGAGTGGGAGCCAGGAGGATGGAGGAAAGAACATTCCAGGGGGAATAGTAAGTGCAAGGGCCCAGAGCAGGTGTGGCTGGGGGGCGGGGGGGGGGCGGTCAACCATAGGAGAGGGCAGGCGGGCAGGCACGTCCAGCCACAATTAGAGTTTAAAGTTGGAGGAAGGCGCTGGAATCTTGCCGTTGGGCACCCTGTTAATCCCCGCTGATGGGATTTTTCAGCAACCAGAGCAGCGACATGCCAGTCAAGTTGGCCATATCACGTTTCCCGCTCGAACTTAAAATAGGTATTAACGTGTTAGTGACAGAAGAGGATCCTTAATAAACTGACTTTCGTCGATGTCCCGTGTTCGCATCGGCCAGATGTGATCCCCAGGGAGTAAGAGAAGGCAGAGAGCGCTCTCTCAGAAGTATAAGGACTCAGAATTTAACAGTTTTTTTTGTAGGCACGTGGCTGTGAGTTACGGCTCCACATACGTCTTTGTACTGACATTAAGAATAAACACCATCAGCCCTGGCTGGGTGGCTCAGTTGGTTGGAGTGCCGTCCTGTATGTGGTTGCAGGTTTGATCCCTGGTGGGGGGCAACTGATTGATGTTTCTCCCTCCCTCTCCCTTCCTCTCTCTAAAAAAATCAGTTGTAGCCCTAGCCAGTTTTGCTCAGTGGGTAGAGCATTGGCCTGCGGACTGAAGGGTCCCTGGTTTGATTCCGGTCAAGGGCATGTACCTAGGTTGCAGGCTCGATCCATGGTCCCGTTCAGGGCTCATGCGCTCTCACATCAATGTTTCTCTCTCTCTGTCTCTCCCCCTCCCTTCTACTCTCTCTAAAAATCAGTGGAAAAATATTCTCGATGAGGATTAACAAACAAAAAAATCAATTTAAAAAAATCTTCAGGTGAGGATTTAAAAATTGTTTTAAAGAATAAATACCATCAGAAGCAAGATGAAAGGAATATATCAAATGTATCCCTTAGTATTTGGTCATGAACTGTGTCCAATTACTTCTCAATGAATGTCTTCTATTCTTTGTCTCCCCCAACCCCCACCCTCACCCCCCTCATGGCCTGGTTGTAGCTGCTCTGAATTCACCTTCAGGATGGAAGCTTCTAGGGGTGCCTGTGGGTTCCCCTCACCTCCTGAGCTGCGGTGGCACCCAGAGGCGGGGCTCCTGTCCCAGCTCTGCCAGCTCGTTGCCTAGTGGGAGAGAGGCCTTTACCTGCCGTGTTAGACTCTGAGGACCGCCCTACGTGTGGAGCGCTGCTCACTCAGGCCTTTCAGGCCTCTGGCCGAGGCCCCCAAATCACTTTCATTATATGACGGTCCCTTTCCTGCGTGGGGCAGATCAGATGGCAAGGCGACAGCCTAGAGCCCCACCGCCCCACCGCCCCCACGAACCCCTGCACGAGGCTTCTGCCCTGGTGCCCACAGCGGGCTTGTGCTCTCCACGTCTGGGTTTCCGACAACCGAGAGCCTGGCCCCTCGGGGCAGCCCGGCTCCTGGGCCCTTCAGGAAGGTCTGAGAAGGGACTGACGGGTATTCTAAGTCCTAACTTCATTCTCTATCTGCTCACGCCCTAAAAGCGCGGAGGGCACCGTCCCTGTCTGAGGGGCGGGGAGGGGGAGGCTGCTGGGACGTCTGGGTTAGAAGCATCAGCAGCGTGGCCAGAGGCCAAGCACCCCCCTTGGGAGGAAGGCAGGTGTCACTCCTGGGCTTTGAGGCACAAGAGGGGGGACGTGACCCTCAGGAGCTGTCCCATCTCGAGGAATAACCTGGTGCCAGCCAGCGGGAGCCCTCACACCTTCTCTGGGCCGGGCGGGCAGGAGATGAGGGGCTGAACCCGGGGGCCTGGGCTTGCCACCCTCCCTGTGCCTGGCCCCGAGGAGGCTGGGGTTCATAGCTAGCCCTGTGGTGGGGAGAGGGGTGCCACAAACCAGCTCTCTGATATCCTGCCCTCTGGGGGTGCCCCAAAGCTTCTGTCCGCTCATATCCAAATCACCTCTACAGCCCAGTCTCCTCTCCTTCCTCCTCCCGGCACTGCTAGGCCCCCACCCCCACCCCACCCCCACCCCCACCCCCGCTCCTCCCAATCACAACTCCCAGAGCCTGTTCTCCGCAGGGTAAAGCTTGTGTGATTAAAGCAATTCCCACAGAAGCACTTTATTCTTTTCTGAAAGCCCTTAGGCCTGACCCTTCCAGGGCACATTTGCATTTCAAGCAGAGTTTGTATGAGCAGAATTCAGCGTTAATTGGTGGAAATGGGGGGCAATTGTTTGGGGAGGAGACTTTCCCAGGCCCGGCCCTGCTCTCCTCTTTCCTCCCCCGGCGCGGGGAGGGGTGCGGGAGGGGTGCCGGGCGCCCCTGGGAGGGCCCGGCTCGGGAGGAGGGTTACGGAGCCCTGGTTCCCAGAGGCTCCGCTTTCTTCACCAATTGAGAACCCTTTCTGATGGGACCTAAGATGGAGTGCTTTCCCCAAGGTTTGCTCTGTTGTCATTGATTTCCTAACGCCATCACTTCACAGCCCCCAAGACAGATCTCAGTCTCCTAATGGAATATACTCAGCTTTCTAAAACCTGTCACCGGTTTTCCTTGGGCCACAGCGTGGTGGTGGGGGAGGGGGCGTGGCTGCCCGGGAGACCCTCCCCTACTCTCAAACCCCAGTTTTCAAACACCGGACAAGCTGCCGGAAAGATGCATTTTCAAATCTTAATAATGAATGATAGTGTTAATGTATCAGTGTTTCACACAACTGTCTATGTTGGAAATGGCCTCAGGAGAGAGAGCGGGAGAGGAAATTGAGGGGCAGAGGGTGAAAGAATTGGGGAGCAAACAAGGGGCAGCAGAGGGAGAGTGACCGTGTCTCCCAGCTGTCCATCCTCCTGACACGGGAGAAGGTTCCCGAGCTGAGGAGGCAGCTTTATAGAGTGAGTGTGTGTGTGTGTGTGTGTGTGTGTGTGTGTACATAACCGTGCAATGTGTGGGGGCAGCGCCTGACCGATATGTACGCTCCCATCCCAAAGCCTCGCCCCTCAAATGCCGCCCCCGCCCCCCCCCCCCCCCCCCCCCCCCGCCCCGGCCTGGCACCGTGAGCAGGTGCGGGGCTGCCGCCATCGCCTCGCCTAGGACACTGCGCCTGACCCCCAGCAAAAGGCGGGGAGTGAGGAAGGCAAACGGCAGGTGGGGAAGTAGTGGGCGATGCCCGCCGGGAGGATGAGGCCCTGCGCTCTAGGGGAGGGACCTTTCTGTCTCCATCTTGGGTTTGGTTCCTCACAGGCCACCCTGGCCTGGTCCCGGTCCCCTGGGCCTGACCCGGAGGCTGTGCTCACGGGTTTCTCTCTGCCCCTCCAGGTGTGTGCGGCTGCTGTGGCGCCCTGCGCCCCAGGTACAAAAGGCTGGTTGACAACATCTTCCCTGAGGATCCCGAGGTGCGTCACTGCTCCATCTCAGGGCTGCTGGGAGGGGAGCAGGCCCCCAGGGCCCCTTGCTCCTGGGCCCCTCGAGGAGCCGTGGGGGCGGGGAGGAGCTGAAGGCGGAGGGATTTAGGTCTCTGAGCTCAGGGCTCTGGGGTGGGCTTGGCCTGCTTTGGGCCATTGCTGACCTGAGACATCATTCGCACTCATGTCTCCGGGTGACAGTTCCTTGAGCTGCCGACTCTCTTGCCGGGACTGTTCCTGTGTTTAGTGCGGCTCAGGAGCCCATGTCTTCTCCCGGCTCCCCCTGGTGTCTGCCAGGTGTTGGGATGTGCACACAGGACCCCGGGCTCCTTGGCTTCCAAGCCCCCCACCCCCACCCCCCTCAGGCTGCATCCCACGTGTGTGCTTTCAGGAACGTCAGAATCGGATGTACTTGACTTGCTCTCTGGGACTCAGTGACCTCTTCGTGATGGGCAGACAGGGAGGTGGGGGTCCCATTTCCCGAGCCCCCTGGAGATTCTCTGTGGGTTACAGAGCTGCCTTCTCCTTCCTGTTCATCGCTTGGTGCTGGATATCCAACATGTTCTACTTCTGAGTCACTTTCAATAAAGCTTTCATACACACACACATACACACCCATATGTGTGTGTACACATACCTATACACACATGCACAAAAATGCTTTCATGTATATCCACACATTTGTGTACACACAAGTATACACACACACATATACACATTTATAGCACTTACTAGTTTTAGTTCTAGCCAACACACTTTGGGCTAAGTTGTGAGTTTCTGGAGGGTATGAAGTATATCTTAATCCTCTCTCAGTCCCTGAAATCTGCATGCTGCCTGTCACATGCTTAGTGGCACTCTGCCTAATGTTGATGAAACGGAACGAATTTTACCTTGAGACTTGAACTCTGCCGGCCACGGTAGGGCCGCCGAGAGCAGGAACGGTCCGTCTCTTCCAGGACGGCCTGGTGAAGACCAACATGGAGAAGTTGACCTTCTACGCCCTCTCGGCTCCAGAAAAGCTAGACCGGATCGGCGCCTACCTCTCCGAGAGGCTCATCCGGGATGTGGGTCGTCATCGATACGGGTAAGTAGAATGGGGAAGGGAAAAGGGTATTTTCAGAACCCATGTTATACGTTTAGGGTAAACCTTTAAGACATTGATAGTGGACCGGATGATTGCCTTTTGCTGCTCTGCATATTCTCCGCCCATCGCGGTCCGTGCTGATGAAAAACACCTTGAAATTCACAGCTTATGCTCTGCCTGCCCACTTCTGGCTGTCATCCCTGATGCTAAACACACACGAGCACCGAGTTCACAGGCAGGTGGGCTGGGTGGGGAGGCAGTGGGGCAGAAGAGGGTGCATTTGCCACTGGGTCCGACATCCAAGGTTCATGCCCATATGGTCAAACCGTAAATCCAGGTACCTGCACGACGGCCTTTCTGTGTGCAAATATTCTGCTCTCCCAACCCTCCGTGACGAGGAAGGTGGTGATGGTGTTGAGGGAGGCACTGGGTAGGGGAAGACCGGGAGGGTGAGGAGAGAGATCAGCTCTAACAGCGTTTTCTTCTCTAAATGGTTACGATTAGAGCCCCCAGGGAGGCTTTCCAGACTTTAAATACGTAGATGCTGCAACGGCTGCTTTTAACAGGACGATGCCAGTTTTGAATGGCAGATCAGAGGGCAGTGGACAGTTCTAAGTGGCTCTGCTGACCACAGAATATTTTCACCGAGAGAACTGCAGAGAGGGCAGGCAAAATTTGTATTAATGTTTAATGTTATTGCTTGCATATTGGCTTCAGGCTCAATCTAGGATAAAGTCATTTTTGCTTGTGTCCACCTGCTTTGCTGTATGTTGAGGCGATTTATATAATCAGCATGGACACTATATTCTTGCCTTTTTTTTTGAGTGTGCGACCTAATTTTATTCTTTAAAATGGTCATAGAAATGAATAGGCTTTGGTCTTGCTTTTGTGCCAGGACAGCTTGATCTCAGATTGGCTGGTGGGTCCTGCAGAGGCGAGGCCCTCCTCATGCCGTCAGCGCAATGCAAACCTTTCCACTCTGGTTCTCCATCTCCCTCAGCAGGAGGAAGGGGCCTTGAAGGGAGGTGGTGCTGTGGGCAGTGGTGGGAGCCCATGGAGGCGTCAAGGGGAGGGCAGAGAGCCAGGGTGATTGACAGCCAGTCCATCTGGAGTGGGTCGAGAGCAGGCTTGGCAGGTGTGGTGGGCCTTGCTGGGTGGAATGGGGAGTCAGGAGCAGGTTGTGGAAAACTCTAGAGGTCAAACTGAGGAGGTTGGATTTTATTCTAAAGGAGCTAGGAAAGCGCAGTTTCGGGTCCGTGTTTTGAAGATCACAGCTGGCAGTGTTAATGGAAGAACCCGAACAGAAAGGACGGGAACCAGGGAGACATTGTCAAGGCCACGGCTCTGAGTGATTCTTAGGCGATGGCTGGCCTTGCGACAGCTGCCCCTCTCTCCTGCCTGCTGGACTTCATCTCCGCCCCTGGATCTGTGTTTTCTCTCTAAGTCTGGTTTCCACGTTTTGCATGGCCTGCTTCTCCTTTCCTGGAGGCTCAGTGCCTCCCTGGCTCCTGGGGCCACTCCTCCTGAGCACAGGGCGTTCAAGCAGCACCAGCTGCCTCTTCTGGAATTCAAAGCAAGGGACTGCCTGCCTCACTCCTGCACACCAGAGCCTCTGTGTACTTTCCTCAGCTGTTGTAACTCATCTTCCGCCTTGACCCTTGACCCTGAGTTCCTGTTGTTGCCAACCTGTGTCCTCTCCAAGACGTGGTTGCTGCCCATGAACCCCAGTCCATCCCAGAGTCCTTGGGTCCTGCCCGCCTCACCCGCTGGGAAGCCCAGCTATTGCATCACCTGCTGCTGTGGTCTGTCACCTGTTCTTGCCTTCTCCCTTGGGCCCCTGCCGTGGGCTAGTCCTCAGCACCTCCTTCCTGCCCCATTCCGCTCCAAGGACCCAGTCAGGCCAGCTCAGGTTCCCAGACCAGTTGCTACACTGGACACCTTCCAGGATACCAAGCCCAGATCAGATCTCTGCTTGGACCGGCCTGTCTGACCCTAGTCCTGCTGAGCAGGTATCACCCTGAGAAGCCAGTACTCTGCTCCCATTGAGAGTGTAGGACATACCCTGGTAGGTTATGGTAAGAAAGGACCAAGGCAGCAAGCATTGGACTAGGGGGGTTCCAGGGTCCCATTGACTTCTAATCTAAGATTCTTTGCAAAGTTCATAGTCACAATCCTGCCATCCTTACTATTGGGATCAAAGATGGGGAATGAAGAAGAGTGTGTTCACAGATGTAGGCTTTAATATTCGTTACTTTCAGTTTCACTTCTACCATAATGTTGACTTTCCCTCAGAGTTTCCACTCCTGGTCAGTAGCCAATTTTTCTTTTTTTTCTAGCAAAGGATGGTTTTTTCTTATCAGGACTTTTCTGGGAATTTTTTTACAGGAAAAGGAAAAGCAACAATCTAAGCTCTGGGGTTTGGAAGGCCTTCTAGTTTCTTCTCTTGCCAAACCCCACCCCACCCCTTCCTTTCCCCTCATGTAAACTCTATAAAATAATGGTGAAACCCTTCATACAGAAGGCCGCCGGGATGATTCATCAGAGAAGAGAATTCCACGCTGCCCGCCCCATTTCCCACCTGCCGCGTTTGATTAGCAGAAGGTGCCCAGGTTTGTCTGCAGGGGGAGTCTGTCCCCTTTGGAAGGGCCCCAGCCCTGCAAGACTCAGTCTGATTCACTGGCCCACAGAGCAGACCTGAAACATGCTGGAACAGGGCCCGCAGGCATAGCAGGTTTCCTGGGCTGAGACTGTGATGGCCTCTGAAGGTCAAGGCTATAATGACAAGGGCAAGGCTATAGTGAGCCAGGAATGGCCAGTCCTCGGAGCAGGGAAGAATGGTGACTTTGTTCACAGAAGGAGCTCAAAGACCCAGTGCTGCCTCTGTATTTCAAAGACACTCTGTAGATAAGAGCATGACCTGATCTATTTGTGAATGTGCCCAGGGATGACTATTTTGGAATATTTAAGAATATTTTATTCTAATAATAGTAAATGCAATTTAATAATAGTTGACAGTTCACAGAGATAAAAGAAATAAACATTTTATAAGCATGGACAGGAAAATTTTCAGAGTAGAGAGGCAGTGTTTCTTATGGTTGCTCAGTGTAAGAGTTAGCTCAAGGGTACCTAAGAAATGGTTTCTAATGTCTCAAAAAAACAACAAAACCCAAAACATTTAGAAGATGCCATGACTGCTGTTATTTTATATGCTTGGTTTGCAAAGCTGACTCATGTGCAAGACAGTTTTGATGCACAAGAGATGAAATTAAGTGGCTGCCACAAGAAATATTAGGGAGCCTTGCATTTTGGTCAGTGCAGTTCCCATCAAAATGCTAATGTTATTTTTCTCAGAGCTAGAAATAATCCTAAAATTTATATGGAACCACAGAAGACCCCAAGGAGCCAAAGCAATCTTGAGAAAGAAAACACAGTTGGAGGTATCATGCTCCCTGATCTCAAACTATACTCCAAAGCTGTAATAATCAAAACAGTATGGTACTAGCACAAAAACAGGCACAGATCAATGGACTAGAATAGAGAACTCAGAAATAAGCCCCTGCTTATATGGTCAACTAATCTATGACAAAGGAGGTAAAGATATACACTAGAGCAATGACAGTCTCTTCAACAAGTAGCATTGGGAAAATTGGGCAGATACATGCAGAGAAATGAAACTGGACCACTCTCTTAAAATACCAATGGCATATTTCACAGACCTAGAACAAACTTTCCAAAAATTCATCTGAAATAAAAAAAGACCCCGAATAGCTGCAGCAATCCTGAGAAAGAAGAACAAAGTAGGTGGGATCTCAATATCAGATATCAAGCTGTATTATGAAACTGGACCACTCTCTTATACCATATACAAAAATAAACTCAAAATAGCTTAAAGATTTAATTGTAAGCCCTGGAACCATAAAACTCCTAGAAGAAAAAATAGGAAGTAAACTTTATCTGACATCAGTCTGAGTAAAATCTTTTTGGTAATAGTCCCTCGAGCAAGGGAAACAAAAGAAAAAATAAACAAATGGGACCACATCAAACTAATAACCTTCTGCATAGCAAAGGAAACCTTCAACAAAATAAAAAGGCAACCTACTGAATGGGACAATATATTTGCAAATGTTATATAGAGGTTGATATCCAAAATATATAAGAAACTCATACGACTCAACAACAAAAAATGAACAATCCAATCGAAAAAATGGGCAGAAGACATGAAAAGACACTTCTCCAAAGAAGAAATACAGATAGCCAACAGACATATAAAGATGTTTAATGACACTAATCATCAGGAAAATGCAAATCAAAACCACAATGAGATACCGCCTCACACTGGTCAGAATGGCTGTTAATCAAAAAATCAACAAATAATGTGTTGGCAAAGATGTGGAGAAAAGGGAACCCTCAGGCACTGCTGGTGGGACTGCAATTGGTGTAGCCCCTATGGAAAACAGTACCACATGGAGTTTTCTCAAAAAACTGAAAATAGAACTACCATTCAACCCAGCAATCCCAATTCCGAGTATCCAAATGAGAACACTAATTCAAAAAGGTATATGCACCCCCTTTGTTCATTGCAGCATTATCTACAGTAGTCAACATATGGAAGCAACCTAGGCGTCCATCAGTAGGTGAGTGGACAAAGAAAATGTGATATCACATTTGTGAATGTGAATCTGCCCAAGTTCCCCTCATTTTCATGGCAACGCTTTAGTCATGTGGCCTCACCTAGCAGCAAGAGAGGCTGGGAAGTGTTCCCAGTGAGCAGCCACAAACTCAGCTAAAATTCTAACACACACACACACACACACACACACACACACACTGGAATATTATGCAGCAATAAAAATAATGAAATCTTGCCCTTTGTGACAACATGGATGGGTCTAAGTGAAATAAGCCAGGCAGTGAAAGATAAATATCATGTGGCTTCACTTATATGTGGAATCTAAAAACAAAACAAAACAGGCCTGGCCAGGTAGCTCAGTTAGTTAGAATATTGTCCTGACATGCCAAAGTTGTGGATTTGATCCCTCGTCAAGTCATATACGTACAAGAATCAACCAATGAATGCATAAATAAGTGGAACAATAAATCAATGTTTTTCTCTCTCTCTCAAATCAATAACTAACAATTTTAGAGGGATGGTTACCAGAAGAGAGGGAGGTGTGGATGGGTAAAAAGAAGAAGGGGGATATAGACAATAATATTGTGATAAGTTTACATGATGACAGAAGATTACTAGAATTAGCTGGGTGATCGATCACATTGTAAGGTATAAAAATGTCAAATCACTATATTGTACACCTGGACCTAATATAACCAATATAAGATTATATACCAACTATACTTAAATTAAAAAATAAGTTTAATAAATTATTTAAAAGTCAACTGACCAAAAATAAAAAATAAAAGAAATAAAAAGAAGACAGAGATTCGCTAGCAAAGGATTTTTAAATACTTGCCTAACATTAAAACATGGATATGATTTGGCTTGCCACATAAAGAACAGACCTTTGAATTCATCCTTTATTATATATACTTGAGGCCTGATGCACGAAATTCATGCAAGAGTAGGCCTTCCTTTCCCCGGCTGCTGGCACCGGCTTCCCTCTGGCACCCTGGACCTGGGCTTCCCTTGCAGCCCCGGCTTCGTCCGGAAGGACGTCCAGAAGGACGCTGGTCTAATTAGCATATTACGCTTTTATTATTATAGATAGAGCACATGAGCCTGACTTGAGAGTGTCAGGCAGCTTTAACACATTAAAAGCCCGTGGGGACAGCTTTCCCACAGTCTTTGAGATGGGTCTTGTGCTGCTTGCTTTTGACTGAGAGCCATTCACTTGACTCTTGGGCACCCCAGTTAGGTTTGGGGGTTCTCCATTCACCTTGCCTCCCCTGCATTTTCTCTGTAGGGGGAGTACTTTCCAATTCCATGTGGTTTGGCTCTACAGGTAGAAGGCCCACACTCCGAGCCCATGGATGCTTGTGAAGACCTCCCCTGTGGGAGGATAGAATCGTTTCAACTCTTACTTCTTCTCTTTCCTGTGAAGGCAGTCACTTGGTTTGCTTTGGATTGCTCAGGACTCACGCTTATTTGCCTCATCGGGTTCTAAAGCCCTCCCCAGCGTGATTATCAGATGCTGATGTTATTTAGGGAACAGAGAGACTCAAAAATACAGTGGCTCCAGCAACATGGAAGTGGGTTTCCTTTCTCTCCTGTCACAGTCCAGGCGGGGTCTGTGGGCTCTGTGCCCAGTGAGGTCATCCAGGGACTTTTGTCTCTGGGTGCCCAGCTGTTGCCATGTGGGACCAGCAGAAGGAGGAAAAGAGAGGACATGAAAGACAATCCTGTCCTATAAGCAAGTCATGCTGACATCGCTCACCTCACTTCCCCTCATTTTCATGGCAACGCTTTAGTCATGTGGCCTCACCTAGCAGCAAGAGAGGCTGGGAAGTGTTCCCAGTGAGCAGCCACAAACTCAGCTAAAATTCTAAATTCCTATGGAAAAAGGGGAAAGAGATTCCAGGGGTGACATCTAGCATTCTGCCCCAGAAATTTAACTTCTTAAAAAAAATTATAAAGATTTAAGACAACATAATTCCTGACACACTTGCAGCAACCTCCTCATTAGGAGTGAAAGATGGCCTTTTAAAAAAAGTGAACATCCACCTTGTTTCCTTTAGAATGCAAATGGCTTGTAAGTGGGAAAAGTATCTTTCAACATTCACTTTATCGGACCATATGCTTGTTTTGCCACTATCATGGAACACATGTTGGAGTGAGCGTAGACATGCACTCCTCATTCTCAGGAAGAATTTGGCTCGTGGCATTTTTCTTGGGATTTAAGAGAGGCATTGAGGAAGACCAAGGCCGCCGGGATGACGGGGGTTGTCCGGTGAAGGCTGGTTTTGGAAGGATTGCTTATTTTTAGCACGGAGAAGAGAATAAGAAAAATGAGACTGTTGTTTTCAAGCAGTTGAAGGACTGGCAGGTAGGAAAAGGTTCAGTCCTCTTCTTGCTGCTCCTAAACGTAGAATTGTGAGTAAAGGATAGAAGTTATTAGGATTTGCTTGAAACATAAAGAAGTTTTTCTCTGGTTGTCAAAACACAGGATGGGCTGATTGAACTGGTAAGCTATTCACCATTGGATGCTGTCTAGTCCTAGTTCTGAAGGCATTCACTCAGGTTTTAGACTTTAGAATTGAGCCAGTGAGGGAGTTGGAACTGACACAACCCATATTCTTCCTAAGGTGGAAATAATTTTAACTCTGTGGCTGTCTCATCCTCCATGAGGTCAAAATGTCCCCGAGGTAGGGTGCCACTCAAATATGGTGGTATCATCAACCATATTGTTTGTGTAGATCATCATAGAACGGAGATCTTCAAACACAAGACTTGCTAATTTTATATTCCTCAACGGTCCCAGGCCCATCTCAGATTCTTCATAAACTGTCTTCATAAAGTTCTTCACTGCCTCCCTCCCCAGAGCCATCTCTTTTCTTATTTGGAACCTCATGGGATGCCTTACACGATTTTCTTGTAGCATTTCTTATTTTCCCTTTAGAGGAGATTTCTGGGTACTTATCTCATCGTTGGACTCTAGGCTCTTTAACTTGAAGGACTTCTTCATCCTTACGCCCCCTGCAGCGAGTAGGCCAGAGCTTTTCCTCAGTGGCTGCTCAACAGACACTCCTGGACTTGGATCACATCATTCTCTGATCTCACTGGATACTTGGTTCAGAATTTGCTCTTCTGGGCACCTGTCCTTTTTGCGTGTGTTTACCCATGAAATGGAACACTTCATCTGTCCCCATGTTCTTCAACCGTAAGATGAGGGGCTGAGAGGTTGGCCTTGAGGCCTCCTTCCAGCTCCGATTCTCAGCCTGGAGTGGGCACTGGATGGAATGGCATCAGGCATTGACAACTTGGAGAAGAGCCTCATTACCCCGATGCTGCCCAGGAAGTCACTGTGCGGCCATCTAGCTTGCCCCGCCCCGTCAGGCAGTGCGGGTGGAATGGACGTGGGGCGGTGGGATGGCATTGGTGCTGTTTCCCCAGGTACGTGTGCATCGCCATGGAGGCGCTGGACCAGCTGCTCATGGCCTGCCACTGCCAGAGCATCAACCTTTTCGTGGAGAGTTTCCTCAAGATGGTGGCCAAGCTGCTGGAGTCAGAGAAGCCCAACCTGCAGATCCTGGGCACCAACTCGGTAAGGAGCTGCCCCAGGGGCTCTGGAGGTGGGAGTGGGGGTGGAGGAGGGTGGGACCTCTGGGTCAGCGTCAGGATCCATTCCTATTTGCTCTCTGACCAGGAGTACCGCTCAGTGCTTGTCTTAACGTTCCCCTTTGTGTGAATACAGGTATGTTTAGTTTTTTATTTGACTAAAAATATAAGATTTATATTATAATTTATATAACTATATCCTAGATACAATCAATTTAAAAAAATAAAATTCACCACATTACAGCATATGATTCAGTGGTTTTAGTATAGTCACAAGGCTGTGCAACCATCACCATTATCTAATGTATTTATCTTTAGACTGATGATCTTCGAACTTTTTTTAGCAATAGATTTTCCCCTTAAAGAATTTTAAGTGGGGCCCTAAGACATATAAAAATAGATCGAAAGGGATGGGAGGGGTGCCTGGCACCCTCACAGCCCAGCCCGTGGCATCATGGGACATGCTTTGAAATCTAGTCCAGGTCATGCCTCTTTCAAAACTAGAATAAACTGATATCCATGGGACAGAGGTGCCAGATATGTAGAGACCTCGCGGGGAAGCAGGAATCAGGGCTTCTGGCTTAGTTCTGCCCTTACCTGGCTGGGCAACCTGGAGAGAGTTATCTGTGGGCCTCGGTATTTTCATGGATATGATGAGCAGGCTGAATGGTCCAAGCTCTACAACGCTGGCCTCAGTACAGTGACTGCTGTCATAAGAGGTTATGGTTCAGGGAGAGAAGAGCCATTAGATGTGTCGAGAACCGCCAGCTTCGTATGTGTGTCTATCCCTGCGGGAATATTCCGGTTGCTTTCTTCAATATCTTGCCCTCTCTCCTCTTCCCTCTTCAGGGCAAACTCTCAGCTCCAGGTCTTCAGGCAGCCTGGTGTTAAAAGCTCTGATAATGCAACGATTTTACAGATATCACACAGAAATGTGTAAGGATTGCCTTCTTAGCACTCCCCTCCTGCCTTTTCTGAATTTTTATTGCATATAGAACAGCTGCTTTCCTGTTCTATGTAAGTTGATTTAACCAGGAAATGATCTTCCAGTTTTCCTTTTTTACCAAAAGTCACAACCTGTGCCCTTCTCTTCGCTCTGTGAGCCAGCCGCCTTTGACAGATGACATGGACAGTAGCCGAGGGTGAAGTCTTTTGTCAGGTTGCCCTGGCAACAGCTTCAGATACGGTTTCCCTGGTCCTGTTTCAGATAACTGTAGTCTAGAAGAGAAGATCTGAATGGAAATAAACCAGTCACCCAGAGGGCGTGTCCCCCTGGGGGACACAGAAGCAGGTGGCCAGCAGCTCTTGCTTCCCCCTCAGCGAATCCTAGCCCTGGGTGGGCCTTTTATAGGCGACAGCCTGAAAATTCAGGGCCCTGCAAATTCCTCGATTCTCCATCACAGTGAATCATTTCATCAGCAAGACAGCGTGTCAACTAATGGTCACTGCACTGCAGACAGTGAGGAGGATGTAGGGACAAGCAGCTCTAAGTAAGTGAAGTCAGTGATTACGGTAGACTCGGAGTCCAGCTTTGGAGGCAGCCTTTGCTGCTGTCTCATCAGATGCTCTTTCCAGCTCTCTGAGTCTGGAAGCTTCTTGGACCTTCCCAAGAAGAGCATTCTCTTGCTCCCATCATTTTAGAGCTGCCGGCATGCTAGTGCCTGATATAATCTTGGTGTCGAGCCTGCGTTTCAACTGGTGTTCACGGGGATTCGAGGCTTTGTGGGGGCAGGGGGGCTGCAGGAGCAGGTCTGGGACTCCACGGAAGCTTGCAACTTTTCACTCGGGTAAAGGGTTTTGCTGCCCGAAAGTTGAAAGAAAGACAAAGAAGCGGGGGGGGGGGGGGGGGGGGGGGGGGGGGAGAAAGAGAGAGAAAAGAAAAAGCTGAGCTCATCTACCACCCGCATTTTGCTGGGATTGCTGCCCGAAACGGAGGCCCAAAGCAGTCAAAGAGCTCATCTGTGCTCGCACAGCTGGGGCACTGCATTTAGATGATTTATTCAGCCTTGTGGCGTGTGTTCTCTTCTCGACGGGCCCCACCCAGTGTGGGGTCCTCTCCCTGGAGCACAGCCTCCCTGTGGTCAGGCTCACCCGGAGTCACCTCTGCTCCCGCTCTTGCTCTTCCCGCAGACCTGGTTTTGCTGCCTGAATCCTTCTGCAGAGCCTGTCTTCAGCATCCCGCACCTTCAGGGTCACACCGGGCCAATGACAGAGGCCCCTGCACAGCTTGGGAAACCTACCGATTCCCAGGGCTCAGCCATACCTCCGCCTCAGCACTGTGGAGGGGGCCCGGGGAGTCTATGCTTTAGTTTCTCTTGTGGCACTAGCAACAGTTTTGGGGGCCACTGACCCACTGCAGTCTTAAACCTGCACAGGGTTCCCTCCCCTCTTCCTTTCTTCCTTTCTTTCTTTCTTTTTTTTTTTTAAATATATTTTATTGATTTTTTACAGAGAGGAAGGGAGAGAGATAGAGAGTTAGAAACATCGATGAGAGAGAAACATTGATCAGCTGCCTCCTGCACACCTCCCACTGGGGATGTGCCCGCAACCAAGGCACACGCCCTTGACCGGAATCGAACCTGGGACCTTTCAGTCCACAGGCCGACACTCCATCCACTGAGCCAAACCGGTCAGGGCACTTCCTTTCTTTCTATATTCATTATTTCTCTCTCTATGTCTCCACTATTTTGCTTTCTCTGGTTCCTTCCCTGTGTCCAAACATAAGTTCAAGTCTCTTCCAGTATAAAAACATGTAAACAAACAAGAAAAACAAAAACCCACAACGTTTTCTACACAGCCACAAAATACCTTTAGCTCACCTGAAAGACTATCATTCCCTGATTTTTAAAAGAAATTTAGTCCCAATTCAATTTTTCCTAATAGTCCCAACATTGTCTCGCCTTGCTGTCGTCCAGATCAGGACTCAGTAAAGATCGTGCATTTGCTTTGTTCCCTGTCTCTCAGATCTCAGTCGGTCCCAGCCCCTCTCCTGCCCTCTTTGTGTCTCATGACATTGACCCTTCAAAGAGACCAGGCCAGTGCTTTGTGGGACGCCCCACATTCTGCTGTGTCTCTCACTTCCTTGTGGTGTCATTCATGCTGCTCTCCTGGCAGCTTTACGACCTTCGACCTGGAATTAGATCTGACGGTTTGACTGGATGCGGTTAGAGCCGCTGGCCGTGTTACTTTGTGGGGGTGACCCTGTGGCGGTGTCTGGGTCCCCCTTTCATGGATGCCGAGTGCAGTCCCAGGTTAGGGTGGTGACTTGGGGTCGCTCTGTGGAAAAGCACACGTCCGTGCAGTTAGCCATTGGTGAAACCATGCACATAACAACCATTCCCCACTCATCTTTCGGCTGAGGTTTGGTCTTTGGTGGCGTCTCTCCTGGGTGCCTGCACCTTCTTCCTGCTCCCCTGACTTCCTGGCCCTGTCACTCTGGCTCTCCCCGCCTGGTGCATCCTTCCTCGTTTCTGAGCTGGGCTGAGGAATGGTCCCCCAGGGATGTACGTGTTCTCATCCCTGGAACCTGTGAAAATTACCTTATATCATAAAAGGGATTTTGCCGAGATGATCAAGTTCAGGATGTTGCGATGGGAGATTACCCTGGATTCTCCAGGTGGGCTGATGGAATCACAAGGGTCTTTATAAGAGGGAGGCCAGAGGATCGGGGTCAGACAGACGGTGGCGTGATGACGGAAGCGGAGGGATAGAGAGAAAGAGATGGAAGATGCTACTCTGCTGGCCTTGAAGCTGGGGGAAGGGGACCATGAGCCAAAGGATGTGTGTGGCTTCTGGAACTGTCAGAGGACCAATTTGCATTGTTTGAGGCCACTCAGTTGTGGGGATGTATTATAGCAGCAATAGGAAACACCACGGTTTTTCTCAATGATTCTCTTCCTCCATGCGCCCCTGAAATGTCTGTGGCCTCCAGGGCTGGCCCTCCATCCTCCTCTCACTCTCTGTGCCACCCCTGGGCAATCTCATCGTTTCTCGTGTTTTAAACTGTCATCTAGAAATGCTGCCGTCTCCAGCCAGTGCAGAAATCAACGGGCTGGAGTGGGTTTCTCCGGGGCAGGGCGGATAGAACTGAAACAGCAGGTCCCCGGGCGGCCCCAGCAAATGGCAGAGTCATAGAGCAGAGACAGCCGGTGCCTCCCCAGCTCTGTGCTTCCCAGGCTGAGGCCTTGGGGGCCCGCCCCTCGGGCTGCTCAGGGCCAGAGGGCTCGCCTTCTCGGGCAGCAAGGACTGGGCTTTTCCAGATCTTAAAACCAGTGATGCAAAGAAATCTTGAAAGAGGGGAGACGTGGTAGGGGTAGAAGGAGAGGATGTCTTCGGTCTCAAAATGCCGCACCTGGTAGCCAGGGGATTTGCTGGGAGAGATCACATCAGACTGGGCTGTTTCTCCTGTTTCCGGGAGTCGCTGTAAACAACAGCGACTTGGAGGACTGGGCCCGGGAGTTAAAGTCAAAACCACGTGGTTTACAAGCTCTGCTTTCCCGCTAGGATCCCCTTCGGGAAGCAAAGAGGCAGTGCCCATTTCTCCTTAGGTAGGCAACCAGCAGAAAGGCCTGCGACCCTGGATGAGGGGAGAGCTGGGGTCCTCAGAGCGCCCATCAGTAGAAGGGAAGGCTAACTTCCGCGTGGAGAGGCTGGGCGAGCGCCGAAGGGAGGCCAGCCAGCTCAGCTGCTGTTTTCCAGACCAGGGGAGAGCTGGTTTTGCAATGTCAATATTTGGAGATTCTCTTTCTTTATTGACCCAGGCCCTTTGTAACTCGCAGCTTTCACACAGTTGCGGCTCCTTCCTGTCTGTCCCAGAGCGTTGGAGATGTGTCCCAGCAAGCTTGGCACCCTTGGGAGTGTATAGAGAGCTGACACTTTGATCTTGAAAGGGTGGCCCCAGCAGTACCCATGGCCTTTGAAGTGTCACATGTTCAGGATTTTCAGTTCGTTGCTATGGAGACCTTTCTCATCATTGTAATATTAAAAAAAAAAAAAGAAACCAGTTATTATTTCACAATCTCATGCATTAGGTAAGTGGCATTTTCACAAAAGCCATTTGTAATGTATGAATTAACAATGGTAAGGGTGAGCCCGGCCAGGATGGCTCGGTCAGGGCACATGCCTGGGTTGCGGGCTCGATCCCCAGTAGAGGGGCGTGCAGAAGGCAGCCGATCAATGATTCTCTCTCATCATTGATGTTTCTATCTCTCTTTCCCTCTCCCTTCTTCTCTGAAATCAATAAACATAGATTTAAAAAATAATGGTAAGGGGAAACAGGCAGAAAATTCCTGCTTGTAAAAAAAATAGTGACCAGTGGCACAGGTGACTGGGCCCAGTGAAAACTCACGGGGTGTTGACAGCAAGCCAAAAATGCACTGGGGTGGGGGAGGGGAGGAGGCTAGACCGGTTGCTGTGATGGGCTGGTCATACCAAGTCTGTGAGGCAGCTGCTCTTGTTAACCCCATTTTACAGATGGGGGACTGAGGCACAGGGAGCCTTGGGAACTTGGCCCAGATCAGCTTCCTAGTAAGTGAAGGAGCTGGGGGTTCAGAAATGAAGTTTGGCTCCAGAGGCCTTCTCACAACCCTGACACTACACTGCCTGTTATGAGAGGGACGAAGGCCCTCCTCACTGCGGAACCTCAGAGACCCAGCCCCCTCTGGCAGCCAGGTTTGGGCGCACTGCCCAAGTGGACTTCCACAGTGTGATCCCATGACCAGAGCCCCCACAAAGCACCCCGATTTCACCCTCTGAACCACGAGCACCAAAGTTTCTATGTGGCCTCCCCCTGTCGGCGTGGGAGACTCAGGAACAGCGTGGGGTGGGCCCTTTAGCAGCTGCCCCCACGGGGACACCACAGGTCACCTGGCTGGTGTGTCTGTCCTGCTGGTCCCTCAGGCTCGGAGAAGGGATGCTCCTCCTGTCAACCTGTCACACCAAGGGTTTCTAAGGATGCTCGGAGATCCTGGTACCAAACACGGTGCCTGTTGTATTAGCTGGCCCTGGTGCACCCATAGCATAGTAAACGGGGCACACACCCTCCTATAGCATCACGTGCAGTCTCAGCACTAGACTGAAACGAGGAAGAGTGCTGTCCCACCCTGTTCACCAAATGACCTCCAGTCCCCGAATGGTACGTCAGGGGCATGGCCTCACCTTCCAGCCCCCTGCTCCCTGTCACCTCCGGAGCCCCCGCTCCCACTCTCCAGAGTCAGTCCACTGAGGGGTGGCTGGGGCTCCTCTCTGAATGTGCTGCCCGCATGGTCCACACTGCCCACCTGGGCTCCTCCCCTGTGACGGCCTGTCTGGGTCTGTGTTGGTGGCATGGAAAGGACAAGGGTCACGCTGCCCGGAGCTGCTGGAGCGGCCACAAACAACCACTGTCCCCCTGTCCACCGCAGCACAGTTCCTGGGCATCCGCCGTGCCAGGCAGTGCCAGTGCTGGCCTTTTAACCCCTCGTTTAACCCTGGCAACCACCCAGGCATCAGTCCTAGCGTCCCCATGTTACAGACGAGGGAACAGAGGCTCAGAAGTTACAGGAAGTGCCCACAGCCCCACAGATGACAAGATGCAGAGTGGTGTCTGGCCACAGGCCCAGCAGCCGGAGGCGGAGCACAACTTATTTAAGTAGAAGAACTGTGCTATCAAAATCAAAATTTGAGAAGAAGGCTCAAAATGAAGGTTCTGGCGGGGGGAAAGAGGACAGGAGAGTAAAGACCCAGGGACGCAGAGGGTCAGAGAAGGGAAGAATGAGGGTCTTTTCCAGGGAGGCGAGCAGCTGTGACTGGCCCGGTCTAGAAAAAGGCCCCCAATGACTTGGAGAAGGCATCCCCTGCGGGTTTTCCACCCTCATTAACTTCGTGGCTGTCGCTGAATTTTCCATTTTTAAACATGGGTTGTAATCTCAATTCTAACCTTGCAGCCAACGGGGTCACAGTCAAAGTACTGAGCAGCCTGGACGGCAGATGACAGCCCATCAGAACAGACACCAGCAGGAACCTGCCGCCCGACGGGCCACGCTCCTCACGGCTGCAGGGCACTTTGGGGAGGAGGAAAGTCAATGTTGGCAGTGAAGGGGGACTTGATGGCACATCCCATAGAGATAGGGACGGATGCAGAGAAGCGGCGGAGAGGGGGCTGGAGGGGAAGAGGAGGCCAGGTTGCCTGCGGGTGACCCTGCAGTGTGTCTCAAATGTGGGCCTCGGACGATCAGACCGTCCACCAGTTTCCTGGGACTTTGCGAAAAGGTAAACCCCCGGGCCTTGTCCAAGACTGACAGCATGTCTGGTGGCTAGAATGTGGGTGCTTACCAAGCACCCCCCCGCCCCCCCCCCCCCCCACACACTGTTGTACCGTAGGGTTTGGAAACGAACACCCTCACCCCTTTGGCCCCCTTAATAGAACCAAACTAAGGTCACCCCCAGCCGCTTCTTCATCTGCTGCTTGTTCTTCCCTGTCAGTACTCCCCCCCCACCCCCCCATCAGGCCTGAGGCACTAGCAGAAGCAGCGGGAACCAAAGCCAGGAGGTTTGCAGGGCCGAGCTGCACGGAGGCTGCAGGAGGCTGAGGCCTGGGTGATTCCTCAGGGGCCCTGAGCAGGTTACTTCATGTTTGCGGGTCTCCATCTCTTTGTAAAATGAGAATAACAATCCTAGCTCTCATTTAGAGTCATTTTAAGAAATAAAAGAGATGGTGTACGTAAAAGGCTTAAGGTGGCACCTGCTCTATATACGCTTCTAAGCTTTCATGGCTATTGGCCCGTGAAGCTTGGTCATTCAGTCCTCTGACTTGCATCTGAGTCCACGCTGTCACTACACGTTAGGGACAAAGTCTGGGTTGGACTGTTTCTCCCTCATGATTAGTGGCCTCCTCTGTTTCAGCCTCGTTTTAATTATTCTCAAATGCGTGCACTTTTGCGTACACACAAGTAGTCGGTCTTATTTTAAGCTGCCTCGTCATGTGAGAAGGAAATACAAGTGAAAACATTCAGGACCTCAGTGAATGAAGAGTGGGCTGCTCATCTCACACGCGGGGGGAAACCGAAGTCCCACCCACAGGCCCCCGCCTGGTGGCATAGATCTGCAGCTGGAACCCTACAGCGGCAGGTCCGCTGCGAGTGGGCAGACCCCCTGCCCAAGCCAGGCTTTGGCGGTGGGGAGAGCGGCCTGGGAACATCCTGTTCATGGTTAAGAGCAGCGACGCACCCAAATTTAGCTTCAGACAAACTTAGCCTCAGCCTCCGTATCAGCCCGAGTCTGTGTTCTAGCCTTAGGGGGCTTCTGCAGGTCAGGGAGCCAGGGCTGGCTGTATTGTTGTTTCTAGAACTCCTGAACTCGTGTCTAATCAGTGATCTTGTGATCACATGGACTACCACTACGCCTCTTCCCCATAGCCACACACCATGCAAGCCGTGTCTTTCAGATTTACTGCTAATATCAGTATAGTTGCTTGCAAATATATGTATATATTTTAGATGTAACTTGGAAGAACAGATCACCTTATCCGCTTTGCATGTTGCGATTGAATGTCAGCAGAAAATAAATGTATATTTATTATTGCAAGAACAAAAACTACAATAGTTCATGTTTGTGGAAATTGCTAATGTCATCCAGAAAACACTTAACAACTTTTAAGTAGTTAAATAGGAAAATAGATGGACAATACTGGATATTGTGAGAGCACAGCAGCAAGATAAATTTAGGATAATTAGTGATTAGAGGGTTGGAAATTTCAGTCCCCCCACCCCCCACCCCACAACCTTCAGGGAGAAAAGGGGCTGAAGATTGAGCTCAATCACCAGTAGCCAATGATTTAATCAGTTATGTTACATAATGAAGCCTCCATATACCCCAAAGGTCGGGGTTTGGAGAAGCTCTGGGGATGCAGAGATATCGGTAGGGAAGCTCCTCCCCTTCCCACACACCTGCCCGCCCCCACCCCCCCCCCACCCCCGTCTCTTCCATCTGGCTGTTCTTGAGTTATATCTTTTTATACTAAACTGGTAATCTAGTAAAAGGCTTCCCTGAGCACTGGGAGCCACTATAGCAAGTGAATCAAACCCAAGGAGGGGGTTGAGGGAATCTCCCATCTCTAGCTGGTCAGTCAGAAGCACAGGTGACAGCCTGGACCTGCCCTGGGTTCGAGGGGGCCAGTCTTATAGGACTGAACCCTCGGCCATGGGGTCTGATGTGCTCTCTGGGTCAGTCGTGTCAGAGCTGAGCTGAAGTCTAAGATACCCAGCTGGTGTCTGGAGCATGGCTTGTCAGCGCCGTGGAAACCACACACACACCCCACCCCACACTGGAGTTGGTACTAGAATCATCTCAATTGTACATCCTTTCTGAACCCACAAAAACATGGTAGCAATTAAATAATTCAGGTCAGAATAATGGAGGATATATTTCATCTAAGCTTTTTAGAGTAGTTTGCACTACTGAATTGATAACACATAAAATAACCTATGAGAATTATATTTAATTTTTTAATAATTTAACTCCACTTAGTCGGTGATTCTTGCTTCTCTATGGGACTCAGTGGAAATCAAGTCCCTGTTTAGACTTGCAAATGTGCAGCTTGGTGACGGCAGAGGCACCTGGCAGCGGAGGATGCGGAGCTTAAAGATGTTCTCCAGTTTTCAACAATCAAATGCGATTACACTTTTTAATCAAATTTCAGATGTTCTTGTTTTCAGGGTGCGTTCTAGGGGAGCTATGTGCTCCCATGAGGGCTTCCCATGTCAGTGTTGGTCCTCGCACCTCTCAGCCTGTGGGTGCGCCTGGTGCAGTTCTGGGGGTCACAGGAAGCCAGGGAGCCCCTTCACTTTGTCTTCGCTCCCATCCCCCACTCACCCCAGGCCTATTGTGTAGTCAGGAGCTGTGAGCAGGATTTGGAACTCGGTGTGCTGTGGGAGGCGGACCAGAGCCGGGTCTGGGATGCGTGGTTCCTGGGGTGTGGCTGTCCCCTGGCTTTCATACAGCAGGGCCCTGGGGCCACCAAGTCCCAGAACTCAAAGGCGGGGAACACAGAGGTCACCTCTCCCGTGCATCTCTCTCTCCTCCCGGGTAGTTTGTGAAGTTTGCCAACATTGAGGAGGACACCCCGTCCTACCATCGGAGCTACGACTTCTTTGTGTCTCGCTTCAGTGAAATGTGCCACTCCAGCCACGATGACCTGGAAATCAAGACCAAGTGAGCAGCGAGGGCGAGGGGGCGTGCGCAGCTGATGATGGAAGCGTGGAGGGGTCTTACAGGGTTCCCAGCCCGTGTGTGTCTGATTCCTCTGGGGCAGTGGTTCTCAACCTTCCCGATGCTGCGACCCTTTAATTCAGTTCCTCATGTTGTGGTGACCCCCAATTTCATTGTTACAAATGGAACATAATTAAAGCATAGTGATGAATCACAAAAACAATATGTCATTATATATGTGTTTTCCGATGGTCTTAGGCAACCCCTGTGAAAGGGTCGTTCGACCCCCAACGGGGTCGCGACCTACAGGTTGAGAACCGCTGCTCTGGGGTTTGCCTCTCTCAGACGTTCCTGGGGAGGAGAGAGCACCTGGTGGAACATGGGTGGGCAAGCGGGCAGTGCTGGGCTCCCAACGCGCGCTTTCTAAAGGAGCAGCCTCTGGGGCAGGAAACTGGGTGGATGTGAGATAATGGGCCTGGGAGGCCAATTTGAGAGCCAGTGACAGACATGCACACACAGGCACATCCCCATGCGCTCTTGCACATCCATTTATACACCCGGAAACATCCCCTCACCATTAGCCATCCAAATATCCACCCACCAAGCCAAAGCCAAGTCCTCCCGTTGGCCGATGCCACTGCCCCCTGACTTCTCCACTCTCCCCCACTCACTCCCCTCCGGCCACAAGGCCTCCTGCTGCCCGGGGGCTTGGCACTGTCTGTCCCTGTCCCGAATGCTTCCCTGTGGATCCGCACGGCTCCCTCCACCACGTTCAAGCCTGGCTCAAAGGTGCCCTTGTCAACAACACCTTCCCTGAACTTCCCCCCACACCCTCCCCTTCTCCCTCACCCGGCTCCGTTTTATTCTCCTATGGTCCTCATCCTCTTCGGACATGTTTCTTAATTTACTCGCTATGTTTCTTATTCATTGTCTGTCTCCCCCTGCCGCTAGCATGTAAGCCAAGAGAGCCTGGTAGCCGGGTGTGTCTCCCTCCGATCCCCCCTTCTCACTCCTAAGTTGCTCAGAGCCCTGCATTTGGCCTTGTAGTTCTTGGCAGCACTGTCAGCTCCTATATCTTGGGCTCAAGCTGGAGCAAACCCAGCTGAGGACGAAAGAAAGGGCACCTGAAGCCACTGCCACCTCAGGGATGAAGCTGGGTGGTACCCGGGCAAAGGCAGCCCGAGGGCATGGCCTCCTGGGCTGGTAGCCAGCCAGGAGCCCGAGTCCCAGGAAGCGTCGAAGGCCCCACCCTGCCTTTTGATGGATGAATGTACCCCTCACCCCACACTTGCCACAGAAGCTGGACTTCTCAGGGTTCGAGGGCTTCATGGCCCCGTCTCACCCTTTTCCTTCCAGGATCCGAATGTCGGGCATCAAAGGGCTGCAAGGGGTGGTGAGGAAGACGGTGAATGATGAGCTGCAGGCCAATATCTGGGACCCACAGCACATGGACAAGATTGTCCCATCGCTGCTCTTCAACTTGCAGCACGTCGAAGAGGCCGAGAGGTAAGCAGGCGAGGCTGGAGGTCGGACAGCAGACCACAAGCCCTCGCAGGCTGCCCGTCCCAGCTGCCGGGGAAGCGCAGGGCGTGGGCTTTGCTAAAACCGAGCTCTGAGGCCGGGGATCTTGGCTTGGTGGCCTGTTCTGCAGTGAGTCCAGGGCCAGCTCTCTGCAGCCCGTTGTGCCCATTAAGGTCTGCGTTCATGGAGGCAGGATGGTAATGGTGTGGGCTCCCTGGGATGCGGGGCTCCTTGTTTGGTAAGAACCAAGACTCAGGGACCTCTTCTCTCTGGAAGCAGCAGGCCAAGGAGGTTTTAAAAGGCCTTGTGTGGCTCCACTTCCTGAGGACTTTCCCTCCCTGACCTTCCTTCCTCCCTCACATCCTAATGGTATTTCGGGCCCTGAAAACAGGCCTGCTTGACCAGACAGTCCCCAGACCTGGCACTCACCCTGTCCCCACCCCTTGCGTTTCTTCTCTGCGGAGTGGGGTGCAGGGGAAGGTTCACGTCCCTGCCCACCTTGGCTGTGCATGAGGCTGGCTGAGGGTGTGGGTCCCGCGCTTTCTGTCAGTTGAGCCTGTGCTGCTAGTCAGGCAGGGAGAGGAAGTGTGCCCTCTGGTGGCTGAGTCTGGAATCGCACCTCCACTGACAAGATTGGCCTGTGGTCTCAGGGCCCCGAGTCCCAGGGATCCTTCTGTCCAGGTTGGGCCCACCTCTGTGGCTCAGTAACCTGAGCCAACCACTGTGCCTTTCTCCCCTCCCCTTCTCCTCTCCCTTCTCCTCTCTCCCACTTTCCTTTGCTTTCCGCTCTTCTGCCCACCTGTCTTCGTATCACACATCTTTGTCTTCTGAAGCCTCAGGGGCATGGAGATACTCACGGCCGGGCCTCCCCTGCCCCTGGTGCTCAGGGTACCTGTCCTCCTGACAGAGGCACATCAGGCCTATCCCTAAGGATCTCCAGGAAAAAGCCTCTCCCTTCTCCCACCATCTTCCTCCACTCTGGGTGTCTACCCCATATAGTTTCTGAGCCGTGACATCTCCCCTGTGACCTTCATCAAATTCCTGCTTGTCCCACTGCCACCACTTGCCTGGGTGCAGCACAGCCTCCCAGGCACACACAGAGCCGGGTCCCGGCTTGGCCTCCATCCTTCACCCACGAGGCTGTGTGCTCCCACAGCCGGTCCCCCTCGCCCCTCCAAGCGCCGGAGAAGGAGAAGGAGAACCCGGCAGAGCTGGCTGAGAGGTGCCTTCGGGAACTGCTGGGCCGGGCTGCCTTTGGCAACATCAAAAATGCTATCAAGCCTGTTCTCATGTGAGTCCTACACCACCCCTTCCACCCCGTCCCCCCCAACCCCCAAGCGAACAGTTTCGGAGTTTCGGGTCCTGGCATCTAAGGAGGTGATATGGTTGTGGTGCTGTGGCCAAGTCGGTCCCTTCTCTGTGCCTGTGTTCGTTGAATTAGGACAACACAAGCTACCACACAGCGGCCAAGTGCAGCTTTGGGGAGAGGAGTTGGTAGGAGGGGCCCCGAAGCTGAAGGAAGGTGCCCGGTTAACTCCTAAAGCCACAGCTTCCTTGACCTCCTTCCAGCCCTGGGGCTGGGACCGCCCTGGGTCTTCCCTTCTCTCACCTGGGGCTCTGTGAGGGCTGGGGCTCTGGGAGGTGCCCTCTCCCCCCAGCGTCTCTCTCCTCCTTAACGTCACTCTGCATGTCATAGCTGTCCCCCCGTATTTCCCTCCCTCACAGCCACCTGGATAACCATTCTCTGTGGGAACCCAAGGTGTTCGCCATCCGTTGCTTTAAAATCATCATGTATTCAATTCAGGTACGGCTTGTCCCCCGGCCAAGGGACTTCTGGGGCAGGAAGTGCGCTTGTAGACAAAGCCAGCTTCCAGACCGGTTCTGCGGACCCTCACTGTGAAGCGTGGCCAGTTTAGCTTTATTTCTAATCCATCACAGACCAATACTTTACAAAGTACAATTTTTAAAAATCCATATAGTGTACATGAAAAATTCGTGAAAGTTCAAGCCCATAGGCCGTGCTTGGCTGCCACGCATTGTCAAGTTGCCTATGAAACGCCGACTCTCAAATTCTGTACTGATCTCAGAATGAACCGGCACCAGGCAGATCTGGAACTGTCACCAGGCCACGGGCCACACTTTGAGCAGCACTAGGCTAAGCCCGTGTCCTCCTGCGGCCCTTACCAAGGAGACATGGGGGAACGGAAAGGGTGACAATAGTCTAAAGTGGACTTTTGCCCCATTTGGGGTGAAAGGGCCCAGGCAAAGCAGGGACACCCAGGTCTTCACTCGGTTGGGCTTTGTTCCTTGTTGGACCGAGGGGGAGGGGCTCAGGGAAAGGCCCCGTCGTCCACCCCACCTTTGGGTCCCAGGCCGGGGCTGCCCGGCTCAGAGGCCACATGGGGGTGCCATTGGGGACCAGCACGTCTTCCTCCCCCCAGCCGCAGCACTCCCACCTGGTTATCCAGCAGCTCCTGGGCCACCTGGACGCCAACAGCCGCAGTGCGGCCACCGTGCGCGCGGGCATCGTGGAGGTGCTGTCGGAGGCCGCTGTCATCGCCGCCACCGGTTCTGTGGGTAAGGCGGCCCTGGGAGGCGTGGGGGCTGGGACCCCTCCGGGACGAAGAACTGCCCTTGGCTGGAGGCTGCCTGCCCCTCCCCGCTTTCAGAAAAGGGCAAGGGAGACGCCTTAGAGAGGGGTCAGGGCGGGGAAGCCGGGGAGAGGAAGCCCTGGTCGGGGTGCAGGGCAGGGAAGAATGGAGGGGGCCAGCCCTGAATGCTGGGTCCCCACCCCGCCGCAGGGCCCACGGTGCTGGAGATGTTCAACACGCTGCTGCGGCAGCTGCGGCTCAGCATCGACTACGCCCTGACCGGGAGCTACGACGGGAGCTACGACGGGAGCTACGACGGGGCAGGCGTCAGCCTGGGCACCAAGATCATCAAGGAGCACGAAGAGCGCATGTTCCAGGAGGCGGTCATCAAGACCATAGGTGCGGCCCCAGCGAGGGGCGTGGTCTGTGGGTGGGGCATGGCCCCGGAGGGGCGTGGTCCAGGGATGGCACCCCGGGGACTTCGGTCCAAGGCATTGCAGCATTGTCCTCTGTGCATGTTGCTCACCAACACTGGAGGGGAGTAGAGTCCGTCCGTGGTGCATGCAGCGCACGGACTGCCCCAGTCAGGCTGAGTGGGCGCCCGGACTTGAGGTCACAGGCTAAGAGAGGCAAACTCTTCCTGCGCCCAGTCTCCCGAGGCCCGCCTGCTGCTCCCAAGTGTGAGGGATCGGAGAGGTGATGGGGAGGGAGGAAAAGGAAAGGAAGGAAGAGGAAGGGAGCGAGCCATGGAGGACATGTGCATGCGCTGGGGCGAGGGAGGAACTACAAAGCCACCTCATGTGTAAGGCTCATCACCTCCGGAGCCATTGGAGCGTCCCCCAGCTCTGAGAAGCAGGCAGGGCAGGAATCACCCCAGTTCACAGCGAGCCGCTGAGATTACGGGGCTGCCTCCCTTCCAGAAAGGGCCAGGCTCCTCCAGGAGGTGTCAGAGCCGGTGTCCCGCGGCACCCAGCAGAGCAGCTGGTGGCAGAGCCTCGGTGGGCACCCGGGGCTGCTGCCTGGCCCAGGGTCCAGGTCTCCACCCCAGAGACCTTAGCCTCCGGCTCTGGACTAAGCGGAGGAACTGGAGCCTGGACGAGTGAGTCCTCTGGAATTATCCTCCTCTGGGTCTTAATCGTCTCCTCCGAGAAGCAGCAGAAAGGCTGAGCTGAGCGACCCCAGCAGCCGTCGGCCTCAGGAGGCCTCAGGGGGGCCGACCCTCTCCACCATTTTTCTCCCGCAGGCTCCTTTGCCAGCACATTGCCCACGTATCAGCGCTCGGAGGTGATCCTCTTCATCATGAGCAAGGTCCCACTGCCCTCTCTGCATCACCCCGTGGAGACGGGGAGCACCGGGTAGGTCCACCACGCCTTCCTCCCGCTCTCTCCTCCCTGGGTCTCCCCTCACTTGTCTCATTCTGTTCTCAAACCCCTCCTGAGCCTTTAGGGGGGCCCTTGGATCCCACAGCAGTTCCTCAGGCTGCCACCCTCCCTCCCCAATAACCACCTCCCGCCTTGCGGGGAGCCATTAATTCCCAGTCTGCTTCCTGGCTCCGAAGTCACCGTCCTGGGTAAATCAACACATAAGCCTCGTGGGGAATCTAATCACGAGGGAGAACTACGCAGGCAAGTGTGGGGTCTCCACCGAAATCGCATCCTGGTGAGAGTGTGTGTCTCTGGTCCGCAGGGAGAACAGGAACCGGCTGACCCAGATTATGCTGCTGAAATCCCTCCTTCAGGTGAGCCTCCCGTCCCCTTCCCGTTCTGCCTCTGTGGGCGGAAGCTCCTCCCCAGGCCCAGGGTCGGCTCCAGCATACAGCTGTGAAGCTTGCACGTGCACAGATATGTCTGTGCGAAGGGCTGAGGTGGGACTGACACCAGCCTGTGTCCCTCTCACTTGCCTGGCTGGGCACACACAGCTAGGTCGTCCGGAGCAGGCGGCACGGTGTCTAATTTTCACACAGGTTCCTTATCAGCTACTGATAGCATCGTCTCTGTACCGAGATGGAACCTGCTGGTTCCCGCCCCTCCCCCCCAATGACCTGCGCAGATCCTTCCCACCGTTCCCTCCTGGTTTCACCTCAGTCTCCCAGCCACAAGCTTCCCTTCGTCGGTGTTTTAAATTCCTCTTTTTGCATCTTTGCAGCCATCACTGTGATCCATTGTTCTCAAACGTCGTTCCCATGACCAACTTGTTGACTGTAGAGATTCCCTAGAGATTCTGAGCCATCCGACTGCGTGGGGTCCTGACTCTGTGTCTGTAACAAGCTCCCCAGTTATCCTTGTGCACAGCCTTGGCCTAAACTCCGGACATCTCACAGCTACACGATTCTCCCAGTTGCTTTTATCTCCATCTCTCCTCACCTACCATCAATACAACCACAAGAATTTTCTGGAAATGCTGTTCCCCACATGTTGCCTCTTGTTAAAGTGTAGGTCTCAGTTTCCAGTTGAGGTACATCTAGATTTCATACAGGCATACCTTGGAGATATTGCGGGTTCAGTTCCAGACCACGGCAACAAAGCGAGTGCGCAATAAAGCAAGACACACGAAGCTTTTGGTCTCCTAGTGCACATAAAAGTTATGTTTGCACCGTGCATACTGTAGTCTTTTAAGTGTGCAATAGCCCTATGTCTAAAACTAATGTACATGTCTTATTTTTAAAATAATTTATTGCTAAAAGTGCTAATCATCATCAGCGCCTTCAGCGTCAGAGCCTTTGTGCTGGTGGAGGGTCTTACCTTCAGTTTGTCAAACAATGCAATGTCTGCGAAGCACAAGGGGCATGCCTGTCTTTTCAGACTGAAGGTGGAAGGTCTCCAATGCCCTTCCCCTCCCTCGACTCCCCATCGCATCCCTCAGCCTTCTCTGTTCCAGCCATGGCAGCCTGCACAGCCCTCACTCCCAGGCAGGCCTTCCCTCCCCTCCCCCAGCCCACGCCTTTCATGCCTCTCTGTGTTTATAGAGGCTTTGCATGCTAATGCTGCCCACATCTGGTTCCCTCCTCCACGGACTCCTGCCGTTTCTTCACATCCCTCACTGATTTGCACCTGGCATCTTAGTAAGGTGACATTTTGGGACGCGCTCGGGTACATCCCCCTTCAGAGAACACTGGTGTTTGCCTTTGATGGCGCCAGGTTTTGCTAGCTCCTCCGGGGCCTGCTGAATCGTCCAGGGCATTGTTTTAGAACATAGGGACTTAACAGTAAATATGTCTCGCTGCTTTCGACTGCTCTGACATCCCGTGGGATGTGTTTATGCCAGTTGGCTTTGATCAGAAGACCCCTTTCGTGGCCATGAAGGATGTAAGCAATCGCTGTGTGTGCTCTTGGTGGTTGCCATGCGCGTAGGTTCTGATTCCGCAGCCCAGCTGTAGGTACTTCCTCTGACTGTCCATCGCTCTGTGACCGTCCACCCGCCTAGTAAGCCTTGTATTCACGGTGAGTCTTCATCAGTTGTGCCGATGGCCTGGGACATAAGTTCAGAGGCTCCCTGACTCTTGCTCCCCTCAGTGCTCATCCCTTACTTGCTTTTAACCATTTAAAGTTCCTGCACACGGTCCCCATCCAACCACATGTCTACTGAGCTGAGCTGAGGAGGTTGTCTCGGATGTTGGTGTGTTCAAAAAAGTTGCCTCAGGCAGCCAGGGGCCAGAGTGGGTCTGGACTGGGGGATCTGGACTGGGAGATGCCCAGAGAGACCCAACCTCTGCTGGCTGCTCCTCCACTGCACCATCTCCTCACTGCACCTGAGAGGGCCAGCGTTCCTAAGCATGGCCATCCTGGGCTCCCTTGCAGGTGTCCCTCGGTTTCCAGTGCAGCAATATGATGTCAGCCCTGCCCAGCAACTTCCTCGACCGCCTTCTGTCCACCGCCCTCATGGATGACCCAGAGATCCGGCTCTTCGTTCTAGAGATTCTCATCAGTTTCATTGATCGTCATGGCAACCGCCACAAGTTCTCTTCCATCAGGTGAACTTGGGGCCTCCTCCCCTGTTGATTTGTGATGGGAGGAGACTCCGATAGGGCCACACATGCAGATGGGAAGGCAGCTCAGAGACTCAGTGAGACCCACCAGAGAACTGATCACAGACATTGACCCTGGGGCCCTGTGAGGGGAAGAGTGACCGAAAGAACACTTGACTTGGGGGAGATAGGGGATGGATTGGAGATTTGGGAGATAAATAGCACCTACTAAAGGGAGTTTTCAGATGGGGAGGAAAAGAATAATCTAGATCAATATTTAAGAAAAGGGGACAGGAACTAGAGAGCTTGGGAGAAAGTGGAGAGTGGGTTAGGAACCAGGGCTGGGGGAGCACTGGGAGGCCTTGGTACAACCAATGACATCGGGATGATGCCCAGTGACACCACATGAGCTCTGACTGGCCTCACACATGGGCTAAGGTGGCCCCTCATGTCCCCTTCCAGTACCCTCAGTGACATCTCTGTCCTGAAGCTGAAAGTGGACAAGTGCTCCCGACAGGACACCGTCTTCATGAAGAAGGTTAGCAAATGCTACCTCAAGATACAGTGAATCCCCAGCAGGCCAGGCCCTGGGACCCTGACCTTCCAGTCCCCCAGTCACTGCTGACCACTGCTCCCGGAGCTGGCCTCCTCCCTCTTTGTGTAGGCAGGATGAGCAGCCAGCCCTCTGGGGTCAAGCCCCAGGGTCAGACTCATCACCAAGGCCAGAATGAGGACCAGGGCCAGTGACTGTGTTCTGCTCCTGCGACAATTTGGGCAGCGGCTTTTGTTGCTGGTTTGACTGGACCCAGCCTTTCCTAAATATGCACACCTGCACGTGTTCACGTCCACTGGGCATCCTCTCCCTGGGGGTGGAAGTGGGATATACACAGTTTTCCCACTTTCTTCAGATTAGTTTTTCTATTCTTGCTCCTCCTGTCCCCACCCTGCTATGGTGGCCTTGCCCACACCCCCATCTCCAGCACTCCCAGCAGCTCTACAGACACATCTACCTGTGCTGTAAGGAGGAAACGAACACACAGAAGCACTACGAGGCACTCTATGGCTTGCTGGCGCTCATCAGCATCGAGCTGGCCAACGAGGAGGTGGTGGTAGACCTCATCCGCCTGGTGCTGGCTATTCAGGTGGGACATGGGGGTCGGGATCGGGGGGAGATTCTGTTGTGACCAAACACTAATTGGAGTGCTGGGTGGCAACTGCGTAACAATTGTTCTGGAGCTGGGAATACTGTGCCCTTGCTTGGCCATTCCTCCGTGCAGACCACCAGCCGTAGCCCTGTAGGTGAACCATGAGGAATGCGTACCCCATGGCTTCGGCCCATTCTCAGGCTAAAGGAGACCCAGGGAACAGGGTCGTTAGCCCTCAGTAGTTCAAGCCTCTTGAAGAGTCTGAACGGGACTCCAAGGATTGCCAAGAGGGCGCTGATCAGCCCGGAGTGATTCCAAAGCAAATCATCTGGTTCCCAAATTTGCTTCTGAATCGCCTCAAGCATTTATTAAAAATACGTGTTTCCAGCTCTGTCCTGAGCCTGGGGGCCCGTAGATTCAACAGGCCTCCCTTGTGACTCTTAGGCAGGCAGTGTGACACTACGTAAGGCTTTAGACTTCCAAGGTCTGCCTGGGTGGAAGTACACTCTAGGCCAGGGATGGCGAATCTATGACACGCGTGTCAGAGGTGACACGCGAACTCATTTTTTTGGTTGATTTTTCTTTGTTAAATGGCATTTAAATATATAAAATAAATATCAAAAATATAAGTCTTTGTTTTACTATGGTTGCAAATATCAAAAAATTCCTATATGTGACACGGCACCAGAGTTAAGTTAGGGTTTTTCAAAATGCTGACACGCCGAGCTCAAAAGGTTCACCATCACTGCTCTAGGCACTGGGGTATGGCCTTCAGCTCTCAAAGATAAGGGTCTCCAGGGACCTGAAGCTAGGCGGGCATTGCATCCTGAATTGTGGCAAGCCTGGAAATTCAGTGGTGGCCAGTCTTAGGCCACCTGCTTGATAGTGCTAAATCCTGCAAGGCCAACCTAGATGCTATGATTGCCTGATTGTCTTCATTCTGGAATTTGAGATTCCTTTGTATCCCAGCCCCCTAGTAAAAACATGTCAAACTCTCGGCCCCCGGGCCACATGCCTCATTTATTTGGCCTGTGTTAGCTTTTGAGTTTGACATGCTTGCCCTAATAACTCCCACAACTTTCTCAACTTAACATGTGAACCCAATGTAGCAAGTCAATTCTGTCCTCCAAGCATCATGCAAGGTCTGTAGTGAAGGAAACAGCATCCTAGAGGTGGGCTTCATGGTGAGGGTTTGGATAGTCAGAGTCACTGAAGCTGGAACTGCAAAGTGGGGGTTGAGGTCATCGCCTCTCGTGGATTGTTCTAGGGACCATTCACTTCAGCTTTAATAAGGATGGCTTCTGACTTCCAGGAAATGATGAGGCAAATGCTGATGAAGCTTAGTCTAGAGCAGTGGGCCATCTCCCTACGGTTGGGGGGAGCTTAGGCAGAAGGTGGGGCACCAGTATAGTTTGTCAATTAAAAACTGCAAACGCCCCTCTGTGTTGCCACAGGACTTGGCCCAGGTCAATGAAGAGAACTTGCCTATATACAACCGCTGCGCCCTCTACGCGCTGGGCGCGGCCTACCTGAACCTCATCAGCCAGCTCACGACAGTGCCAGCCTTCTGCCAGCACATCCATGAGGTTGGTGTCCTCGTGACCCTGAGATGTCCTTATGACTGAGAACTCAGGACGCCCTCACTTGGGGTTTCCCCAGAACTTTTCCTTAATTGCACGAGTCCTGTGCTTAGTCATCCTCTTCATTAAAAATAGTAGCATCATTGCTTTCTCGCCTCCCCCGTACACTTGCCTGCCAACTATCCTCCCACTTCTCACCATCTTAATAGCTTTCACCTTCCTTGTCAAAAATTTGCAAAGGATACCGAGGGAAACTCAGCATGTCACTGTCCATCAGGAGGTGTTTGCAATGCACCAGGGCTTGGGAACGGCGTGACCTATGCTCCATTTTCCAGGTTTAAAGAGAAACCAGGAACAGGTCACAGAAGCAAGAAAGAACAGTCTCTTGGGAGCTAAGTCCCCTGCATTCGGAGGACACTTAGTGCATATGTGTCAGTGGGGAGAGCTTGAGCAGACCGCCCGGCTGCTCTGAGGGTCACTGTGGTCTGAGTTTCTCCCTCAGAAGCCAGCTGTAGGGCGCTCTGCCACCGATTTGCAGGAGGGAGGAAACACTGAGTGGGCGGGAGCTCTCTCATTTGCTTGTTCGGAGCTCCCTCTCCCTGCTGCACCCAGCTTTTACCTTGTGATTCCTCCCAAACTCCAGGTGATAGAGACCAGGAAGAAAGAGGCCCCGTACATGCTCCCTGAGGACGTGTTTGTGGAGAAGCCCAGGTGAGGGGCGCACCTGGTACATGGTCCAGGAAATCAAAGGCAGCTGAGTAAGAAGGTGGGCGGTCGGAGGCAGGGGCTTAGGCTTCTATCTCTAGGGCTGAAAGTGGAACCTGCCCGTGGCCCATAGGTCCTGGGTCAAGTTCAACAGGCATCGTGACTGTAATACACACCTTGAGCCATCTGGATGTGTTGTACCATACAGGTTATGTGATGCTCCCTCTGGGAGCTGTGACCAAGCCCATGGGGGAGGAATCCTGGAGCAATTGTTCCAGACAAGACACTGCCATCAATCCAAGTGGCATTGTCAGACTGATGTCACTTCAGCATCAGAGTAATTCGAGGAAAAGATATTCTGGGGGGAAATGTCCAACACCAGGGACTGGCTTTATCAATTATGGCCATCCACACAGCAGATGACTGCTAACCCATTTACAATGGTTTCAAAGAATAGTTAATGTGATATTAATGTGATATATTCACTATAGAAGAGGTACATGAAATAGATCATAGAACAGGAAGGGGGCGGTGGTTGTGTGTGTGTGTTTGTGTGTGTGACTGAAGGATTCTGCTCACTGAAGGTTATCTCTGGAAGTGGGACAATGGGTGATTTTTTCCCCATTTGCATGTCCGTCATTTGGTATAATGAATGCTGCCTTTATAATAAGTTATTAGGAAATCACCCTCGTTGCCCACGGCTCTCACTTGCCTCTTCCCTCCCTTGTCGTCCAGGCTGTCTCAGGATCTTGATGGAGTGGTGATTGAGTTCCTCTTCCGCCAGAGCAAGATCAGTGAAGTCCTGGGGGGCAGTGGCTACAACTCAGACAGGCTCTCCCTGCCCTACATCCCTCAGCTGACAGGTATGAGCCCTGCTCAAGGCCTCCCAGGCCTGCCTCTGGCTGGTCATGGCCAGGTAAGGGCCTGAGTGTAAGGGACTTCAGTCGCCTTCCATGGCCCCTTGGATGTCACACAAGAGCTGAAAGGCACAGTGGAGATCTGTGGTGAGATCGTCTGGATTTCCCCACCTCCCCTCCTCAGTGCAGGGTCCTTAGAAGTAACTGGCCCACAAGATAGCCTGGCTTGCGGATGGGAGAGGCCCCACTGTGCCACACACGGGCTACAGAGACCCCACTGACTCCCAACATGTCTCCTGGCACCTCTGAGTGTCTATTTCCTTGACTGTAAAATAGGTATATTAACAGTACTAGCCTTACAGGGTGGGTGTGAAAAGTATGTAAAATAATGAAGGCAAATAACACGTAGTAAATGCTACACAAATGACAGTCACTAGTGCTCTGAGCAGATGATGCTTGCACAAGTTGAGATATGCTTTCTGCCCATAAGAAGCTTCTTTGTGCTCGTCAAGGATTTCAAAATCTTAGCCCTAAAGAGCAGAACCCACCATCCTAAAATGGGCAGAGAAGGCCCAGCCGTAAAATCCAGCTGTAGACTCCACGTGCCCTGAGCCCTCAGAGGACGTGAACCAGGCAAAGGCAGAGGACATGGGAGATGGTACCAGGGGCAAGATCCTGGCTCGCTCCCCGATGGCTAGGAATCTCGCTTCTGGCTTCTCCTTTCCCAGATGAAGATCGCTTGTCCAAGAGGAAGAGCATTGGAGAAACCATTTCCCTGCAGGTGGAGGTGGAATCTAGGAACAGCCCTGAGAGGGAGGAGGTGAGTGTCTCCCCCAGACACTGCCCTGGTGAAGCTCGGCATCCCCGGGGGAGGGCACCTGCTCCTGCCTTCTATGCAGTCAAACTCCCCATGCTCCAGGCCCCCCTAACTGCACAACACAGGTAAGGTTGCAGAGAAAGTAAATTTCTCAGGGAAGTCCAGTTTTCCTACTGTCATCCCGTAGACCACAGACATTTCCATCTGGAAGAAATGCTCTGTATCCACCTTCCTCCCTGCTGCACTCCCATGAGGATGTCATAAAAATCGCTCTTGAAAGACTTGTTGGTTGCCACTCGCCGTTCACGGTGGAGACAAACATGCTCCATATTGGAAATCGGAAGGTTAATAGGAGAGATGAGGGCGAGGCGCACCCATAAAGGTGCGCTTTTAAAGAGAAGGCTGCAGCTCAAACATCTCTCTCCCATCTTTTCTTGAGGGCTGTGAATATCTAGTCTCTGTCCAACTGAATATGTGCTATCTCCCCTGCCATTATTTGTTCTCCCTCAGAAAATAAAGCAGATGTACCCACGAGAAAGGGAGAATAAGGAATCGTAGTGGAAATTCCAAATGTACTTCTCAAATGGGAAGGAAACGGGGAGGGGACTTGGAGGAGGGAGAAAGAAGTGAGGACTTGGACAAGGAGACTTGTGGAGTTTGGAGCAGGGACAGTTTCTACCCAGTAGGGCTGGTGTGGCCATGGAGGACAGTATGGACACTAGTCTTTCCCCAAGGAGCAAGGAGAACTCATTGGGCTCGAGATCAAGCCTCCCTGTCGCCATGCCCTCAACCTTCACTTACTGGGGGAGACCTCCAGTCCTGGGCTTTTCAGAGCTTATCTGGAACCTTCCCATGGAAGGAAGGAGGCTAATTGGAGAAGTGAAATGAGGTTGAACCAGGCCCTTCCAGCTCTACAAGACTGGGAATCTCAAAAATGTTAGAACCGCAGCATGAGTTGGATGCTACTCCCCCACATCCCTTAAGTCCTCAAAAATGTTATTCAGTTCCTGAAATTGACATTTGAGATTATATGGCCATCTGCAAATATAATCTCTTCTTCCAATATTTTCTGTTAGATATCTGAAGATTTTTTTTTTTTTAATTATACAGTGTTTTCCTCCCACTGGCTTAATGGGACAAGCCAGGGGGAGGGGATAGTGGGTTCTTTTAGTCGAGACTCTAATGAGGGATTAGCCTCCCACCCCCGTGTCATGACTCTTGGAGAGCTTTTGGAGACCCTGGTGAGAAGGTGGGTGTCCTGGGGGAGTTTCTGCCCATTGGGACATTCTTTGAGAAGTGAAGGGGCTGCCAGGTAACTAAGGAAGCCAAGGCTGCCTCCTCTGATTCCTCCCCCCGCCCCTCCACCTTTGTAACACCTGTCCCCTCTCCCTCAGCGAGTACCAGCAGAGGAGATCACCTATGAGACGCTAAAGAAGGCCATTGGTAAGTGGGAGGCCCCCAGGGAGTCTGTTGGAGGGGAGGGCAGAGCTGGGTCTTGGTTGCAAGCGAGTGGGTGTGTGCAGCCCCATCTGCTGTCTTCCTGAGGATGATTCAGCACAGACTTGAGGGCAGACATTGTGGCTTCCTCTGAACTCATCCCAGCTCCCAAAGCTGCAGTGGGAAGTCCTGCTCTGGTGAGGGATCAGTGTTGCCCTGTGCCTCTTAGGTCAGACAATCCTTTTTCTACTGACTGCTGCCTTTAAGGTAATCCACTGAGGGTTACAGCCAGTCAGGTAAAAAGCAGTTGTGTATAAAGACTTTGACTGTTTTTTGTTAGAATGTGATACAGAAGAACAAGTTGACCAATGAAATATATTAAGAACAAATCATATTAATATTTATTTAATAATGGCAACAGATTTCTAAAATATTTTTATTGATTTCAGAGAGGAAAGGAGAGGAAGAGAGAGAGAGAAACATCAGTGATGAGAGAGAATAATTGATTGGCTGCCTCTTGCATGCCCCCTACTGGGGATCAAGCCTGCAACCCGGGCATGTGCCCTGACTGGAATCGAACTGTGACTTCCTAGTTCATGGGTCCACGCTCAACCACTGAGCGACACCAGCAGGCGGCAATAGATTTTAAAATGTAGTATTATGTCTTCTGTCTGAAGTACTTCAAATGAGAGAATTTTTCTGAATGCTGATGACAAATTTTGTCTTCAAATGCCAGACCTTTTTTATCTTTGTTGTCATTGATGGTACTCCTGAACGTACACACTCTGCCTTCTTAAACAGCGAATGATGGACATATTTGAGACCCCTCCCCTTTTTTCTCTAACTCATTTTGGATACCAAGAGGAATATGTAGACACCTAAATAGCTTCATACCGCTCTGCCATAGGGGTTCTGGGCTGGCTTTTGTGGTCTGTCTGGCCTTTCCATTGTTGATGTCATTTTTCAAATCCCCCCTAGAGTACTTCCTATTCCAGGAACTTCCCGTTAAGAGTCCTAGTGGCAGTGCAGTTACGTGAGGCTTTAAAAGCCCAGCTTCAGGGTCTGCCCAACTGGTTCTCAAACCCTTACACAAGGAAGGTCGCTGAGCCCTCAGGAAAGGTCTAGACCTGCTGGGGCCACGTGATGGCACCACACCCTCCAGGCCACCGCACCCGGCCCATCAGCAGAGGGGGAGCCGGAGCTGTGGTCAGAGACAGCGCTCCGGGAGGAGTCCACCCAGCTCCATGTCAGTGGGGCAGGCCCTGCGGGCTGACCGCACTCTGTGCTGCAGTGGACAGTGTGGCGGTGGAGGAGCAGGAGCGCGAACGGCGGCGGCAGGTGGTGGAGAAGTTCCAGAAGGCGCCCTTCGAGGAGATCGCGGCTCACTGCGGGGCCCGGGTGAGTGAGGCACACAGGGCGAGCCCTCGGGGGCAAAGGGTCCAGGGCCGGACGGGGTTGCTAGATCTTGGCACTTTAGTCACCCAGAGATTAGGGTTGCGATGCCAGCAGCACCCTGGCCCTACGTTGCTTCCCCATGAACCAAAAGACTTGGCTATTGGCCATCCAGGCCTCTAGACCTTGCACTTTTCATGTAAGAAAGAAGTCCTGACCTCAGGAGCTCCTGCATCAGACAGACAGACTCTAATAATTATTATCATCATGGCAAGTGTGTACCTAGCGCTTTATCTGTGAGGTGCGCCAGAACATCTTACACCTGTTAGTTTATTTCATTCCCATGACTACTCTGCGTGGTTGGTGCCAGTATGACCGTCACATTCCGGAGTGATGGGGAAGGAGCCCATGGGGAAGGAAAGATGGCCGCTGTTTGCAGCAGGACCCTGCAGGCAGGGGGTGAACAGCGGGCCTGGGAAAGATCTGAGAGAGGGGGCCCCGGACAAGGGGAAAGAAGGGTTTGTGTCTACACTTAAGGCAGGGACACAAACATTTCTTGAGATTGATTTTCTATGCGAGGATTTGCTAGTCACAGTGTTCCTCTTAGTCACAATGAAATATACTTGTAAACATTCAAAAGTTACAAATAACTCATACTTTATTGTACTTTTTCCTCTCAATAAAAACACGTTTTATTATACAATATATATTTCTAATATACATATATATTTCCAATTATTATAACTATATATAATAATATATAAATACATGTAAGTATCATGTCGATTGGGGGGGCCTATATTATCCTGACCTCTTGTCCCATCTCAAGAGGTAGATGCTGCTCATTTCATGAGCTCGGAGTTGAGGCCCAGGTACAGATCACGTGCCCAGCTCCCTCACTCAATCGGAGCCAGAAGGGACCAGAGGGCGCATCTTCCCTAAACCACCAGTTTTGCACAACTGCTTCTTTGGAGTTCAGCGCTGGCACCAGCTCTAAGCCTCCTGACTCATGCCCAGCAGGCGCTCCCTTCCCACTTGGAGGAGCTAAGAGTCCTTCAAGAACCGCCTGCTGAAGTCCTCCTGGTGCCCCAGCAGGCCGTGGCCAGGCGGCTCTGCCTGACCTGAACCCACAGCCAGGGTCCACAGACAAGTGCTGGGAACGAGCTCCCACCATTCCCTTCCTGAGGCTGCACTGCCCAGACCTCCAGTGTGCGTTCTGGAGGGGTGGGCTCATGACCACCCGCACTGGTGCGGGAACCCCAGCTGACTCCCCCTCTGTTTGTGTCTAGGCATCACTGCTGCAGAGCAAACTCAATCAGATCTTTGAAATCACCATCCGGTAAGTGGCAGCCCTGGCCCGGGGACCCCTACCTCTGTGGCCCAGCGTTGGGCGCCCTCCTCCCGAGTCTTCCTCTCACTGTCTTCAGTCCTCCTCTCCCCAGGCTCTGTCTCCAGGGCTGGAGTCAGCCACCAACTCTCCCCAAAAAGGAAATTGAGACGAGAGAGGACAAGAGATGGCTCAGTGAACCCCGGAAAAGAGTCAGGGTCCTTGTTTCCCAGGCTGAGACTTGACTTTCTAAAGCAACATTGTCACTGTAGAGCAGTGGTTCTCAACCTTCCTAATGCTGCAACCCTTTAATACAGTTCCTCATGTTGTGGTGACCCCCAACCATAAAATCATTTTCATTGCTATTTCATAACTGTAATTTTGCTACTGTTATGAATCGTCATGTAAATATCTGATATGCAGGATGTATTTTCATTGTTACAAATTGAACATAATTAAAGCATAGTGATCAATCACAAAAACAATATGTAATTATATATGTGTTTTCCGATGGTCTTAGGCAACCCCTGTGAAAGGGTCGTTTGACCCCCAAAGGGGTCGCATCCCACAGGTTGAGAACCGCTGCTGTAGAGCCTGCCATGGAGCTGTAGATTCTAGAACAACTTGAAACCTGGGAACCCACAGAGTGACAAAGGCTCTGGTCCCGGTTCAAAGAGAAACACAAATCAGCTGCTCTCTTTGGTTGCATGGGGTGGGACCCGCTCCTCATCCCTTTCTCCTCCATGTGCTCCTGCCCAGGCCCCCGCCCAGCCCATCGGGAACCATCACCGCAGCCTACGGCCAGCCTCAGAACCACTCTATCCCCGTCTACGAGATGAAGTTTCCAGACCTGTGTGTATACTGAATTCCAAGATGTGGAGTTGCTTGGAGGGGTGGGCCTGAGGGAGAGGCTCACCCTCACACCCCACCCCTACTACGTGCAAGTCTAACAGGGATCTCAGAAAATGTCACCTCCCCCCCTAAACAAGGTAGAGCCCCAGACCCTCCCGTTTCCCCTGTGTCTCCCCTGAGGGGTTGGCTACCTGCCCCTCTAGGACCAATAAGCCTCTCAACTGTTCCCTTTAGTCTCCTTTGTGTCAGCGAGGGGCCAAGAATCGGGGGTCTGAGGTCCTGCAGCTCCTGCAGCTCCTGTGTGGTGTGGTGGTGCAGCAGGTGAAAGGCTTTGATGGTGGGGGTGGGGCACAGCTGCCATCCCCTGAGGCGGGGACTGGATGGAGACACCTGTTGGTCCAAGGACGCTGTAGACAGCAATCTAGAGAAAGCCAGGGGAGAGCTGGAAGCTGGGGGGCCGTTCTCCTCAGAGCACCCCCGCTCCGTCCCGACGCCCTCAGGTCTCCTGCGTCTCTTCCACTCACCCTCTCGCCCTGCCAGCTGCTCTTAGTGATTCTTTCTATTATTAATGGATGTTGAGCCCTTATAACAGGAGCTGGGTAGAGACACATGGGAGGGGGGCAGTAAAGGAGGACATGAAGGGCAGGTGGCTGCTGGTGGAGGGGCCTGCCACTCCCCCCCCTCGCCCCCCCCCCCCCCCCCCCCCCCCCCGCCCAGGCGGAGCAGGCAGAAGTGGGCACGTCCCTATTCTCACCTCCTTGGTTCAGAGGGAGCTTGCTTGGCCCTCCCATGGTTCTCTCCCTTCTGGATGTTTCTCCAAGTTGAGCTCTCTCTCTTTAACACCTTTCTTCCTGTGGAGCCCCGTGTGTTTCTACAGCCTCTGGGTTGAGGGAGGGCAGGACCAGATAATCTGGTTCTAGGTGACTTGAGAGAGGAGCAACTGCAGGGCCAGGCCTGCCCACAGCACCTCCTGGGGAAGAGGCTCCTGGCCTGGCTGGGCTGGGGGGCGGGGTGGAGGTGGTGGAGTGGGGGCGGGCACTGGGAAGGGATGGTAAGTGGGGGGAGCACTTTGGGACTCAAAGATGTCAGAAGTCAACGAACGTTGTGGATGTTTCGTTGGAGGAAAGAAGGATCCAGCACCTGATACGGGAATGACTTTTTTCACTCTTTGGACAAAGTCTGGACCTCAGTTCCACCTGGCTAAGCTTGAGGCTGGGGGAGAGCGGTGGAGACCCCTTTGGGTTCTGCATTTCCCCTGAGTCCTGTCAGCCTGTCTGTGCAGAGGAGGAGCCAGGAGTCTGTTTGCTGTGCATTCCCTTCCCCTTTCTCATCCCCCCCTCCCACCCAAGCCTCTGGCAGGACCTCCCCTGGGCCCCCTCCTGGGTCTCCCCTTGCCAGGGCCCTAGGGCCCCAGATAGCCAGATAGTTCTTCTCTTCCAGTGGAACTTCCCATAACTGTTCTGAGCTGATGTAACTCACAGTAAGGTGTGAATGGCCAAATGATTCTTCCCTGAGAATTCATTTTTCTTTTAAAGAGAGAGGGTGAATAGATTCCTCAACCCAAAGGGATCCCTTTCAGGGTACAGTTTTAGGCTGTGTGGGGTGGGGTTGGAAGCAGACACCCTGGGGTCACACCCCTGCATGACCCTGTGCAGTGAGAGCCTGATGACCAGCCCAGACAGGTGTATTTCCTCAAATCGGGAGAAATGTAACAAATGCACTGCCCATTCCGTGTGCAGCTCTCTCTGGGAGGAGGCTTTCTGACCCTGTTCTTGTCATTTCCCCCTGGGGCCTGCAGCTTCCAGGTGGCCTGCATGATTCCAGGGCCCCAGCCGGCCCACTTCTGGCCACGTGGCTTCTGGCTAATGCTCAGCCCAACTTTACAAGCATGAACTGAGATTCCTCCTCACTCTAATATCTCCTAATTAAGAAACCAATGTTTGAAATAACTTGAAACAAACCTGAAGGCAAATAACTTTGGGGAGAAACTTCACAGGAAATCCGAATCTTTGTTTTTAATATATATTTTTATTGATTTCAGAGAAGAAGGGAGAGGGGGGGAGAGATAGAAACATCAACGATGAGAGAGAATCATTGGTCAGCTGCCTCCTGCACACTCCCCACTAGAGGGTTGAGCCTGCCACCCAGCATGTGCCCTGACTGGGAATCGAACCCGTGACCTCTTGGTTCCTGGGTTGACCCTGCACCGCTGAGCCGCATCGGCCGGGCAGGAAATCTAAGTCTGGAGCCACAAACCTGTCTTCCCATCGTATCCCCTGCTCGGCTTTGATGAGGAATTCTGTTTCTTTCTTGTGCCTCCTTGACTTTAGGGTCCACCCCCAGGGCAACTGCACCCTGAGCACTGCCCTTGGTCCCTGGTCCTGGGATGTGGGAGGCAGGCCCTGAGCTTCTTTCTAGAGGTGGCACTAGGACCAGAGACCTGCAGGTCCCCTCAGACGTCCCCCTGTCCCTCCCCAACCCTCCCTGGGAATAGGGTGCAGAAGAAGGTGCAAGGTTCCCATTCTTCACACACTCAGCTGCTCCTTCCTCTTCTCTGTCTGAAGCAGCCCTTGCTTTCCGTCACGGCTGCATAGCAAAGACGTGATTCTTTTAGAGAACTGGCTGTGTTTTTGAGTGCCGTCTTCCCAGATTCAATTTCAACTTACACTCAATAGAATATTAGGTTGCCTGCTGCCAGGAGGTAGAACCTGGATTCTGGCCAGGTATGCCTCGGAATCAGAAAGTTTAAGGTGAGTGTTGACTCAGACAGACCATGAAACGATAAATTAAGCAGTCCTCCTTCACCCCTACCCATGTGCCCCTCCCCAAACCCTGGGAATGGATGCCCTGGGCCTAGCAGCCATCACTGCTTCCTGCCTTCCGAGCCCCATAGCATCTAACAGCACTGTGTCTTGTGACCAACCCTTTCTGCCACCCTTGTCTATTGTGATTTTGAGCCAGCTGCTCCCCAAAGCCACTGAGGACTCTTGCCTCCTGGGCAAGGGGTCGGTTTCGTTAGCACTCTGCAGACATAACTTAATGGGCGGGAATATATTTGACATTTGAAAGTTCTGTTCGTTTAGTTGAGTCATGTCCAGGCATAAGCAGCAGGTCAGCAGGAAGCACCCATGGGATCCTGGAGGCTCCTCCTGTCTTCCTTGCAGTGGGGTCCCCAGTGCCTGTCTTCATCTTCCTCCCCCGGAAAGAAGAAATAAGTGGTTTCTTGACTCCTAAATGCCTCCCCTCCGGAGAAGGAACCCAAGGAGGGAAGAAGAAGCACTAGAAACGTCCCCAGATACTCCTCTCTGCAGCCCTCCACCTCAGACACAAGTATAAACAGATGAGCAGTGAAAAGGTGGGGCGGGGACTGACTAAAGTGCTTGAAGAAGCGTGACAGCACATATGCACTGATCTTTGCCCTCAATGTTCTGGGTCCCAGAGAACATGTTTCAACTGGCTTAGGAATTAGAACAGCCTTGGGGTACCTTTAAGTGGCTCAAAGGCCAGACCGCTGGGCTTCCCTGGGGGCCTCTGGATCATGATACCTTCCAGTTGCTATTTCATTGTCCCCAGTCCTTCCGACCTGGGTACAGAGTGTTAGCGAGAAGTGAGGCTGTTTCTCCCAATTCCTCTTCATAACCATGAAATGGCATTACACTGGCTAAGTGCCTGTGGGAAAGGACAAGACCTGAGCTGTTACCTGAATATTGAGATTGAAGGTAGCCCTAGCCGGTTCGGCTCAGTAGATAGAGCGTGGGACTGTGGACTGAAGGGTCCCAGGTTCGATTCTGGTCAAGGGCACATGTCCAGGTTGCAGGCTTGGTCCCCAGTAGTGGGCTTGCAGGAGGCAGCCGATCAATGATTCTCTCTCATTGATGTTTCTAACTCCCTCTCCCTTCCTCTCTGAAATCAATATATAATTTTTTTAAAAAGATTTAAGGTAGACAAGGAGATCAGCTCATTTGGGCAGGCCACGCCTACTTCCCTGACCTATAGGCCTGGCAGGAGGTTGTGCTGAAACAAGACATCTTCCTCACGTCTGGGCAGTGTGTTGCTTCTTCACCCTATTCACCTTAGAAAGCTAACCACATCTGAAGACTGGAGAGGATGGTCAATATGGGCCTGGCCAGCTGGAGAAGTGGGGAAAAGACACAGGGGCAGTGGCTGGGGCCCTGGGGGCTGTTGGGGTCAGAAGCCATATTTCCAGGCTCTCTTTTAGCACCAGCCAGGTTGTCCAGCACTCTCGTCCTCCTGGAGACCTTAGGGCCTCATCATCTTCCCGTTTTGAGCTCTTCCTCCATGACTGTTGATTCTGGCCTGTGGGGTGCAGAGCTGTAACTCCACAAATGCTGCAGCCCACACATTATAACATGTCTGTGTCCATTTAGAACTTCGTGACCCAGCTGAAAGTGTGTGTGCCCATCTGTGTGCATGTGTGTGTAATGTAGTTCCTAGTAGACGATATATGTATATAATAGCTGATGTATTTATATGGAAGTGCAGAATTAGTGCCTGTGGCAGTTTTCTGTATTTTAAACTCATTGAGTCAAATTAGTTTTAAGGAAGGGAAAAGAGGAGTTGGGGGGGGGGGGGGCGGGGAGTGTAGGAAGGACTCTTAGCAAGATCCTTCTTTAGGACTATCAGTTGTGACTTCCCAATGAGCCTTTATGATGCCCTTTTCAAATAAATGTTAATGTTGTCACCACATGGTTGTCTCTTTGATTTCTTTAAAGTAAATGGTTTTTTGAGATGCAAACAGGATCTGAAAATACCAACATTAACCACTAACATTTAGCCATCACCACCTGCCATTACTTCCCTTGCTTGAAAAGGACAGAGCGTAGGGGAGAAGGATGCTACCAAGATGTAAACATGAGGATTCCCAGCATGGGAGCATCCCTGATGGGAAGGTGTGAGCCATTTCTTCATTACAGTGGGCGAGACTTTATCTTTGCAATCTGGCTTTCTCATTCCTCTTACATCAGGGCATTCCGGTTTGCTTTCATTGTGAACTCCTAGATCATCAACATAATATGTGTAAGTGCCATACACAAACGTTTCCCAGCCACTTTGATCTATACCACCCATTGGTATGTCTAATGCAGTTGACATGTATGCATACATCTGTGTGTGTGTGTGTGTGTGTGTGTGTGTATCTGTGAGTCTCTTGTGAATTGGAAATGTGTTTGGCCCCAGCATTGTGCAGACATCATGGGGACATATAAAAGAAACCCAGCCCATGACCTCTGCGCTAGTGGAGGTTGGGTTTCCCTGAGGAGAGCACAAGACATACATACAGCAAGAAAATTGCCATCCAAGCCAGACTGCATGCCCTCCACTGAAGAGGGCTGACTGCAGAAACACTGAAAATGAGCAGGTGTGGCTGGAAGAGATCACAGCTTTCCCAGTGGAAGCACTGTGCCTGTCTTCATCTTCCAACTTGAGCCTGGGCTCATGTTGAAAACGGGGGTAACACTCAAAGTGGTGGGAGAAGATGGGGAATTTCAAGTAGAGGCTGAAGGAGGATGGGCGGAGAGAGGTATCAGTAGGTGGGAACATGGGAAGTAGGGTTCAGTAAGGAGTGTGAATTTCATTGACAAGGGCCCAGCATGCCATGCCCTGTAGTTTAGAATTGATGGAAAATTGGAGTGGGACTTTTTTTTTTTTTTAGCTCTTGAGCCAATGAATGAAGATTTTGTATACATTACTATGAAGAATTTGTATCTGATGGGTTGGGAGGAGAGCAACAGGAGACAAGGAGAAGTTGGTTGGAAGCTGTTACAGTAGTGTAGGCCAGAGCACAGAATGATGAGAAGGGTTTGGGTTGGGCAACGTCATGGGGAGAGAATGCGGACATAGTGGGGGAAAAGAAAGAGATCGCAAGGCTTGAGCCTGTGGGACTGGAATAAGAATAAGTGTATATTGCACTGTATTTATACAGATGTGTCTCGGTGGGTGCGTGCCTGGGTGGGTGAGACCATGTGTTTGAGAATGTATCTCAGTGTGCACATTTTAACTGATACCAACCATCAGCACTCACATTTAGCTTCTCCGTGATAAAAAGATAATCACATTCATTTCTTAATCTGCACAGTAGCCCTCACACTAGGGAGGGAGGGGAAGAGGAACTCAATCTTGGTGTTCGGAGACTTGCCTAAGGTCGCACAGATAGCTGGATCCAGGGGACAGTACCACATCCTCCCACCTGACAGCCCAGAGAGCCCTTCCCCTGCCCTTGAGGTTCAGAGTCGGCCTGGCCCTTGGACAGGTGCTGGCGTTACTCTTGTAGGGTCACTTCTGTAGGAATCCTGCCTTTGGGTGCACCTTCTAGCTGAGCAGTTTTCCCACCCAACGAAGGGTGGCAAATGTAGCCACCCTGAGCTAACCCCTCAACTACCTGGCCTCTCGTGGACGCATTTACTGAGGGGACAGGAAAGTACATTTCCTTTCCATGGCCGCTCTGCCTGTGAGTATACTGCCGCTGGGTTACATGGAAACCATCCCGCCTCTCCTCCACTGTGTGCTCCTCTTTATTTGATGGATATGTGATATATATATGAACACATAAAAATATATGTATCACAAATGTTTAAGATTATATGTATATATATCTTAAACATTTTTATTGATTTCAGAGAGGAAGAGAGAGGGAGAGAGAGAGAGAAACATCAATGATGAGAGAGAATCACTGATCAGCTGCCTCCTGCCTCCTGCACGTCCCCTAGGGGGATGGAGCTCGCAAACCCGGGCATGTGCTCCCGACGGGAATCGAACCCAGGACCTTTCAGTCGGCACCCGCCAGGGCTGGATGTGTTATTTCATTCACTGGATCACCATTCACAGGCAGAGGCAGATGTGCAACTTGCAAGGCTTTATTTCCTAACTACAGGCATCTCTAACAGGCCGGTGCCGCGCCCACCGCGGAGCCCGGAGCCCGGAGCCCGGAGCCCGGACAGGCTGGGAGGCGCCGGCCCGCGAGAGGGGGCTCGGGGGCCGCCTTCCGGGGAGAGGCCCGGCCCCGCGGCGCCCTCACTGGCCCTTCCGGTGGGCGTTCTTGATGATGGCGTTTTTGAACAGCGTCACCAGGGGCGTCTGGCTCTTCTCCGAGGTCATGAAGCCGCCGTAGCGCTTGTCCTTGGGCGGGCTGCCCCAGCGGAAGTGCTCCATCCTGTAGGGCCCCTCGTCCTTCTTCAGCGCCGACGGGGCCTCGGCCTCCGCCCCCAGGTCGTACTCCAGGTCGGCGGGGGCCGCCTCGCCCTGGGCCGCGCCCTCGGGGCGGAGCGCCGGCTCGGGCCGCTCCCGCTTGAACTCCACGGGGAAGGCCTCGGGCGACTCGTCCTCGGCGCCGTTGGGGTACACCTTCACCGGGCGCCGCTTCTTGCCCACCGGCTTGCCCCAGCGGAAGTGCTCCATGGAGTAGGAGCGCTTGCCCTCGCGCGGGCCCGGCCCGGCGCCATCGCCGCGGGGCCCGAGGCCGCCGTCGCCCGCGGCCGCCGCCTCCTCCGTGCGTTTGGGGCCCGCGCCGCTGTCGTTCCCACGGCCGAAGCGGTCCCAGCGGAAGTGGCCCATGACGTACTTCCGGGGGTTCTCGGCCAGCAGCTGTTCCTCGCCGTTCCCGGGAAACACGGGCGTCTCGGCCGAGAGGTCAGGCTTGCAGGCCCGAATGCAGGCCTGCGGGAGAGCGAGCACGTGAGTCCCCGAGCGCCCCGATGGCCCGCCCTGCACTGCGCACTGCGCCTGCGCCCTCCGTGCTGCGCATGCGCCCTCGGCCCTCTCCACGTGCCCGCCTCCCTGCGGGATGGTCTCCCTGCTCAGGGCGCCTGCCCATCCCGTCCTCTGGGCATCCACGGACATCTAAGACACAGCTGGGCACCGTCTCTTTTGTCCCCCGGACTCCTTAGTATTTCTGTCCCGTAACTACAACGCACACCCCATGAGCAGGGTCAACATCTTACCGTTATATGCCTCATATATAGGCATTAATCAATCAATGGCAGGCGGGTGGTAGTTGTTGGCACTTAATAAACATTGAATAAATAAATATGGTTCAGTATGAATCTGGATGGGGCATTGGGCTGAAATTAGAAGGAGAATCTCCCCAGGTGTCAAAAGTAGAAATCTGGCTTCCAGGGCCTGTATTTTCAGCAATGCCGCAACCTTACCCCAGTGATCTGCACACCCACCTCATGCCCTACCTCCCCCAGCCAACTCCTCCTACCCTCGCCCATCTGGCACTTTCTCTGGTTCCTTCAAGCCTCCTGGGCTGACCCTGTGCTTTCTCCAATCGGCGAGCTTTGGAAGGGGGTGGTTCATTTCCCTGTCACCTCATTCTGACTCGGATTATTTCTGTTGCAGGGGCCATGGAGCCCCTGTCTCTGCTCTTTGAAACTAGACAAGTGGACTGTGGTCACGTTTATTTAGGGCAATGGCCTATAGCCTGCAGCCTTGAGCTTTCAGTTACTCAGAACTGCAAAGGAGAAAACAGAGGGCTCCCACCCACTCTATTGAGTTGGGAATTTTATGCTCCATGGTTTAGAATAACACAGCAGAATATTAATGGGAAAATAAAAATGACCTTATACTCCTCTGAACACATTAAACAGGAGGCTCAGAGAGGTGGAAAGTCCTTGGCAAGGTTCTACAGCTCACTGGTGACAGAACTGGGACTAGAACGCATGGGTCTGACCATGACCAGTGCTCCTTCCCTCATGAGCTGTCAACGGGAGAGGCTGTGCAGTGGGTATTTCCAATCCTGAGTCTCTTGGGTTCCTCTGAACTGGAACTCTCAGAATTCCCTGGGCTCTTTTTTCTATTTTATGTGCCACATGCAACTTGCTCTGTGCTTTTGAGAAAGTCTCTCTCTTATCTTAACTCAGTGTTTCCATTGGCAAAACACACTGAATGTAATGATATGCATTCCGCCTTCACCAGGCAGGTGCTGGCAGCAGGACGGAACTCAGTCACTGACACCAGCAGTGTGTCTTTTAGTCCTTGACTTGCTATCATTTCTCACTTGTGCTTCCCAAAATATGCAAGTACGTGTGCATGCACACACACACACACACACACACACACTGTGTTGACCTGGAGGGAATTCCAACCTGGCACAAAGGACCTTTACATGCTTCTGGAAAGGCTGCGTCTTCCAGAAGAAGCATGAGACACTGGCACCAGTTAAAGGAAAATGGCACCTGGGTTTTCCTTCTCCCTCTAGAGATGATTTGAGGAACTGCCTAGCTGGCTTTGTAACTGGTAGTAGATAGAAAGGGAAGAAAAATGGAATGAAATGGCAAAGTATATGAGGAGGTTATTTTAAAAGGAATAACTTGGGAGCTAACAGAAAATATAGGCTCAATCCAGGAGCGGTTATTGTTATCACTATTATTAGTATTAATATTATCTTAATGGCAGTATCTCTAAATAGCTTACATCGAGTGAGGTCCCCATACAAGAAGCGGAGATAATTGAACAGAAATGGTGGACCAGACCCATCTCCCTGACGCGCTTCCTCCCCTTCTTGGTCCAGTGCTGACATCGCCCTGGGGTCTGCTCCTGACCTGGGCTGAGTTTCCCAGTTATCTCTGGGAATGAATTTCCCCTTGCCCATCGCGCTTTCTTTTGTGCTGCCCCAGCCCCAGCCCCAGCCCCAGTTCCACCATCTGATGCCCAAACCAAGATGACAGCTGTGGCCCACGTACCAGCAGGTTACTTTCCGAGGTGAGGTCCTGACACTGGCTGCTCTCCAGACACCAGCCACGCACTTCCATGAAGGCCTGAAGCAGCAGGGCAAGCAGGAGGGCCCCCGAGCGGCTGCAGCATGATCTAGGCATTTTCCAGGCAGGCGGAGGCTCTGCAGAGGCAAACAAGATTGGTGGGACCCCTGCAAGGAGCAGAACAATGTTGGCCACTCACCAGGAAGGACCTGGAGCCAACAGTAACAACACAATCATTTGTGGACCTCAAGGCTTTTTAAGGACAGGAGCAGTTCAAAGAGAAGGTTGGTGTGCGGGGAGGTGGTATGAGTTGTGCTAGAGACAAGGGGAATAGGATCTGGGCAAAACATGTGCAACTTCCCCTTTATCTCTTATTTAAAAAATCAGACTCCAAAGAAGGTTAGCACTGGAAGCTATTTTAGGGGTCATTTGGTTTAGCCTCTTATTTGAGTATTATTTTAATGGCAGTATCTCTAAATAGCTTAAAAAGAGTGAGGTCCCCATACAAGAAGACAGGAAGCACAGGTAATCAAGCAGAAATTGTGGACCAGATCCATTTCCCGGAAGTGCTTCCTCCCCTCCTTGGAGGATTACTTTTACTTCCTGTCTTCATGTATGGAAGCTCACTCCATTTAAGCTATTTAGAGATATTGCCATTAAAATAATACTAATAATAGTAATAACAATAATTGCTCCTTAACTGAGCCTACATTTTCAATCTTTTAGCTCCCAACTTATTCCTTTTAAAATAATCTCATATACTTAGCCTCTATGTGAAGCCCAAGGAGACAATAACTTGGGTTTGCATGACAAGGTAAGGCTACGTTCTGTTTATAGCACAGAGCCTTCCTATGCCACCACCTTCATGCAGCCACTGTTCTAACACTCCAGATCCGAGGAGTAACTTGGGAAAGACAAGGGCTCAGAAACTCCTGCTCAAGGTGGTCTCTTCCCCTCCTCCCCCACCAACATCCTACCATTCCCCAGAAACTCTATTTTCTGTGAATAGTAGGTTTACATAAAGGCAAATAAAACCGCTGGCCAATTTAGCCAAAACCTCAGCCAACCCAGTTTGTTGCCCTGTACACAAATCACACACGTGATCACTGTTTCCCACCCCCCTGCAACTCTGGAGAGATTTTTAAAGCAACCCCCATTCTTTTAAAAGTGAGTCATCTTCTGAACACATCACAAGTCAGACCTCTTGACTCCCGATTCTCTCAGATGTCGTCTGAAACAGCTGGAGTTGAACATGCTGTAGGTGTAGAAGGGAAAGAGATGGACACACAGAGCGAAGGGAATGGCCTGCCATTGTGAACACCTACAAAAGATACTTCCTAGTATCTCTCTGCAGATGCTGAGGTCAAGAGGTCAGGGTATAGGATGCTGCCTGGAGCTGCCTTTGGCCCCTTGTGCCCAGTGCTTTCCCCGACCCTGTAGGTCTCCAGCTGCCAAGTCACCCAGGCTGGCCCCTTGAAGTGGCCCTAAGTTCTGTCATCAGCTCACCGCCAACCCCTCCATCATTTTGTATTTCAGAAGATCTTCTCAACCAGCTGTTAGGAAGAAACCTAATTAGATGAGAAAAGTAATTTACATTAAGGCGAGGATGACTAATTGTTTGTCTCCCTTAATGGACATGTGCATTTTAAAACGTTTGCCTGAAAGGAACCTCTCATTTGTGGAGGCGTGGGCCAGATCTTTTTTTATAGGGAAGGCTTTGGAAGTGAAAGTTCTCCCTGGCTCTCATTGTCTCCTTCAGAAAGCCACTTCCTTCTCCCTGCCCCACCCCTACTTATTTTCCCAAAAGCAGAGCCAGCTCAGGGCTCCCTTCTGAACGGTGGCCAGGTACTGCCTGGATGTTTTCAGAGCAGCCATTAGATGGCGCTGGCAGTCAGTGAGCCGGCCCGTCAGCATCCCAGGCAACTGGGAGAGCTTTGGTCAACCTTGATGTCCACTGGTGAGCAGGGACAGGCTGCTCCTGTTATAGCCTTTTGATGCTCTATTTCAAGTATGAAGTCTAAACTTGGCGGACAAGACAATTTACACTAAAGCTCTGAGACCACACAACACACTTGTAAATGCTCAGATTTACAAGAAAAGCAGAAAAACGATAATGATATAATCACTGTGGCAGGTGTAAAATATCATATGAGGAGAGAAAGAAGAAAAATCAGATAAGTCTGACAGATCCCTCAACTTTATTTTAGTTCTCCTCAAAATTGGCCATTCTAGAGCGGTTTCCGTTTTCTAAAAACCTGCCTCATGATTGCAGGCTTCTGAGAGCATTTTCTTACCTTCTGCCCCACCCGCGGTGTTGCACACATGGTCACTACCACCCTCTCCAAGCTCCATTCCACTGCTAAAACGCTAGATTGTTTCTTTTTGCTTGTATGTAGTCTTAATTTTTCTACAGCGAATCAATATTGCCTTATGCCATTTTTTAAAAAGCAATATAGTAATGGGGAGATGTCAAGTATTGAGCTTTCTGTAAGTAGGGAGAGATTTTTGAAAGCCTTGGAAAAAATAAATAGAAGTCTGTGTTTTGTTCATCTTAACATTAGCTTTATAATAGAGTTACACTTGTTAGAAGCTCACATGTGCAGGTGAGTTCTCTGTGAGCTAAACAAGACGCCGTGTTCCTGTAAAGCTGCACATTGGCCATGCCTTTCTGTAAACGTCAGAGGTGCAGAGTTTTGTCCTTGCACCGAGATACATATGCGTGAAGTCCTAAAACAGAAGTGTCAATGGATTATTGTCACTAAATAAGCCTTAATCTGAACATATCTTAACCATTGATAAATACACACTTTTACCCTCCTTGGCTCTTTCCAGCCAGTCTGTGAGCATCACTACCTCCCCGTTTAGACACCAAGAACTTGGGGGATCCCGGTGCCCTGTAGGCTCTCCCTCCTTCGCTGGAAGTCGCCCTTGCCTGATCCTTGGCCAGCTCAAACGGCTGCTTCCGCCCTGCAGTCTAGGGTCTGGCGGGCAGAGTTCCTCCACTCTGCGGTCCCTTTGAGCTCGCAGACAGGGTTGTTCAGCACCTCGGACAGCTCCCCAGGGCCACCTCTTTAAACCCAGCTGCCGGGTCTTGCAGAGGAGACCGAGCCATTACCAGCGCGCAGCCCCGTCGGGTGCGCTAAGATGGGCAGAAAGACGAGCGTTCAGGGGTCTGCATTCAAAAAAGTCTGAGATACAGGGAGTTTTTGCGACTTTTAGCCTTTGCTCTCCAGCCCCCGTTTTCAACGTTAATTTGCACTGGAATATATGGTATCTTTGAAGTGACATCTACCCAGAAACTCAGGAGGAAGAGGTGCCCTAACACTGGCTCTCCCGAGATCTCTCTAGAAAGCGGTAGGAGTCTCTGGGGTCCTGGCAGCCCCACTCCCCGGGAGGGGGTGGGTGAGAGACGTGGCGGCCGCCAGCTCCGGGGAGGCACGGCTCAGCGGCGCACGGTTCGCCCACAGCCCGGAGGCTGGCCCTCGCCGCTCCGCTGCCCGCTGCCCGCTGCCCGAGGCTTCCCGCGCCGCACCCAGTACAGAAACTTTTCCAATTACTTGGGACCGGGACCGCGGGCGAGAGCATCCCGAGTTGCCGGGGCCTGAGTCCCGGGGGAAGAGTGAGGCTCCGCACCGCTGCGCCCTTACCTGTCGCGGGGAGGCTGCGCCCGAGCTAGGATGCTCTCCGGAGGGGTCACTTCTCCTCCTTCCTTTCTCCTCCTCCCCGCCTGGACCCGGTCGCTCTCCTGGTCCTTTTATACGGGGTTCGCCAGAGTGGGCGCTGGAGGTGAACTTCCCGGCAGGGCAGCGTAACAAGCAACTCCCCCGGCCCTGGGAAGGGGGGCCGGGGGACGCCGGGGGCGGGGGAGGGGGGCGCGTTTCCAGGTAGGAGCTGAGCGCGAGGGCAGGCGTGTCCGGAAAGGGGGCTGGACCTCCGCCCCCGGAGGCTGGGATTAACACGGTCCCGCGGAAGGACGCACCTGGCGTCCGTCGGAAAAAGAACTTAATTAAGGACGGTGTTGGGTCTCCAGGTGGGACCGGCAGGTGGCTTAGCACCCCGGTGTGGGGGCGCCGGGGGCGCTGCTGAGGCCGTGGAGAAGCGGGTGAAGTTGCTGGTTGTGTGCCTCTGTCGCATTTGCAGGTAAATATCAACGCAAAGAGCGGACGTCAGGACTGCCTCCGATTTCCCCAGCATTTGGAAACGGATTTGAAGATGTCACCAGAATCACAAAATCAATCTCTCTGTTCCAGGTGGGGATGGGGGTGCGGGAACAGAGGATGTCAGGGGTCCCTCACCTGAGGTCCAGGACAGGCTGCCTTCCTGGGGTGTGAAAGTGAGTTGCACTGCCCCCCCCCCCCCCCACCGCCATACACACACGTATTTATGGCTATACTTTTCTAATTACGGCTTTAGTTGCATCCACAGATTTTGATAGGTCATACTTTTATTACCATTGAGTTTAAAATACCTTCTTATTTTCCTTGAGATGTCTTGACCGCCCTGTGGGTTACTGAGATGTGCTGTTTAACTTCCAAACGCTGGGGGTTTCTAGTTGTGCTTTGAAGCTAATGTTTAGCCTACGTCTCCTGGGGCCAGAGAGCACGCTCTGCTGGGTTTCAGTCCTTTGAAACCCGGGGCAGGGGGCCACTTCCTGGGTGAACAGGTGGTCCATTCTGATTAAGGCTTCATGTGCACTTCAAAGGAATATGTATCCTGTGGTTGCTCAAATAGACTAGATCTTTTCTATAGTCTATTGCTTACGGATTGAAGTATGTTTTTTTAAATCTCCCCATTATTCTTGTGGATTTATCTATTTCTTCCTTTGGGCCTGGCATAAAAACAACTCTTTCTAGAAGTCCAGTGGTGAATGTGGGGCAGTGATGGAGGGTAATATAGGGCCAGGGATAAAGACAGCGGAAGGTCCTAGGGCATGGCGGCATGCTGATGGGAATAGTCAGTCAAGAGGAGGAAACTGATGCTGCAGATGAGAGCAGGGAGAACAGCCATGAGTAGGACCAGATTGGATCCAGGAGAGAACCCGGCTACCAGCAGTGAAGGGCCTCCCTCTGCCACAGCAGGGGTGAGGGAGGAGGACGGGGTGCGGCCACAGACCCAGGAGAAGCCAGGGAGGAGGATGGACTTTTATCTGTATCAAAGCCTTTACTTTTTAACCCAGCGTCTCCTGGGAATTATCCTGAGGAAGTTCTCCCGCAGTTATACTTAATGCTGTTCCAGAATATGCATACCATGTTGTTTGTAGCAGCAATGAGATGAAATCAAACTAAACATCTATAGTAAGATCTAATGTAATAATAGAGGAATATGCAAATTAGCCAGGACTGTGTAACCTCACGACCAATCTACAAGCCGTGGAGAGCTACAGGAGGGTGGGGCAGCTAGCTATGAGCAGTGGAGAGCTACCAGCAGCGGTGGGCAGGGTGGCCAGCTGAGGCAAGCGGCAGTGAGCTACTCATGCACGGATTCGTGTGCAGGGCTACTAGTATAATTATAAAAAGTATGATAAAGCCATACAATGAAAGACTTTGCAGCCCATTCAAAATAATGAAGTATATATTCATTGCTAGACATAAAAGATGACCACTATATGTTGTTAGGTGGAGGAAGTGTGACAAGATATAGATATAAATATAGGTCATGGTGGAGCTAGAAATAGAGATAGAGATGAAATGGTTATCCACTGCTGTATCACAAATTGCCCACCACACGTGTGGTTTGAAACAACAACATTTTGGTCACGATTCTGCAGTGTGGTCAGGGCTCCGCAGAGCCGGCATGTCCCCAGCTTGGCATTGGCTTGGCCAGCTCACAGGGTGGACAGTTCCCTCCGGCCAGTCACTCGCATGACTGGTTCCCGGACTGGGGAGACTCAAACAGCCAGGGGGCTCCTCAGACACCTGCTCTATGTGCGTAGCCCTGTGGTGTGATGTCTTCAGCGCCGCAGCCCTAGAGGCCTGGACTCCCACGGCGGCTCGGGCCTCCCAAGCTTGCATCTGGCGGTCATTGTCCTGCCAGGCAGAGCGGGTGGCTGGTCAGCAAAGGCTCCCAGAGAAGGGGATGCTGAGCTGGGCTGAGCCTTGATACCATCGGTCACCAGGATGAAGAGAGGAAAGACACTCCAAGCAGAGGGAACAGCACATACAAAGGGCTCAAAGCAGAAGAAACCCCATAGGTTCATGAGTACCACACCAGCAGTGGGAGGGAGAGAGAGAAGACTGGGGCAGTCAGAGATAAGAGGGGAGAAGGTGGGGGGGCATTTAGGGATTGAGTCAGAGGAGCAATAGGCCATGTGAGGTGGCAGTGAGGTGGATGATCAGCGGGGAGGGAACCTGAGACAGCAAGGGATGACCAGAGGCTCAGCACTCTGCCCCAGACCATCCAGCCAGAGTGGGAGCAGTGAGGGGAAGATGAGGCAGGGTCATGAAACACTACAGAGGCGGCGTCAGTGCAGGGGAAGGAGTCACGGACACTCCCCTGTCTGAGGTTGATGTGTCTGTGGGTGCCGCAGTGCAGTGTCGTGGGTAAGAGCACAGCTCTGGAGCCAGACTGCCTGGGCCTCACCCCGATCAACCACTGCCCAGCTGCAAGGCTCTAAGTGAACTCCCAACTTCTCTACACTTAGCTGTCCATCTGGGAAATGAGGGAGTGATTGCACCAACCCCTGTGGCTGCCGTATAGATGAAATTATGTAATACTTGTAAAACTTAGAGCAGGCCCGGCCCTTGTTAGCCCTATAGAGTGCTAACCCTCATCCTTATTATTACTAAAGTGCTGGCCCCAAGAGCACCCAGCCTAGAGAGGAAGGAAGGAAGGAAGGAAGGAAGGAAGGAAGGAAGGAAGGAGGGAAGAGAGAGGAGGGGGAAAGGAAGGAAGGCGACATGAGCACTCACAGGGTGGGCAGGGTGGCTGAGGACTTCATTTGGAGACCTTGAGCGGGAGGGTTCCTGGGGCTGAGGTGATGCACCTACACCTGGCTGCGGGCTCAGGGCCAAGGCTGCTCTCGTCATCCCTGCTTTTCACCTTTGAGTGTTTAATTGGAAAAGCGATGTCACCAAGGTGTGAGTGCGTTACCACAGCAGGTGTAGCGGTGGCCTCCTGCGTGGGGCAGAAGGAAGGGCTGGTAGGATAGCAACAAGGATGGGGTGGCCAAGAGCGCAGCCTGGGGAGGAGGGCCACCTGGAGGGTGCCTTGCCCTCAGCCTCCAGGCACTGGGGCCGGGCAACAGGAGACATTTCACCAGGAGAAGACTGAGGGGCCAGGCTGCCCTATGCCTGCCTTTGGCCAACTGGGCTGAAACCAGCAACAAATCAAGCCTTGGAGGTCAGGCGAAGGGATGGGTGGGAAGGAATCCCAGCTCCATCCTGGCCTGCCCTTCTTCACTCTCCAAGTCTCCAAGCCAGAGAGCTGCCAGCCCTGACAAGTCAGAACTGTCCTTTCTCAGGTGTCCTGGGGCCCAACCGCGACCTCTGTTGGAGGGAGCACTCCATTCCTGCTCTTGTCTGGGTCAGAGCAGCCCAGGCCTGCTCAGCTGGTGCCCCTACCTGCAAGGGTGCAGTTCCCATAGTCAGTGTATGGAAGGCCCCTGGCAAGGTCCCTGGTACAGAATTGGAGCTCAAGTAATGTTTGCAGAGAGAAGGTGGGAGGGAGGGAGTGAAGAAGGGAGCCCCTCTTAAGCCTCAGTTTACAGAAGCCCATGATTCTCTAAAACTCTCCCCAAACTCCCTCTGTAGGATATATGAACCCAAAGCAGAGAGGTATCCCCTGATTACGTTGCATCTGAATTAGAAAGAGCCCAGCATCATCTGCCCCTGTGTGTGTGTGTGTGTGTGTGTGTGTGTGTGTAATGGGATGGTGGGGATGAGAGGGGTTGAAGGTCAGCCCTCCCTAGTTGCAGTGGCCCAGGAACCAGGGGCAGCTTTGGGGTGGCTCTGGCTCCCCATGATCCCAACCTAAGTCACTGCAGCCCTCTTGCCTTTCAGTCACCTTTCAAAGATAAGGAGGGAGGACACTGTGTCGTTCGACAGGTAGACAGGTAGGCACAGAGATGGCTGCTACCTGCCCAGGGTACGTGGATGCCAAGGAGTGCTTCCTGAAGGGGCAGAGCGGATGTGGAATCTCCAAGGGACAGGACAGGGACCCGGCCCCAGGCAGACCAGCCCTATGTGGCAGAGAGGAGGGTCCATGGGAAGTGTTCAGTTGGGCAAATGAGGAGACCAAGGCTTTGGGCAGGGGCTTTCTCCCTAGGACTGGAGGAGGGACTAGAGGACAAAGGAGGGAGAGAGACTGGAGAGGAAGGAACGAGCTGAGGGACCCTGCTGGGGGGGTTGGGGGAGGGAGGTCAGAAAGGGCCATGGCCAGGCCTAGAGGTCTTCCTGATGCTGGGGAAAGTGGGAGAGAGAGAGAAGTCGGCTAGGATTTAGGTGTGGGGCTGGGGAACAGACTAGGAGGACTAGAAAGGGGGTGGGGGTAGGAACCGCTGACACATGTTGACTTTGAAGCAGCTACTGTTCAATCTGCTTTCTGCCCTGTGCAGGCCCCAGCGGGCCCTCACACGGTGACAGCTCAGATTTTATGCCCAGAACAGGGGGAAACTGTTGCTGGGTTCTGTGCAAGGGGGTGATGGGATCCAGTAGGATCCTTTGAAAGGTGGCTCTGCTATTGTCTGGAGAACTCAGAGGGCAAGCAACCAGCACCTCCTCTGCGAGTCAGCATCAATGGGACTCGGAGTGGATGTGGGCGTGAAGCAAAGGGAGGGTGTAAAGACGGCTCTGGATTTCTGGTTTGAGCAGCTGGACAGTGGGTGGGGCCACTTAAAGACATGGGCAAAGACTGAGGGGCTCACAGGTTTGAAGAGGGAACTGTGAGCTCTGTGACCTTGGGCAAGTTGCTGAACTTCTGAGTCTCTCTGGGGACATTCAAAGCTCCACCTCACAACGCTTAAGAGGAATCCTGCCGAAACCGGTTTGGCTCAGTGGATAGAAGGTTGGCCTGTAGACTGAAGGGTCCCAGGTTCGATTTCGGTCAAGGGCATGTACCTGGGTTGCGGGCACATCCCCAGTAGGAGATGTGCAGGAGGCGGCTGGTCGATGTTTCTCTCTCATCAATGTTTCTAACTCTCTATCTATCTCTCTCCCTTCCTCTCTGTAAAAAATTAATAAAATATATTAAAAAAAAAAAAAGAGAAATCCTAACTGCCGTTAGAGTCTTGACAATAGAAACACTCAGAATTCCTCTGAGGGGAGCCTGATGGGATTTGGGGACAGCTGTTCAGCTTGTCTCCAAAAGGGGACCCTGACGCCTGCAGCTTGGCAGAGGAGAAGGTCCTGGCGCCCCAGGTGGCCCAGGAAATGGGGGTGCCGCTGCCCGCCTGTGACACACACACTCCGAACGGTGAATCCTTTCGCCCAGCTCCCCATTCAGTCTGCAGCTGGGCCCCTTCGCTGACCTTCAGTTTGACCCCAAGGGCAATGAGGAATCAATTTGTGCAAAGAATGAGAATGAAAGAGATTACAATTGACCTTTGAATGGGGTTTTAATTTGCTTTACTGCAGCCAAAGGGGCCTCATGAAGAGACCCTTGAGACTTCTTTTATCCACGAAGCTAATGCGTGCATTAGTGCAAGCACCAGGGCAGAGCAGGGAAGGCCAGGGGGGGGCCCAGAGTCCACGCCCCTCCCAGGAAGCAGCTTTCAGCCCCCTTAGGGTCCATGGCAGAGTCAGGAGTGGAGGAAGGAGCAATGGCATACAGCCGACCTGGGTTCCAGCCCAGCTCTGTTGCCAGAGGGCCTTGGGACCTGGGCTGGCACCCTAGGCCCTGGCTGAGCCCCCGGCCCTCAGTCTCCTCTGAGCATTGGCAGGGAGGGGCATTGTGGACTAGCTGGTCGCTTGGTCCCTTCCAGGCCTGACTGCCTATGGTGTTAAGCTCAGCTCTAGAGTCAAGCTCTATGGTAGAGCATGTGGCTTAAAGTAGGGACAGCACAGCCTGCTGTGCCGAGGACCTGAGCTCTGGCTCAGGTCTCTTGGGCCTCTCTCGTGCCCTGTTTTACTCTAAACTCCTGCTCCAGGCCCCTCACCACCAAGTCTCTGTTCTTTCCAATTCCCCGAGGAAGCCATGGGCTCACTTCATGAGTTACCTTTTCTTCTACTGGGCAGAGCCCTGCGGGCAGCTACGTGGGGGGCCCAGGTGGCCTGCGGATGGCCCGCCCCCTGCAATTGCTTCTCTCCACGGGGCCAAGTTCAGTGTGATACCCTGTGAGTTTATATTTATAGTCCTGCATTAATGTCAGGTTCTCTTCCCCTGCGTTCAATACACGAGTGTGAGGTCACATGGAACCACTTGTTTTCTCTGAAAACCACTCCCTTATCCTAATTCCCTTCTTCAAAGTGAGGGCTTGTTCCTGTGCAGTCAGAGTGGACCTCCTGGAGGTGGGGTCTTGGTGAAGATGTCAGAGACATTAAGGATACAGTAGGCTCTCTTATGAGATGTCCCCGCAGCCACTCGTTCCAGACGGAACTCTGGGACCAGCAGCCACCGTTCAGATGCAGTGGTGACCATAACATCCTTTTGTGGAGAAACGCCTTTGTTCGGGCCTCCGGCATGGCAGCTGCTTTTCCAGAAGAATGAGAGCTCTCCAGTTAGGGTAGAGACGGCCAGGGTGACGTGGTGGCCAGGAAGGACTGGTCATGTACATCCATTAGTGATCACAGGAGAGGCGTTCAGAAGCCCTGGAACTGCCCTCCTTCCTCCGGACCCAACAATGGCTGCGTGGAGAGGGCTTGAAGCGGCCTTTTTACCGAGCACTTAGCTCAGTCCCTACCTCTGAGCCCCGCCCGTTGGTGCCCATCTTCCTGTTCAAAGGCATGGAGCAGCCAAGACAGTGGATCCAATCAGCCGGCCTGAGGCCCAGAGAGCCCACACCTGCCCTCACTCCCGTTGCCCCGGGAGAGTGACGCCAGGTCCAGGCAGAGCTGGTGCACAGTGACCTGCTCCCCAGCAGCTCCGAGAGTTCATTTCTCCCATAAGCACCCAAACCTGTGCACTCGTGTGTGTGTGTGTGCGTGTGTGTGAGTGACTACTCCACAAGGGAAACAATTTTTAAAATATGTTTTTATTGATTTCAGAGAGGAAGGGAGAAGGAGAGATAGAAACATCAATGATGAGAGAGAATCATTGATCCACTGCCTCCTGCACACACCCCACTGGGGCTGGAGCCCACAATCTGGGCATGTGCCCTGACCGGAAATCGAACTGTGACCTCCTGGTTCATAGGTCGATGCTCAACCACTGAGCCATGCTGGCTGGGCAAGGAAAGGGAAACTTCATTGAGGCCCCAGGGTCATGGTGTTCAGGCAGGAAGCCACCCAGTGGGCCCAGGAGGTGGTGGAGGGGCCCTGTTTACCCCTTTTCTTGGGGCTCAAGTTGTTGGTGGGGCCACACTTGTTGCAGCAGTTGATAGAGGTGGGAGGTGGGTTTGCAGGTGGGTGTGACATGCAGCAGATGGTCTAGTCCCAGTTGTAGCTCTGGGTGAGCTGACAGAGGGAGGGAGGGATCGATGATACCACCCAGCAGGAGGAGGCACCAGGTGCAGGGTGGAATCTTTTTTCTGAATATTGCTGCCTGAGAGGTGCGGCCATCCTCCAGCCAAAAAATCAGGCACTGCTGGTCAGGCGGGATGCCTTCCTCGTCTTGGATTTTAGCTTGGACATTCTAGGTGGTGTCACTGGGCTCCACCTTGAGGGCCATGGTCTTGCCAGTCAGGTTCTTCACAAAGATCTGCATCTCTGTATCTGCTGCGGATGCCAGCGGATCACCCCTCTTTGAAGAGCTTTTCAGCAATATTTTATTTGAAGCAACATTCTCGTGGAAAATGGTCAACCAAGGATTTAATCTTTAGCCAGACTATCTTTCAAGAATAAAGATGCCTGGCCAGTGTAGCTCAGTTCGTTGGGCATCATCCCATGCACAGGGAGGTTGCCAATTCAATTCCAGATCAGGCACATGCCTGAGTTTCTGGCTCTTTCCAGTAGGGGGCGCGCTGGAGACAGCCGATCAATGTTTCTCCCATTGGTGTTTCTATCTCTCCCTCTCACTTCCTCTCTATGAAATCAATAAAAACATTTTTTTAAAGTATTTGTTGGTGATAATCACTAGAACAATAGTATACACCTTCCTAAATGCCACAGAATGAGAAAGAAATACATCTATTGGAAAATTTATTGGGTATGTATAACATGTATTTATGCAATGTATGAACTATAAAGTAATATGACAAGTCAAAAATCAAATAAATATATTCATATATGTAAATGGACTCAAATCATCTTTAAAGAAAAATATTTTTAGACAGGTTTAAATACTTCAATTCAGTGCTGTACAAATAAACACAAAACGGGCAGATCTGGGAGGAAAACTGATTTTTAAATTTGTGATATGTTCACAGAATGGAGTACTACCCAGCAATACAAAAGAATGAATTTCTGATACAGGCAACAACATGGCTGTATCTCCAAAACATTTTATTGAGTGAAAGAAGTCAGGAGAGATCGTACCATATGGTTCCATTTAAATATGTTTTTATTAATTTTTTTTTAGAGAGAGAGAAAGGGAGAGGGATATAGAAACATCAATGAGAGAGAAGCATCAACATCAATCAGTGCCTACTGCACGCCCCTCCCGGGGATCAAGCCCACAACCCTAGCCTGTGCCTTGACTGGGAATCGAACCTACAACCTCTTGGTGCATAGGTCAATGCCCAACTGAGCCACACCAGCTGAGTCCATAGGTTTCTATTATGTTAGATCCTTGAATGGGCAAAACTCATCTAGGGTGAGAGAAGTCAGGTGAGTGGCTGCTCCTGGGATGGTGAGGGAGGCGACTGGGAAGAAACATGAAGCTCTTTCTGGCGTTCCGGAAGTGTTCTGATCTAGATGGGGTTGGGGTGTGGGTTACACAGGTGGGTGCATCGGTCCAAAGCCAACAAAGGTGCACTTACCATGTGTACCATCCACTCTGCACCCCCATGTCAAAGGGAAGGGTGGCCACGTCTGCCCCAGAGTCTGAAGTGCAGCCCCAGCAGAGCAGGGCCGCCTCCCCCGAACCAGCCACCCCAGCAGCACCCACCTTCCGTTTGTGGGATGGGACCCAGGGCTGCTGGTGGCCTGGCCTGAGATGGGCATGGAGAGGACAATGTCCTCAAGGGGCCCCGTCTTCAGCGGAAGCCAGTGGGAGAGAGGCCTGTGGCTCTCTCTCCCTGACAAAGCCATGGCCTGTGTCGGGCAGTTGCTGGCTCCATTCCGCAGGCCTCAGGGGGAAGGGGATGGGGAGGGAGGGCGAAACAAAGGGGGTGGTCACATCTGTCTCTGTCTTCTCACTCAGCTTTGAGCTTTGAACAAGCTTGAGGAGCGGAGAGGGCAAGTGTTTTGCTCTGCCCGGGGCTGAAGAAGTAGATTTCCCAGATGGAGCGGCGGGGAGATGAACTCGGGGAGGGAGAAGCTTTCAGAGAGCGCAGGCAGGGGAGCCATTTGCCATTGTGCCGGCCTTCAGCCCACGGCTCTCCAAGTGAAGTGGATGGAGACAAAGGCCCAGAGCCCAGTGACTCACAGTCCCACATGTGTTTTAGACACTAATGATGGCCAGGCCAGGGTAATGGATGGGAAGGTCACCTGGGGATGGAGGGAGGAAAGAGGGAAGCTGGAGGTGGGGGTGCCGCTCCGAAGTTCTCAGGGGACCTGGGGTCCCTCTTTCACAACCAGCCTGAGGGACCTGCTTGACTATCTGGAATGACAGACTCAAAACCCCAAGGCTCACATGCGGTTGGCAAGGTTGCACCCTTCGTCGTCAGGGGAGGGTAACGGATGCTCACCGTCCCTCAACCCTGAGTCTGGGCAGAGCATGTGGCCGAGAGGGTTCAGTTGGGACCAAGGCCAAGAGGGGGTTCTCTTACCCACCCCCACCCCTGGGGACAAGGCAGGGCCAGCAAACACACCGACACATGCCTCCATGTGGGCCGTTATACCTCCGGTAATAGTTTATTCTGTTCACCATGTGTACATAAAACTTTGGTGGGTTTTTAAATTTTTTAATATATATTTTTATTGATTTCAGAGAAGAAGGGAGAGGGAGAGATAGAAACATCAATGAGAGAATCACTGATCGGTTGCCTCCTGCACGCCCCCTACTGGGGATCGAGCCGGCAACCCGGGCATGTGCCCCTGACCAGAATCGAACCGGGACCCTTCAGTCCCCAGGCCAACACTCTATCCACTGAGCCAAACCAGCGAGGGCAAATTTGGTTTATTTTTTTGAGAATTTATTTTAAAGAAAGAACTCTGAGAGTAGATTGAAGGAAGCAAGCCTGGAGGTGGGGACCCCAACAGGAGACTCCAGAGGCGTTCGAGTGTGTAATGGTGGTGGCCAGAGTGTTGGCCGTGCAGGTGGAGAGACTGGCGGGTTTGAGATTTATTTGGGAGGCAGAACTGAGAGGACTTGCTGATGTGCTGAGAGGCCCAGGAGGTAAGTGTGTTAGAGAACGGCCCCCAGGTGTCTGGCTTGAACAATTATGTGCCAATTACCAAGACAAAGGCTACTGACACATGGAGTGTGAGAGCCCTTCGAGGCCCCTCGGGGGAGCCTGCAAGGCCGTGGTGAGGACATGCAGACGCTGTTGGGAGTGTAACAGGGCACAGCTGCTTCGGAAAACGGCGGTTCCTCGTGAAGTGAAGCACAGACTCGCCGAAGGGCCCGCCATCCACAAGTCCCCCGCGCACATGCAGAACTGAAAACGTACCACACAGACACTGCGCACAGATGCTCACAGCCACACTGTTCACAACAGCCAAACCATGGAAATAACCCGGTGTCCGTTCACCGGCGAATGGATAAACAAAATAGGATTTATGTTTATGGTGCACAATGCGACTTTATTTGCACACAAAGGAACAGGCTACAATGTGGATGAACTAAAAAACCCTGTGCTCAGGGGAAAATCTGAGGCACAAAAGGATCTCTGTCATATGATTTCCTTCCTAGGAAACATACAGAATAGAAAAATCCATAAACAGAAAATAGATTAGCAATTCTTTTCGTTGTTGTTGCTAATCCTCACTCAAGGATATTTTTCCATTGAATTTTAGAGAGAGTAGAAGGGAGGGATGAAGAGAGAGAGAGAGAGAGAGAGAGACATCAATGTGAGACGTATTGATTGGTTGCCTCCTAAACGCAGGATTGAACCTGCAACCCAGGTGTGTGCCCTTGACTGGGAGTCGAACCCATAACCCTTTGGTGTGCGGGCCAACGCTCTAACCACTGGGTCACACCAGCCAGGGCTAGATGGCAATTCTTTAGACCTGAGGGGGGAGGCCGAGTGGCCGCTCATGGGCACAGGGTTTCTGTCCAGGATGATGAAAATGTTCTGATTATACAGTGGTGATAGTTGCACGACCCTGTGAATCTACCAAAAACCACTGAAATACACACTTAAAATGGAGAATTTTATGGGATGTGAATTGTATCTAAAAATGAAACAAAACAAACAGCCAGTTGGCTGACTGAGACTGGAGCGGTCAGAACCAGAGACTGAACCGAGGGAGAGTCCGCACAGCGGTGACATTTAAAACCAAGGGACCGAGAGTCACACCAAGTTAGCACACAGAGCGGGAAGCCGTGGGAGCCTCGTGCCCAGAGAGGCGGCCACATTTAGAGCTTGGGAGGCAGAAGAGGGGCCCAGGAGGGGCGAGGAGAAGGAGAGGCCACAGAGGGGGCGGGGGGACGAGGGGCGTGTGGAGTCACGGGCTGCAGGCTGCACTTCCGATCCTGCTCTTTCGAATTCGGGGCACTGGGCAGATTCCGGGGCCTGAATCTCCGTGTGTGTCTATAAAACACATTTTAGGGGCAGATGTTTTAGGTCGAAGGGCATGGGCACTTCCACTTTTAACAGATCCTGCAAATCCTCTCATCAGCACCGCACCTGCAGGAAGGCATCGGTAACAGGCAAACCTATTCTGTTCTGGACCGGGAGTGAGAGAACCCGGGAGCCTGCCAAGTGCAGAGGGAACCAGAGCGGCGCAGGGTCCCGGGAGGACAGGCCTGGTCTGCGTTGCTGGGCGTGACCTGCTCGAGCCGGCAGGAGCCAGAGTAACGAGCAGATGTTGGCAGAACCCCAGGGTGGAGGCGACTGCTATGGGAACAGAGAGGGGCCCATCTGAGAGCCTGGGAAAAGGAGCGAAGCAGCGAGAGACACACAGAGTGCAGGGCAAGAGGCCTCGCTGTGGAATCTCAGGCGGCACTCGGCTGTGTGGCCTCGGTGAGTGACTCGACCACTCTGGGCTTCAGATAGTCATCTGTTGAATCGGAGAACTGGCTGGGATCCATTCCCCATTGGGCCTCCGTGGCTTCTGGTGGAGCATAGAAATACATCTTTCTTTTAACCCCAGACGCCAAAATTGGGGCAGTTTTTCCTCTGGAAGTTTTGTTCCTGTGGTGGCTTTCTCATCCTCTGTAGGGGGTCAGGAGGCCATGGTTTCAAGCAAGATCTGACCAGAACAGCTCAGTTCAATTCACAGAGTGTTTACAGATCATCCCAGGTGCACAGCCACCACCATTCTCTCACCGGGACGACCACTTTCCTTGCTGCTACCTTGCCCTCAGACTATCCTCAATGCAGCAACTTACTCCGAGAAAAAGGCAAAATCCACACATCCCAAGGCATGCGTGGGGTCTGCACCTCTGCAGGACCCGCACCCCCCCCACACACCCCTCCCCACCGAGCCCACTGTCGCCTCTGGGCCTTAGCACATCCTGTCCCCTCTGCCTCCGCCCAGATGGCACTAGTCCTGTGCTCTCGCTTTATTAAAGTCTCCACGCAACACCAACCTCCACTGAGGTGTCCCTGGCCTCTTTATGCAGAACAGCACCCCTGGCCCATCCCGCTCACACCTCACCCTGCGTGGTTTCCTTCATAGCACTCATCACCACCTCCACACTGTGCCGTTTGCCCGTTCCCCCAGCGCCACCAAACCGCTCTGAGGGAGAAGGGCCTGCTGCTCCCCCAGTGCCCGGAGCAGCGCCTGTGCAGAGCAGAGAGGCACTGGGTGCATGGGGGGGGGGGGGGGGCGGTAAATGAATTCTCCCACGTGCTTTCCGAATGGGCACCCGAATAAATGACGTAGGCTCCTAACTTAAACGCTGACTTTCCTTGCAAGGCTTGGAATCTCTCCAAGCCCGCATTTTCCGGTGTGACTCTGAAGGGTAGCAAGCCTGGGACGAGCTCTGTGCGGGGAGGAACAGTGTTCCTGCTGACCCCAGAGAGGCGCTCAGAAGGGGCGCAGCGCTCAGTATATGCTGTGTCCTTCGCACAGGAGCAAACCAGAGATGCTTTAGCTGCCTACCTGGAGAGCCGACATCTGGGGAAGGGGGAAATGGATGGATTCCCGTCACCAGGAAGGTCCCAGGCACAAACTAAACCTCTGCAGTAGTTAAAGGCTTTAGAAGAAACTGAATCTGGCTGTTACAACTCTGGACAGTAGGGCAGCCTGCCCTCTGATGGCCACCCAGTGTAGTGCCATTGCAGAAAAAACGTAGGTAACAATTTAGGGGTGGGGAATTCTTTCCTTATACAAGTTGCCTGACTCCATTGTAGACGACTGGGAAGACATAAAATAATAAAAAAGTGATCACCTCACCTACATACCCTTGACACTCCGTGAACTTCCAGCCTCGTGTCTATTTTATACTCAATTCAATCACGTCTCTACAGAGAGCCTGCCGTGTCCCAGGCACTGTGCTAAGCGTGCAGTGGAAGGGCGAGGGTCACGGCCTTTTAAAAACAAGCCCCCCTCCCTCCACTCCCCTGCCCGGGTCCCCTCCACCCCCACGTGCACCTGGGGCCACAACCACCCAACCCCACACTTGTTTTGACTTTTCTCTCTAAATAAATTGAGGTCATGTAAACGAACACTGAAGAGAAGCTCCCATTTATCTGTATGAACCAGGGCTACCACGAGAGGGGAGGAGCGGCTTTTAGTGTCGCCTCTGCCTAAGGAACGCAGAGCCCCGCCCTCAGCCTCCAGGTCCTCCGTGTCTTCCTGGGCCTGGAGTCAAACTCCACCGGAGCCAGGGGCAGCGCAGAGCAGAACCCGCACCGGGGAATCTCAGTGGATGTTCACATTTCCCAAGGACTGCGGGGGACGCCTGGGGAGAGCGAGGGTTGGGGAGGGGGGGTCCTAAGGGGGCCCGACCAAAGGCAGCGCCCCTTCCCTCGGGGGAGACGGAGCTCCAAGATGGCCCTCGGGAAGGGAGCTTCTGATTCCTATTGCACCTTTCAGCAATGCTTCTTAACCTCTGGGGAAACACATTTCCAATAACGGTCCATACACGGAGGTGGTTTCTCAGTTCTCACACAGACACTGAGCTCAAACGTCAAGTGAGGTTTATTGCAGATGCTTTTCTCAGACCCAGGACAGCCCTGAGCGCCTCCCGTGGTCCTCACCCTGATGCCTGCTGGCAGGTGGCTTCCTCCAAGAGCAGCCTTCCTCTGTGTCCTCTTGGCCAGTCCAGGGTCAGGGTGTGTGCTCCTTGGCTGCCGAAACCTTGTGAAGGCTCACAGAGGAGTTAGGTGTGGAAGAGGGGTGAGGGGCTTGCAGAGCAGTGCAGTCCTCTGTACCCCTGCCCTGCCCTCCTGTCCTCCTGTAACTCCTGCCCTTTTGACAAGACTGAATGTACAGTGTCGATAGGTGTATGACCACAACCAACTGTAGTTGTTGCAGAGAAGTATTATGCTTGGGGAACCCTACACAAGACTTTGTTAAATCTCTGAGGCACTCAAAACAGTGTAGCTGAACATCATGGGCATGAGCGTGGGGTTTGCCATCCGGCTCCACCACTTTGCAGCCCTGTTTGCTCTTCCGGTCTTTGCTCTCGTCTAAGTGACAACTTCTTACAGAGCTGCTCTGAGTCGTCGATGAAATGGCCTATGTGGTGACTGGCACCAGGCCCGCTCATAGAAGGGGCTAGGCAAATGCTAACTGTGGGTATAGTCTGGAGTGGGTACACTCCTTTAATGCAGAAACACCGTTTTAAAAAAACACTGCGAAGGGAATTCGCTGGGGTCCTTTCCTTCTTTGAATCTCTGTGTGCATCCAACTGCTGGCGGCAGCAGCGGATTTCTGGATGGAGGCAAGTAATCGCACACACCCCTGTGGCGAGCCGGCACGGCCATGGCATACTCAGCCCAGGGCACCTTATGTGCCGCGCCAGCTCAGCCAGGTTCCGTGACCCTGAGAGGGGGCGGCGAAGGATTGAGAAAAGACAGACAAGAGAATGAAAGCTGGGTCTCGGCAGGACGCTGCTTCTCTGATGGAGAGACAGCGACGACGCCTGCAAGCCGTGTCTTTCTTTATTTTATAGCAGATTCCACCAGGCAAAGTAAGGGCGTGGTCAAGATGTTTACACTGTTCCAAGCTACCCAACCGCATGCACCTGAACTCTATCAAGCCCACATCACTCAGGCACTGGGGCCACGTGACCGTAGGTTCAAGCTCACAACTCCAGCTGTTTGGCTGTAACTGTGCTGGGACTTGCACGTGGCCATGAGGACTGTGCCCTCTCATTAGTGCGAGGCTTGAACCTGTCCAAACACTGTAGCCGCTCTCCACACGCCCTCAAACACATTTTTAAAAAATTATTTTTAACAACAAAACTTCCGGAAAGCTGCTGAACTCAAAGCGAGCCGGCGGCTCCACTCTTGTTTGAACAGGAGACTATTCTTTTTGAATTATAACGATGTGCGTAGGTTCCGTTAGGAAAAAACAGACTAAAATTGAGGATGTGCTGGCCAAGATGCTGGGGAAACACACGGCCCAGAGGCCTCCGTAAACGTCACGCTTTTTCTCTTTAAACCTCAGTGTCCGTCCCCAGCTCCCGCCGCAGCGCAGCAGCCACCGCCTGGCCCGGTCGCGGGGGGAACGAGGGACACGCGCCCCCCGAACGACGGGGCAGCTGCGCACGGAAGGCAGGAGCGCGCGCGGTCTTCGTCCCGAGTGGCGACTGGACGGGGCCGCTCCAGCCTCGCGCTTCCCCCGGACCCGCGGGCTCGCAGGGCCCACCCTTCGGGGAAGGGCCGCCCGCACCGAGCAAGCCCCAGGGACCCCCACGCCCCACGCGCTTCAAATGCGCGGCGAACCCCAGTTCACCGCCCCGAGCCCCCGCCGCGTCCAGGACGGCCAACCCTGCAGCGGGGCCCGCAGCCGCCCGCACGCGGGACCCGGCCCGGGAGGGCCAGGCCCGCTCGCCGCGCCCCCATCCCCACCCCGGGCGCGCGCAGAGGCGGAGGTGGCGGCCCGGCCGGGGTGAGCGGGAGGCACTCGCCGCGATGCACGGACGATGGCCTTGCCCAGCACCGCGGCCCCCGAGGGGCGAGCGGGCCTCGGCCAGACCCCCGACGGCTGCCCGGGGCGCAGCTGGGAACGGGAAGCCGCGGGTCATGTGACTTTTCTCTCCGCGAGATCGGCGAGGCCGCCGCCTGCAGCGCCGCCTGCTGGGGCCTCTGCGCAGTGCCGCGTGCCCGTGGGCCCCGGCTCCTTGCTCACCCGCCCTCCGCTCATTCGTGGTTCATTCATTCTTTCCACCATGGGTTACTGACAGTCTGCTCTGTGCAGAAAGACTTTAGGACTGGGGGTTCGGCATAGAAATCTCTGGGCGGCATTTGTGGTCATCGCGAAAGATGGAAGGCACCAGTGTTTATCAGCAGGTGCCTGATCAACTATGAAATCAACTATGTCGCCAAAAGGGAATACTATGCGCAGTAGAAAAGATGAAGTTCTCCATAAACTGATATGGAAGGGTGTCCAAGAAATATTTTCAAGGAAGAAATGCAAGGTGCAGCCTGTGTGTGTGTGTGTGTGTGTGTGTGTGTGTGTGTAATGATATTTTTGGTGTAATTGGGAAAATAAGACTGTGTGTACATATATGCAAATATGTGTTATATTTGCACAAAGAAATACTAGAAGACTAATAAAAATAATTCCTTATGGGGGTAGGAAAAACTGGGTGGCCGGAGGCAGGAATGGGAATGACACTTCTCTAGATACATTTTTAAAATGATATAAAAAGGTATCTTTATTGTTGAAAATATTACAGATAACTCCTCTCCCCCCAATTACCCTCTCCACCCATGTACACCACAGAAATTGGCAAACACTACAAATCAGCACCCCCTTTCCCCCAGAGAGCCGTTTGTTAAACATTTACCAGCACACCACTGATAATGCCTAATTCAGAGCATTAGAATGAGGATTAAAGAATATTAAATTAGATTAAGTGAGGCAATGAAAGGCAGAGTGATATACACAGCATACAGCCTATAGAGTTAGAATGACTGATCCGGATACCAGCCCCTCTGCCTATCAGCTGTGTGACCTGTGCAAATTGCTTACCCTCTCTGTGCTCCATGTACTGTAAAGAGAAATAAAACTTATCTTCTGGGAGAATTGTCATGAGGAGTAAATGAATGAGCCCACACAAAGCTCTTGTAATAGCACCTCGGGCAGCATTACCATTCAGTAAATGCTCATTATTATTTCAGACACATCGTGATACTGGCTCACACCTCAGGGGCTCCATTTCTCCTGTGAACTTGGGGTAAGGAGACCACCCTTATTTAGTGTTTTCACTGAGGAGGCATTTTCTGCTGGAATCGGTCCAATCATGTACAAAGTCCTGGGGATGCACACTTCCCCTTGAACATTGTCTAGGATTAAGTCAAACACATGGAACAAAGGGATCATGTGCTCAGACACAGGGGCCCATTTGCAGGTCATGTGTAAAGGTCAGGAACCCCAGAGTCCTTGCAATGTGGGTGGGGAGGACCTGGGCAACAGATGAGACCAACCCATGTGTTTGCTATATACTAGTAGCTGTAGTGTCAGAAAGATTACATTCTATGACATCAGAGCTGTGCATCCTACAAGACTACTCCAGTTTTAACTATCAGAAAACTGAGGCCCAGAGAAGGAAAGATCACAGTTAGGAATCTGACTTTAAATTGTAATTTCCTTAAGGACATGGGGCCATTTCTACTTAAATCAATATAGTCATTTTGAGCAAATGAGTTGGTAAGTATGGGGACCCTGAAATTTCATCTCCGAGGCATCCGTTACCTTAGCTTTGTATTTATGTAATAGGATAACAGTTTTGGACAAAGAAGAAAATGGGTGCGACACATTCCATATGCTTTCACTGCCCTGATTACCGGCCTCATAGCGTCTTAAAATGCCAGCACCTGGGCCTTATCCACAGGACACGTCTGCATTTTGGCCAAGTCAGTTACAGAGCCAGAATTTTTCATTAGGTCACTGGTTTGCTCATCGTCACATAGAATGTCCGAGCTCCGGCTGCTGGGGTGTCCCTAACTCAGGGATCCCAGCCCAACAGAGCCAGCCCCAGCCCCACAGCTCAGCCCCAGCATGGACCACGAAGGTGGGGGTTCTCTACAGAATATACATGAAGAAATAGTCACGGTGTCACTGTCTGATGCAAACAACAGTCTAAAATGTGCTCTCCACCCCAGATGCTGCAGTCTTTGTAGCAGAAGCGATGCCCACTGCCGATCTGGGTTTGGGGGCGGGGAAGACAGGGCCTAGACCTCGGGGCAGCAGGAGGCTGCCCATTTGGACGGACTTTGAAAATCCAGGCAGGGCTTCATTCCTCGGTCACAACCTTCCCCATTGGCTCCACTCATTGAAACCATTTCTCATTCATCCATTAGAATGAAGGTTTCAAAGTGCAGGCTCCTGGGAAGAGTGAACTTTCTGGAAGCCGGTTTCCATCAGGTAGGGAAAGGGCATCTGCAAAGGGCGTCAGAGATACAGTCAAAGCCCCAGCCACCATCGCGCGTCCTGAGGGCCCGAGTGGTTCCTTGTACCATCACCCAGAGTGAAGCATGGACCCTTAGATACTGTCCTGGCCATTGTGCCTTCAGCTTCGTGCGTCAGTGCACCATCATTATGGTTCTTCTATTTAGAGACTTGAGCATGTCCACCTTCTTGTTCCTCCACGGCAGCATCTATCAATGTCTCCTGACAGTTTCAGATAGCAACTTGACGTACAAGACCTCATGCCAGGGCCGTGTCTACTGAGTGTCCAGAGACAGGTGAGAGCATGTAGCCCCTTCCGGCGTGCAGCATGACTAGGAGGAGGTGCCCTGGGACCTGATGCCAAGGTCCCCTGTGTCTCTGAAATGCTCTGTCCCTAGGGGCCTAAGGTGAGTGTATATTTTAATTTACTTTATAACTACTCTCCTCTAGATTGACTCTTAACCACAGTTGGAAGTCTTTAACCTTAAATAGGGGGATACAGGTGAAGGGTCTGGAGCTAATTCTTGGGGAGTCGTTCACAGGAGAAGCAGGTGTGCCTGAGGCCTCTGTTCCATTTAATATGAAGACTTAGGAACTACTGGCTTAAGACACAACCAAGGGTGACTAAGCTGTACCTGACTAGGGGTGTCTGGCCCGCTGGCAGATAGAGATAAGAGAGAGGGTCCCTCATGGGGGGAGGACACGGGGGTGAGGGAGGTTCACGGAGGGGAGAGCCTCTCCGGGTGGACAGTGTGGCTGGGACGAGTTCAGGATGAGAAAGCAGGCTGTGTGCACAGTCCTGTCCAGCGGCCCAGCATCCTGTGCATGGTTCTCGCAGGGGACTCTTTTTCACTGAGCACGTTGACAAGTGCATTTCCCCACCACACTGTCACTGAAGACGGGCTCTGGGAGAGACAGGGCTGTGTGGGCCAGACTCTGCCCCGGGTGCTGATGACACAGCTGCAGGGTTTCTGAAATCTTCACCAAGAGAAGACAAACATCGTGTGGCTGCTTTCAGATGGCATGACCCTGGCTCCTGGCCCAGCCCCCGAGGCCAGGAGAGGAAGGAGTTGGCCAATACAATCGGTATTAGGCCTGCTGTTTACCCAGAACATCCGGGGGGAAGTCACCAACAAGCCACTCCGTTCCTGCTGCAGAATGCCCGTTTCCATGGACACCTGGCCTCAGAGTCCTCTCACCTGTCTCTGGACGGCTGCACACTCACTTGTGTGTCTATGTGCACACTGGTGCCGTATAGTCTATGTGTACGTGCGCACACTGGTGCCGTATAGACGAAGCTTGCAGTGACAGGGGAGCCCAAGGTCACTCTACAAGGCTGTGTCCTTAGAGTCGCATTTAGCCAGGACCCGTTTCTCAGCCTCCTGCAGCCTGGCAGGGATGCAGGCAGCCACATGGTGGCCACAGCTGCTGGAGAAAGGAGCTGCCGGCCTCCTGGTGGGAACTGGCTACCTGCTTCCTGTCTCAGGGATGCTTGGCGATCTCCCCTGGCTGTTGATCCAGCCTGGAAGGGATCTGAATGACTTAGGAGCTGACTAACCACCTAATTCATTCTGCATATACTGTTTCTGGCTGGCACAGCCACCAACTGGTCCCAGGTGTGACCTGGTTAGAAGTAGAGGTTGGAAACCCCAAGGCCACTCACATACAGGAGCAGTTTTTGTTGTTCAGACTAATTTGACTGTCTGTTCGGCTTCAAAAGCAGATAAATGTGTTGAAATCTGTGCACGCTGGCTTCAGCATTACTAGCTGGCTAGATCTTCAGCTTACTTTGTCTTTTCTCTTTAATTAAGTCCATCATATAATAATGTAGACACTTGGTGAAAATTCCAATAACTGACTCAGTGATACCCATTAAACATGAACTTTTCTTGTGCTTAGGTTATTTTTTAATTAGGAGATTGGAAACAGGGGGCTAATTTACTCCAAGTTATCTATACATATAAAAGGCTAATATGCAAAGTGTCCCCTTGGGAGTTCGACCAGGAGACTGATTGCTCACCATGATGAGTGCTGACCACCAGGGGGTAGCACAGAATGAAGGAAGGCCTCAGCTGGCAGGCCCCCGATTGGCTCTGATCACCGGCCAGGCCTTGGGACCCTACCCATGTGAGAATTTCATGCACCAGGCATCTAGTTTTATCAATAAGAAAACAACAACTAACTTTGTTTTAAATGATAAAAGGGCCTTTGATATCAAGTAATGGATACACAGCCAAGTTCCACTGGCTCAAGCAGGAAGAATGATACTGGCTTATGTAACAGGACAGACTCATGAGCATGCTGCACGCACAGCTGGTTCAGGGGTCCCAACAGCAGCAACAGCTTCTCTCCATTCTCAAGTCCTTGGCAGTCTTTGTGGTTTGGACTTTTTCCTCCTCTGCTACAACCATAGTCAGTTGATCAAAGGCCAAATTTCCTATGACTCATGATCATCAAGTAAGAGAGAGCTGCCCCTCACTCTGAAGGTTGGAAAGAGCTGAGGACCATCTGGCCCACTGGGGTCATGGGAACACTGGCTAAGGGCCCTCGGGGGTGGGCCCACCTTGGGGAGCTTCCCACCCTGGCTGCCTGGGTGGGGTGCGGTGGGGCACACTCAAACCTCTGCTTCCTTCCAGGCCCCAGGGCCCCAGGGCCAGCAAGGTGGGTTCAGGCACTCTGGGGTCTAGGAAAGTGGCCCAGAAGCTGCCAGGAGTGGATGGATTGGAGTGATGGCTGAGGCCAGGGAGGATGGCGCTGATGGGTGAGGTTTCATCAAGCAAGGCCTCAAATGCCAGTCAGAGGGCTGATTCCACTGGCCAGGTCTCCTGCAGCTCTTCTTCTTTTTTTAATATATCTTTTTACTGATTTCAGAGAGGAAGGGAGAGGGGGAGAGAGAAGAAACATCAGTGATGAGAGAGAATCACTGATCACCTGCCTCCTGCAGGCCCGAAACCTGGACATGTGCCCTGACTGGGAATCGAACCGTGACCTCCTGGCTCATAGGTTGATGCTCAATCCTGAGCCATCTAAGGAAGGGGCTTGACAACCAAGCAAGGCTAAGGGAGGGCTGCCTCCACCATCAGCCACCTTTGAGCCTTCTTGCCATGGCCCTGAGCCCCTCAGGGAGGGCTTCCTGACAGAGGCAGGCTTCTCACTGGATCTGGAAGCAGCCATGGAACGTCACCAGCAGACCTGTCAGTCTGTCTGGTATCGGCCATTCTCTACGTGCCCCCGGTTCCCCAGCCCGTCACAGTGCCGGACACCTGCCAGCGCCCAGGCCTGTTGTTACAGAGAACAGGATGGCTGTGTCAGCCAGCTGCAGCCTCAAATCACGACTCCCCTCTGTGCAGCCATGGGCAACTGGCTTCCCCACTCTGTCCTTTGCTCCTCCATTAACGGACTGTCATAGACCTCGCAAGTAAGATCACAGCACAGGGGACACAATGTCGTTAAGAGTTCTCATTAGAGCTCTTGAAATAATCGCCGATCGGCTACTAGAAACGAGCCACTGTGATGTCCAATCCAGTGACGAGAGCGAGAGCTGCCAGGAAACAGAAGAAGATCAAATTATCTCAGGAGGCAACACATGCTGCGATGGTGGAGACAAGAGGAGGCACCCAAGTGATCCAGCCACACACAGAGATTATATCAGAATCTGAAACAATGGGAATGGAGATAGCAACTACTCAAGAATCGGTGACACTGGATCCTGAAGTAATGGAGCAAACGGTTGGCCAGGTGCAGGGCATGCTCTCAGTTGCCCAGACTCCATCAGCAGAATCAGGCTGCAGCATTAGAACCGCGCTTCTCCAGCTGATCCACGTGTTGAAGAAGGCCCCAAACCTTCGGAATCATCTGCTCCCCAACTCCAGATCATCAAAGAAATGATTGACCATGTCTTGAGGGACCTAAAGGATATTCGGGAAGAGATAGTTGACATCAAGAGACAAATAAGTCGACTCAGCCTGTCGTCGTACGTCTCAACATGTGCACCACAAGGCCATGGTGACCTAACGCCCTGTTTAAATCCACAGCCGGTTGCACCTGCTCCACAGCCCTCCGCAGGTCAAACCACACCACCCTCTCAGCCAAGTGAGATCAAGTCCTCCCTTGATGAGCTCTTCTGCTCATTCTCGTAACCAACGATTAAGAAAAAAACATGAAAATGTCATCTAACATTTTTCCCGAAATGAACCCAGCAGAAACAGTGATTCCTGGATACTTTTCCTTGGTTCTTCAAATTACTCTGAGATATTCCCGGCATCATATTCAAGTTGCTTTAGCAAGTGTCCATAATGCTATTCGGATGATACCCCTACAGGCTTCCTTAACATAGGGCCCTTTAAGAACTTGCAAAGGGAACCAAAAAAAAACCCCATATTGGGCAGACAAAGAGGGTAAGATAGTATAAATACAGGAAACCTCCTGTGTGATTTCACCCAGAATTTGAGATACATTTTCCTTTGGTCCCGCGTGTAATAAATGTAACTCCATCTCTCTAAGTGTTGCTTGGTTCTTCTCCGGTTTTTCTGTAAAAAATATCATCTATGAAAAGCCCTCATAGTACACACAGGAGGATGGAATTAATTGTTGTTTCAAGGACACACCTATTGAAGTAATTGTTGACTTATGCCATGTTACACGTGTTGTTGTACATACATCTGGAGACCCAACTGTTCTTGAAAATATTGAGTTAGCAGATCTTTGTGGGGCTATATCAGCAAATTTACTGTCACAATTATCATTAGCAACTCTTTTTTTTAAAAAAATTATATTTTTATTGATTTTCCACAGAGAGGAAGGGAGAGAGAGAGAGTCAGAAACATCGACGAGAGAGAAACATCGACCAGCTGCCTCCTGCACATCTCCCACCAGAGACGTGTCCACAACCCAGGCACATGCCCCTGACCGAAATCGAACCCGGGACCCCCCAGTCCGCAGGCCGACGCTCTATCCACTGAGCCAAAACTGTTTCGGCTCATTAGCAACTCTTAAGTCCGCAAAATACTATTATGATCATTTGGAAACAATTCCAGGTGCAATTTACTATAAAGCAATAGATGATATTTTTAGTATTCAAGGACCATGTGGAGGGTTTCACACAATGTGCCTGGTAGAGAATCAGGCCCCCACTGATCTCAGGGAAGTTTGCCGTAAACCTTATCAGCCTTCGTGCCTGTTTGTCCAGTTTCAGAATCATTGTTTTAGTTGTGATGAGTGCGCATAACTGTTTAGAGGCCATTGAAGAATTCCCACTTTACTCCAGAAGGTCAAGAAGAGGAGAAACTGAATGGTCAAGGGAAGTAGGAGGTGAAACAGGATTGAGTGATTTAGTTTATCACCTTCACCAGTACCTTGAGCTTGTCCGTAGGGCACTAAGTATTACTTGTAAGCCCCAATGGTCTTATTATTTACAGGAAACTAATGGTGGGCTGACATTATTGCTATATAAACCTGGTTTGTGAATCCAGGTTGAGTCAGTTATCTCCTCAATCATTCTTATATACGATAAACATGTGGATTTATCTTGTTTGGCTCGTATTCTATAGTGTATCCCAAAATTCATGCAAGATTTGCAATTCAATTCCCCTTCACTGTGATTTAAGAAAAAAAAAAAATCACAGCACAGGGCCTGGCAGGCAATAGGAGCTCAGACAACATTGTCAGGCTCGCCAGTTCTCTCACGCTCTGCCCCATCCCAAAGCCTTGCTTCCCTGAGCAGTCCCTACCCATCCAACCTGTGGGCATCCTTAGAAACGTTCTGGGTCACACCTAAACAAGAGAACCTAATGGTGGGCCTCAACCTCTAGCAGGTGTGCAAGGCGGGCTCTTGAGAGAGAGCTAAACAGATGACAGCCACATCCTTGGGCCATCTTTCTGGTCTGTTCCCCAGTCATTTAAGAACTGCATTCATATCGGCAAACTGCTCCTGAGAAAAGCAGCACTACAGTACGCCTGCCTCACCTCGCTAGGTTCCCCTGCCTCCCGGGATCCTGCCCTCTCAAACCTGCTGCCGATGCCTGCCAATTAAGGCTGGGGTTTTTTTCTTCCAGTTTTTTTTTTAATATTAAATTTTAAAAATATATTTTTATTGATTTCAGATTGGAAGAGAGAGAGATAGAAACATCAATGATGAGAGAGAATCACTGATTGGCTGCCTCCTGCATGCCCCCTACTGGGGATCGAGCCAGCAACCCGGGCATGTGCCCTTGACCGGAATCGAACCAGGACCCTTCAATCCGCAGGCCAACACTCTATCCACTGAGCCAAACCAGCTAGGCCAGTGGTTCTCAACCTTCCTAATGCCGCGACCCTTTAATACAGTTCCTCATGTTGTAGTGACCCCCAACCATAAAATTATTTTCGGTGCTACTTCATAACTGTAATTTTGCTACTGTTATGAATCGTAATGTAAATATCTGATATGCAGGATGTATTTTCATTCTTACAAATTGAACATAAAGCATAGTGATTAATCACAAAAACAGTATGTAATTATATATGTGTTTTCCGATGGTCTTAGGTGACCCCTGTGAAAGGGTCGTTCGACCCCCAAAGGGGTCGCGGCCCACAGGTTGAGAACCCCTGAGCTAGGTTTTTTCTTCCAGTTTTGTCCAGCTTTTAAAGCTCTCCTTTTTAAACTGTCTACACATGCTAAAGTGTGTGTTGGGTGTTGGTGTATAGAGTATGTATTTTTATGTCTTTCTACAATAAGCTTGCCTGCCGTTGTTAGAAACATGTATTCCTGCTGTATTTTTTTAAATATATATTTTATTGATTTTTTACAGAGAGGAAGGGAGAGGGATAGAGAGTTAGAAACATCGATGAGAGAGAAACATTGATCAGCTGCCTCCTGCACACTCCCTACTGGGTACGTGCCCGCAACCAAGGTACATGCCCTTGACCTGAATCGAACCTGGGACCCTTGAGTCCGCAGGCCGACGCTCTATCCCAGCCGTGGGCAAACTACGGCCCGTGGGCCGGATCCGGCCCATTTGAAATGAATAAAACTAAAAAAAAAAAAAAGACCGTACCCTTTTATGTAATGACGTTTACTTTGAATTTATATTAGTTCACACAAACACTCCATCCATGCTTTTGTTCTGGCCCTCCGGTCCAGTTTAAGAACCCATTGTGGCTCTCGAGTCAAAAAGTTTGCCCACCCCTGCTCTATCCCCTGAGCCAAACCGGTCAGGGCTCCTGCTGTATTTTTAAAGTGAGATTTTTTTGCAGCCTCTATTGTCCATTGTTCTATACTAACTGCTTCCCTGGTTCTGGGTTCCTGCCTTTGGTGCCATCAGTTGAATGAGTTCTCTCCTGGCTTCTTACTCCCCTAGATGTTCCTGAAGTTCTCACGTCTGCTCTCTACCCAGGAGTCTGGGGATCCAAGAGGCGTCTGTAGCTCCTCCATGGAAAGGCATGTGGTTGGAGATGGATTCAAACCTGGAGCACAGCAGAGGAGGTGATTTCTTAGATTTCTGTGAGCTGTTCTCTGGGTTTCTATGTATGTGTCTGGCTGGTTGAGTGTCATTGTATGCATGTGTATATGCACCTGACTGTGTGTGTGTGTGTCTGCCATTGTCCATCGGTGTGGATGTGCTGAGTGGGTTTTTTTTGTCTTTCTGTGAGTGGAAGAAGGGGGCCACCTACTCATAACATCTTAGCTGAAGTCCTGAGGAAGATGCAGAGGGGATCACCAGGGCCGGTGGAGGGAGCAGGAAGTGATCAAGGACTGAGCCCTGGGAGTGCGGGGTTTAAAGATCAGGCAGGGAAAGGACGATGAGCCACGTCAGGAAGGCAGAGCGAGAAGTGAACAGGTACGGAGGAACGTGTGGCATCATGGCAGGAATGAACTTCCAGAAGGCTGTGGTCAGAGGTACCTGAGAGAGCTGAGGCTGAGAAGTGCCTCATGGATTTAGCCCAGAGGAGCTAGAAGGCTGCAGGGGATGGGGCTAGGCCTGCAGGTGGAAACAGGGCCGTGGGGCTGAGCAGGTGGAGTGGATCAAGGCAGAAGTGAGGCCAATTCTCCGAGGAGGGAGGGAGGAGAGTCAAGAAGTCGCCAAACACAGACAGGGCCTTTCAGACAGGAGGGGAGATGTAAGTCAGGAGGCCGCTGATCTGAGCGCACAGACACCCCAGGGGACACACGGAGACGAAGACAGGACACGCGGGACCCAGGCAGACACCAGAACCCCTCACCAATATCAGAAGCAGTTCTCCTCGTCCCCGGTCCCTGTAGACCCCACCCACAGGTACTAATGGGCATTCAGACATACACACACACAGAGGTGGGCAGAGGTTTGAAAAACACCTAGATAATATTCTTCAGCCCTTAAAGCGAAGGAGATCGAGTCATCTGCAGCAACATGGATGGCTTTTGAGGGCATTATGCTAAATAAAGCCAGACAAAGAGAAATTCTATATGAACCCACTTATATGTGAAATCTAGAATAAATTTAGAAAGACTCGTAGAAAGCGATGAGACGTGTGTGTGGTTGCTGGGGTGGTGGAATGGCGGTGGTGGTGATGAAAAGATAGATATAAACCCCCAGTTCCAGGATGACTAAGCTCTCCGTGCGGCTATGGTCAAGTGAGCACAGCTGTAAGGTATATTTGAAAGTTGCTAAGGGGGGTGGGCCGCAGCGGGGACAGAGTGCGCGGGGTTCAGCGCCCCCGATTGGCCCGCAAACAAAACAAGTTGCAGGTCCCCGCCGCGGCCCACTCCCCCTCCTCCTGCTCCGGGGGCTCGGGGTTCCGGCCGCAGGAACAGGGGGACCAGAGGACCACTGGCTCCAGGAAGCTTCCCTCCAGAGCAAACCGCCCAAGATGCACCCAATCTTCAGCTTCTGCCTCCTCCGGCGGCCAGAGACACGCAGCCCAGCGCTGCCGCTGCCGCCGCCGCCGCCTTCCCTCCCTCCCCTCCTCCCGCAGCGCTGGCTGCAGCCCTCTCTGCAGCCGGCCCTTTCCAGCTCCAGACCCGGGCCTCCCCTCGCTGGCCCTCACCCTGGGCTCTGCTCTCCGCCCCCTCCCGTTGGCCCCTCCGCCCGCTCGGACCGCGCTCCCCCGGCTCCGCTGCCTCCGCCGAGCGAGCTCGATGGACCCGTGCACCTCGCTCTTCTCAGCTTCCTTCCCGGCTCCCTGCCCCTTCCAGGTCCGCAGTCCCCTCCCGCTCCCCGCACCGTCCACACGAACCTCCTGGGCTCGGCAACCCCATGACCTTGTAACTAACAAGGGCTGGTTCTCGGCCTTGGCCCCACAGCTCAGCTCATGGAGTTGTCCAACGCCCTAACTTCTGTATTAATGACGGGCCATGACTCTGTCTTTCACCCCGAGCCCTGCGGACTTCCCCGGCCCGCCGCCCCCCCTCTCCTGCACCCACGGCCCAGCCCCGCTCTGGTTTCACAGGAAGCGAACTAGAAGTCAGGGCTTCCACGGAAGCAGCCGCGGCTGCACATGGCTGGCTTAGATCCCTAGAGAAATTTTTCAAGTCTCCCCCATGAATATGTTTTTCTTTTGTGTGTGTGTGTGTGTGGTTTTTTTAAAAATTGACTTGAGAGAGAGAGGAAGAGAGAAAGAGAGGGAGAGAGTGTTGGGGGCAGTTCCTCAGCCAGGACTTGACCCCGCTGGTTGCAGGAAATTGGAAGAAGGCCCGGGTGACAGCAGGCAGAGGGGACATGCTTCATGGCGAATAAGCAGCCCCCCAACTGCCTGGTCAGTGGCAGCTTATATACGCGCTCAAACCAACGCGGCCTCGTGCTACAGTCACATAAGCAGGTTACATAAGGGTGCGCTTGCGCAGAACGGGTATCGCTGCTGCTGAGTCACTGCCCTCCCGCACGTGTCGGGCAAAGGGCCTTTAACATAGTACAGCTGTGTCTAGCAGGCCTTGAACCTTTGGGTACTCCGGTCAGGGAGAAACAGAGAAAGAGAGAAACACAGATTTGGGAGAAACATGGATCAATTGCCTCCGGTAGGTGCCCAACCCGTGGGTCAAACCCTGACCTACTATGTGCCCTGAGCAGGAATCAAACCTGCAACCTTTTGGCGTCTGGGAGGAAGCTCTAACCAACTGAACCACCCCAACAGGGCCCCGAGAGTGTCTTTTTGTCGTTGATTGCTCTTGCTTTTTCACAGGGCTCCTTCTGGGGATGGATTTGTAACCCAAAGGCCCAGGTGAGACGCATAAATCTCACGGCACTGGAGGAGCTCACGTGGAAAGCCATGTTCCAGGTTCTCAGGAGCGAGTCACAAGGAAGCCAATTCCGTGCCGGTAAGCGACATCACCCTTGTGTGTGGGCTGGTAAGTTTCTCGTCTAAGGACCTGATTTTTGCCACTTGATGGAGGTTCCTTGATTTCTGTTCTTCAAACACCTTTTCTGCCTGAGACATCAATTGTACAGGAAAGGATATTGACACATGGTTAGCCAAATACCGCACCCTGAAGAAATAATTTGTGTGCCCATATCTCTCAATTGGGATGTCAGTCACTTTACTGTATCGCCAAGTGTAGGTAGTTACGTTGTTAGTGTATCCTAAACTGCCTAATTGAAGTTGAACAGAATGTTTAATGTCCTAAGTTTTAGCATGGTGAAAGTTGATCCTTTTTCCTAATATTATTTTATATTTGCAAGTCCTTTAAAACAAGTGCATCCTGGTTTTTAACTTTTTGGAATGAAATAGAGAATTTAAATCATCAAGACAAATCATAGAGCAAATGAACTTCACCTGCTTCATTACTTGGGTTACACTACCTTCTTTATTAGGGAATTCTGTAAATGACACAATACAGTAATTAATAAATAATAATACAAGAATACACTCTGTCGCTCTCATACTCACAACTGTAAACCTCCTTGGGCCCCACACTGTATCTTTTAAAGCTGGTGTAAATAAAGCAACTTGAAATGCATACAAGAATGGGCAGAAAGATCAATAGAGAGACCAAAAATAGACCCAACTCTACGTGGAAATTTAGAATATGTGGGGGAAATGGATTATCCAGTAAATAGCATCAGAAAAATGGCTGGCCATTAAAAAAAAACAAAAACAATTAAATGTGGATCCATACCTTTCTCCTTCACATCAAAATAAACTGCAGGCAGATCAAAGATTTAAATGTAAAAACTGAACCATGGAAGCATGAGAAGAAAGCATGAATATATTCCTTTTGTAACTGCAGAGTAGAAAAGCATGATACTGATTCCATAAACCATGAAGGAAAGATTAGTCTGATTCTAAAAAGTGCAAAACTCCTTCACAGCAAAAATAAAGCCTGCTGGTTAGCAGAGCTGCAGCCAGGTGGCCAAGCCCGTGGCTTCAGAACCCCCACAGCCACTGAAGCCCACTTGTCTCACACGTCCCAAGTGCCGCCACCAGGCCTCCTCCACGCTCAGGGTGGCTGTGGTCTGCGTGAGTAACAACAGGAACGGGGAAGCCCACAGGATCCTCAGGGGAAAAGTTCAATGTCAGGTCTTTCGGAACTGGACTCCCAGGCCCGGCACCCAGTTGTCTCGTGGTTTACGATTTCTCAACGACATATGCACAGATGTAAAGCAACATTCTCAGGAAAGACAGAAAATGCTACGTCAGGAATGGTCGCTCACACAGACTGGGAAAGAATGAGAGAATCAAGCCCTGGCCAGAGGGATTTCAAGAGTGCAGTAATCGCTCTAGCCAGTTTGGCTCAGTGGATAGAACGTTGACCTGCGGACTAAAGGGTCCCAGGTTTGATTCCAGTCAAGAGCACATGCTTGGGTTGCGGGCTCAATCCCCAGTGGGGAGCGTGCAGGAGACAGCCAATCAATGATTCTCTCTCATCATTGATGTTTCTATCTCTCCCTCTCCCTTTCTCTCTGAAATTAATAAAAACATTTTTTTAAAAAAGAAAAAAGTGCAGTGATCCTTCTGATGTCTCCTTTCCCTGTGAGGAGAGGGTCTGTGACTGGCGGATGCCAGTACTGGCTCAGAGCCTCCGATGGGAGACTCCCCATGGGGTGAATGCAGGGAGAGAGACAGAGAATGAGGGAGCCCCAGGGCTTGAGCCGGCTCTGTCCACCTAGCCCAACTCCACCCTCTCACAGGGATGGCCTCAGCGCCAGGTGGGAGCCTGCTGGGCACCTGCTGAGCGAGTATTTGAATGGGATGGGTGCCAGCCACCCCAGATCTGGAAGGGCATGCAGACGGGGCCCCCTCCTGGCAGGTGCATACCTGCCTCCTCCACCATTCACGCCCCATGCCTGACCCGACCCCTGATCAGCGGGAAGCACAACTTGCTCCTGCCTGGGTGCACGAGGTCCAGGGGGACGGCTGCTCAGACTCCCCCTGCGTCTCTGAGCCCTGGACCCCACCCTCCTGGCCCTGCCTGTGCACCTGCAGCTACAGGAGGTGGTCCTTCTCCAGCCAGCCCTCCCGTGGAGCCTTCCTCTAACCCTCAGCACCTGCAAGCCTCAAATCCACGGAGCAGGGAGCCACAAATTGGTCCTAGAACAACCAGGAAAGAGGGAATGGCTTCTCAGAGGAGGCAACGTCTGAGTTGGGTCTCGAAGCATGAAGAGGAATGAGCTTCATTTCCACGAATGGAGAAACCAAGATGACAGTGGCTTGCCCAGATCCCACAGAGGCCGACCTGGGTCCCTCCCTCAGAGCTCAGAGCTCGTTGCTCACAGGGTATCAGCCTGGGAGACATTTTCAAAGGATTTGTCAGTCGTTGGGGAAAAATCCAGTGTGCAGAGGCCTTGACTCCCTCTGCTGGTGCCAGTTGGTTCCTTTCTAACAATACCTGGGTCAAGGACAGAGATGCAGGCTGGCTGCTGCGGTGACTCCTATCTCGCCTGGGGAGGCTGGGCTGCTAAGGGGAGGGTGGGAACCTGGGTTCTGCTCAGGGGGCTCCTTGGTCGGCCCGGGGGACACTGGGGGACACTCATTCTCCTGCCCTGCTCCCATTTGACACGAACTGCCTTGCTTTCCCTGTTAGGCATTAAGTTCTGCGCGAACAGGGCTGCCAGATCTACGGGATACAGGACGGAATATTTGGGACATACTCAGACCAAATAGGATGCACTCAATAAGATACACTTGCGCTAAAAAGTTACCTGTTGCTTCTCTAAAATTCAAGTTTAAGTAGGCATCTGGTATTTTATCTGGCAATCTTAACTGCCAAAAAAAATTAATTTAAAAATAAAATAAAAACAAAGCTAAACAAAAATAATAAAGTAAAATATAAGACGATTCTAAATAATATTCAATAAACTATTAAAAATTAAAATGAAATATTAAAAATAAAATGAAAGCTAACACACCACCCACGAGGACGCCTGCGCCAGCCCAGGCCCCATCGCAGTCCACAGGGTGGCGGGGCCTCCCCTTCTCCGCAGCCTCGGGGCTCGGCGGCTACTCGCCCGGGAGAGTGACCCAGTGGCAGCCGCCCCGGACCTCCCTGCTGTGCCTCCAGGTGGCGATCGCCCCGGAGAGACGAGACGGGAGCCTGTCACCCCTCGCCCCCACCCCCAGGCGCCCCAGGACTGCAGCCTTTCAATCACATTGGAATGGAGGCCAGTGTCTTCTAGAAACGGCTTCCTGCCGCTCTGAAGGGAGCACCGGAAGAGAGAGAGCGAAGGCTGTTTTCAGGAAAGTCTCCCCCCACCCGCTCCGCCTCTGCTGCTCTGCTCGGTGGTGCTGGGGAGAAGGGCTTGGGCGTCACCGTGTCGCCAGGTCCCAGGAGGCCCGCGAGGCCCCGCGGGAGGGGGCACAGGAGGCAGCGTCCTGCCATTCAAGTCCCAGATGACTGTGTGGGTGGAACCGGAGGGGGGTTCCTGGTGTGTTGCCTACAAATCTGAACGCCCCGAGGCACGAAGAGCATTTTTGCTGGCGTGGAGAAAAGCCTGTCTGTGTGTTAGAAAAGAGGGTAAGAAAGGCATCATTCCAAAACCCGGCAAAGGTAACACACACAAAAAAAGACAGCCACAGACCAACATCTCTGATGAGTGCAGATGCAAAAACCCTGAACAAAATACTAGCAAATTAAATACAACAAGATAGTCCATTAAAAAGATAATACATCAGGATCAGGGGGGTTCATTCCAGAGGCACAAGGATGGTTTGACATTTGCAAATTGATCGGTGTAATACATCACATTAACACAACATAAAAATCATATGATCTTATCGACGATGCTAAAAAGCATTCGATGAGACACAGCATCCATTCATGATGAAAACGCTCAATAAAATGGGTATAGAAGGACAGTGCCTCCCATAATCAAGGACACATACGGCAAACCCTCAGCTCACATCACTCAGTGGTGAAACACTGAGACCAGCAGCAGGAAGGACACCCCCTCTCAGCACGCTCACCCCACACGGCGCTGGGAGTTCTGACTGGAGCCATCAGGCAAGGGGAAGAAATAAAAGGCATCCAAATTGGGAGTGAAGGAGTGAGAGTGTCATTTTTTGCAGATGACATGATTCTGTACATAGAAAACCCTAAAGCAGCGGTTCTCAACCTGTGGGTCGCGACCCCTGAAAATACATCCTGCATATCAGATATTTACATTATGATTCATAACAGTAGCAAAATGACAGTTATGAAGTAGCAACGAAAATAATTTTTTTTTAAAATATTTTTATTGATTTCAGAGAGGAAGAGAGAGGGATAGAGAGATAGAAACATCGATGATGAGAGAGAATCATTGATCAGCTGCCTCCTGCATGCCCCCTACTGGGGATCAAGCCTGCAACCCAGGCATGTGCCCTTGGCCAGAATTGAACCTGGGTCCCTTCAGTCCACAGGCCGACGCTCTATCCACTGAGCCAAACCGGCGAGGGCACGAAAATAATTTTATGGTTGGGGGTCACCACCACATGAGGAACTGTATTAAAGGGTTGCGGCATTTGAAAAAACTCACCATCTTTAGCCAAAGCCCTGAGCTCAGCAAGGGCCATGGGTTGGCATCTCTGCATACAGGACTCCTCCCCTCCCAACCCCGACCAGGCCACTATCCCACACATGTGCAGGGGTTGGGAGCACCAGAGGCCAAATGCTTGTCAAAAAATAAAACCCAGGTTTCTGATGAGAGGACAGAGGCTCAAGACCGGTAGCTAAAACCTGCCCAAGGTCAGACAGGACTCGGATCCTCGAGCTCTAAATGCTGTGGTCCTTCTTCTGACATGGTCCAGGCACCTGGGACTTCCGTTGAACGTGAAGGACTGACTGAGAGTTGAACCCAGCTGTGAAAATTGCTGCTTTAGTTGTCCACCTCTAAGAGGCCACGGCCCATAACCCCCCACATCTTCAGGCATGTTCCTTCCAACCCAGCTGCACCCCCTCACAGGATCCCAGTTGAGAGGAGGAAAAGAAAGGTACCGCTGAGGAGCCGTGGCCATATAAAATGTATTGGAGCATGACTGGCGTGGTTCAGCGGTTGGGCATGGACCTATGAACCAGGAGGTCACGGTTCGATTCCCGGTCAGGGCACATGCCCAGGTTGCGGGCTCCATCCCCAGTGTGGGGCGTGCAGGAGGCAGCCGATCGATGATTCTCTCTCATCGTTGATGTTTCTATCTCTCCCTCTCCCTTCCTCTCTGAAATCAATAAAAAAATATATATTTTTTAAAAAAATAGTGTATTGGAAAGGAGGTGAAAGGGCTCTTTGGAGTGAAGCCAGGAGACCATCCCAGGGGAGCCCCAACCCCTTTGGGTGTGATTTCTTTGTGGCCCCATCTCCAACATGCACTTCCTCCCCTCCCTGCAGCCCCTCACATCTCACCCACATCCCCCAGGAATTACCCACTTCGTACGGCCCTGCTATGTATGGCTTCCGCCTCCAGTCGGCTTTGTCTCCCTCTCTCCTTGATTCCACTCAAGACCCACCGAGTCAACCTTGCTGAACCCAAGGAAGCTGCTCTCGAACCCACAAGCCTGGCCCTGGTGGTGTGTGTCGCCTCTTCCCCAGCCGGGCGCACTGGGAAGCTGGGACGACCCCCCCGGGGAGTCTCAGTGGGCGGTGGGCTGGTCACTGCACAACTGCCTTGGCTCCTGCCCAGCCCGACCCTTCCCTTCTACCACCAAATGACACTTGGTTTCAACGCAGAAGTTCACAGGATGGTTTTTCTGGCCTCAGGAACTTGAGGGCACCCACGTCTCCTTAACCTTCAGGTAGAGTCTCTAAGATCCCGTCGGAACTCCTTTCCTCCCAGGCTTCCCCAGGCAGGCACGCTAGGTGAGCTAATTTTCAAAGCGACCAAGTGGTGTTGCTTCCCCACTGGGGTTAACACATGTTTCTGAATTGGACCAAACTGAAGACGATGTTTCTTTCTGAACGGAGGGTCTCAGACCTAAAGAGAAACTGTCTGTGTTGACCGCGGGGAGGGAGAAAGGCAGGCAAATGTGCCAGGAACCAACCCGAATGTTCACCTACTGTGCCCCACGAAGTCTCATTTCTGGGAACGTACTAGTATCTTAAGGAAAAAATACAATTTATAGGGGGAAACGCCAACACAAAGATATTTATTGCAGCTCTATTTATAGCTAAAATAAAACGCATATATAGAGAAACAAACTTCCAACAAGGAAATGCCATGCAGACATTAAAAAATATTCTACATCAACACTGAAAAATATTAAGAAAAAAGTCGGATGAAAGTTAAATGTACATTTACAATTTTGTCAAGGAAAATGCCCAGGAAAAAAGCCCGTTATTTTTTTCCCCCCTCAAAATTTCCCCTTTGAATGTCTTTCAAAACTGCCAGCAAAGTGGTGCCGCCCTAAACTGCCCCCAAATCTAACATAGTGAAAAAACCTCAAATAGCCCTCCGTTCCGTTCGGGGACGAGACGACTGGCCGATCCTGCTTGGCACTTAGGGGACAGACAGACAGCACGGCACGCCCGGGGTCTGAGTGGAGATGTGGGAAGTACCCCAAGTTCACATGTGTTCGCACTCCTCTCTGGATGGGGGCGACAGGAGACTAGCGACTGGCAGGCAGAGTCATGAGGATGAAGGAGACATTGTGTACGGACCCAGGCAGTGAGAGGACCCAGACTTGGGGCCTTGAGCCAGGCCAGCAGTACCCCAAATGGCTGTCCAGGGCTTAATGCACTCGGGGCGGCCCCTGGCCCCCTTGGCCAGGGGTGAAAAAGAACCTTTCTGATGCGGGGTTGAATGAGCCGATTTCTGCAGACTGGCGGCCTCACGCAACTCCCCGAATAATCCCTACCCTTGGGCTGGCCCGGGCAGTGTCTGCAAACACCTCTCGATTCTTCCTTCAGACCAAATGCCTCTCCGTTTCAGGGTCCCTTGCACAGCCCAGACTGTCCACCGCCCGGCTGCTCTCCCCTTGGACACCCTCGTGTGTTGGGGAAACCAAAAGCCCTCCAGCTCCTCTGACCAAGACCCGGGCACAGAGCCCTCTCTTGGCACTTAAGGGGCTGTAAACTGTCGCTCAGCCCAGGACAGAATTAGATTTTCTGGCAAACGTGTCTCCCTATAACTTATCTCTGAGCTTCGAGTCAACCACACTGTCCTTTTTCCCACCCCGTTCGCAGTCCCTACTGAACATTCAGGCAGGTGATGTTTTAAAGAGGAACTGCATTGTCTGCACCCAGAGCTGGTGGTTAACCCTCTGGAGACGGCTGCGAACAGCCATGTCAGGGGAGAGGAGACGCGAGACAAAAGGACATTATTGCGGTGCTTGTTCCGTTTTTTCTTTTTGCACAAAAACAGTCCATTTATTCAAGTGTTCTCCAGCACAAGTACATTAGAAAGGAGCTTTATTATATTCTTCTGGGCACAAAAAAAAAAAAAATGTGATGAAGGCGGAACTGACAGACTTTCTACATCGGCTGTACGCATTGACCTCTTTAATTATTTCATAAACAGCTATGTCACGAGCATCACACACAGAGATACAACAGGACACTGGCGGCCGGGCTGGGGACCCACTCGGGCCCCTCGCACACGCCCCACCCGGATGTCCCAGAACCAGACTGTGAAATGTACATTATTATTGTCAATAAATAGAGAAGCAACCCTAAAAAAAAAAAATAATAATACAGTGGTGAAAGGATGCTGGAACCAGGAGAAAAACAATGAAAGGAAAAGAGAGGAACTGAAGAGAAAGGGCAGGCGGGGCCGGGGTGGGGCGGGGCGGGGAGGAAGTCCTGCATTGAGCTGCGTGGAATGTGGAGTGACAGTGCTCTGCCAACGGGGCCAAAGCGAAATCGTCTGTAACAGGGAAAGTTATTACCAAATCAGCTACGGAGTTTATTCTTCAGTATGAATACATGGTTTCCCACAAATAAGCACCCGCTACTTCAATGCCTCAGCTAAAACACATGAAATCGCTCATTTAGTTTTCAAGTACAAAGTTAAAATGCCTTTTTAATAATAATATATCAGAGTAAAATAATAGTCTCTTTTAAACTTCACTACAAGAAAACAAAACAAACAGTCATTGTCCAGACAGCAGACTTAATTTAACAATATATATTTTTAATAAAATGTTTTTAGCACCTTGTTGAGTCACCTCCTCCCTCTGCGTATTCTAAGGAATTTCGGCCTTTTCTTTTTGTGGTGGTGGTTGGTTGTTGGGTTTTAGGGCTGTGCGGCCAAATCAGTCTGTGAAGTGAAATGGGACTAAGGTAAGGCTTTCGATCCCCTGCTCATGCCCTCAGGCTCGGGGCTGGAGGCCACTGGACTGGGGTTTGAGAAAGCCACCCTCCCACGACCTCCAGGGAGCGCGTGGGGGGAGATTTCCAGTTTCAGGAGTCCTTGGGCCTCCGTTCGGGCGAGTTAGCCGGTCACAACTAGAAGAGGGACCTTCCATCCTTGTCCTGGCTGCTTAAGACCTGGTCTACGGCCTCCCCCAAACTCCACTGCCTAGATCAGCGATCAGCAAGCAGTCACCGACCAAAGGCCGCCTCGGCGGGGTCCCTGCAAGACACAGGTGCGCGGGGCGGGCTGCCCTGCTTCCCAAAGGCCCCGCCTTCCTTTACCGAGATGGAAAGATTCAAGAGCTCCTGCCGGACGGTGGAGTCTATCCTCATCTACGCCCTCTCTTCCCAGGTCCTCCACACACTGGCCTCACAGCGAAGGGCCAGCCCTCCACACACCGTCCCATCCTGGGCTGGAGGAGGGGCTCCGCTGCTTCCCGCCAGAGGGCAGGACAACTCCAGGGTCACCTCTAATCACAAGGCCTGGGAGCAACGGGACTGGACAACAGATGACAAATTCAGATCAAAACGGGGCCTGGCTGGAAACTCAGTTCTCACCCAAACCTTGGCTCTGCCGCTCCCCTGACAAAGGAACTGCCTGCCCTCCTCCGACCTCGGTGCCAGTCAGGCCCCAGGGCCCTCGCCCACAGCTCCAGGGGGCGCCTGTACGTTTCCCGAAAACGACCTCTGAAAGATAGCAGTGCCACAGCGACTCTGCACCAAGCAGGGTGGCGACAGGCGTTCACAACCACCTCCAGCATTCACTCCCCGTCTACGTCTACCATCAAAGACGTGAGGACGACCGGTTCCAGTTTTCCTACGTCCTTTCCCAGGCGGCCCCGCTGAGCTGTCCTTCCTGCTCCTGTTCCAGACCTCCCCGTGTGGAGATGGTGGCTACTCCCACCCAGGCGTCCCCAGAATTGCCACCTAAGCGGGAAGAGCAGGGAGCCAGCCCTTCGTGGGACGACTCCCATGTCCAACAGTCTTCCCACTGGGACTGCCTGTCCTGACCTGCACCTTCGCGACCCACCAAAAATCACACGGGCATCTCCGACAGCCAACCAACCACTCCCAGGCCTGTCCCCAGAGCTCCCAAGTCCTGCATGCTCTCCTGTGAACTTGGCTAACACGATATCCAATAGCAAGAAGGTTCTGGGGTCCGGACAGAAAACGGATAGGAACACACCACTGCCGCCTGCCAACGGCAAATCCTCACCTGCTGCTCCCGGGTACCACGGGGCAAGGGGTAGCACCAGCCAGCCGGAGGCCAACAGGGCTCAGCACTGCCTGCTGGAGACTAGCTTCCTCCTCAGGCCTCGACCAAGGGCTCTGGGGCCCTGGCGGGAGCTGTGGCTCCCTCCCCAGACCTCTGGCATCACACTTGGCACCTGCAGTAAGTGGGGAGGCATCCTCCTCAGTCTCTAGAAGCCTGGCTTTCAGGGGTGCACAGGCCTGCTCTTTAGAAAGCAAATGCCATGGGGAACATACTCCAGCATCTTCCCTAGGCCGTTTGGTGTCTCCTGCTCCACTGCCTCCACCCTCAGCCTCATCCACAGCAAGTGTAACGACCCCACTTAATCCTCGACCGCCCGGCCTGTAGGAGCACAGCTCCCCTTTAGCCGGAGACCTGGACCTGCCCCCAGAAGTCCCCCTATGGTTGGAAGTGGAGTAAGAGCATCCGGGCACGGCCAAGCGGGCATGTCCCCAAGGTCTGCTGCACCCACCACGTTCTACTGCGGGACTGAGCCCACAGGGTGGCTGGTGATGAACTCTCACCCCCGAGAGGGGCACCTGGTCCATCCTAGGGCCTCGTCAGGCTGCCCCGCCGGGAGGAACAAGCGCTCTTAAGGGTCAGCCACAGCGCACCTCCCTGAGCAAGCTGGCCGGCCGCGCTGATCCTTGGGCTTGCCACCTCCTTGGCTTCCCAGCTTCTTCCCACACCACCCTTGGGTGCAGCCTGGGCCATGGGGAAAGGCGAATGCCTTTGCATGAGCAGCGCACAAAGACCCAGGAGAGCCCGAAAGCTGCCAAGTGTCTGCAGAGGAAGGCCGCACCGTCCTGACACTGGGGGCTGGGAAGACCTAGCGCTGGCCAGCGGGGGAGGGAGCACCTTGGGCTGCTGAGACAGCCCTCCTCCCCCAGCCCTCCTAGTGGTGCTGGCGGTCTCCAGGTGCAGAGGGAGCGGCTGGAGCACGAGGGGACGGGTGAGCACCAGACAGGTACAGGGACTCCAGAGAGGGAGGGGCAAAGGTACCCCTCCTGGCCACTCCAGCCCCCTGGGGGCCCATCACCACCTGCCACCACAGAGCTGGCGGGAAGCAACTGGGTGTGATCTTCAAAGCCAATCTGACAAGGAAATGAGTAGATTGGGGTCCAGAACTAAGCACCCCTAAAAGGAGCAGGAAGCTGGCTACCGGCTGTGAGCTTACTCCTGAGCAATGAGCAAGGGATTCAAAGCCTTGGTTTAATTTTGTCACCAAATTACTAATTTGCTTGATTCAAAACATGAGGTTCACTGTCCCATTTTTTTATTTTTTGTTTTTTGAGTGGAAGCCCCTTGGCCAAGACAGACCTGGATGTAATTTCCTTTTGGTTGAGGGGAGAATAGGTAGGGGGAGCTGAGGGCTGACTTTACTGGTGCCTAGAGTTGCAGGTCAGTATCACAGTTGCTAACAGAAGAGTCTTTTGACATCACCAGGGGCAAAAGAGAGAGCACGCTACCTGCTAGAGGAGAGCACCTGCTAAAATAAAACCTCCTCCTTTTCCTGCCTTCAGCACCGAGCAACTTCTGGGATTGACAGTCTACCTGCAATCAGGGCAACAGAGGTAAAGAGCTGCAGGGCCGACTCCACAAAGTCCTGACTCCTGGGGGAGTGGCGGGTGCTCCCTGGCTGTGTGAGTGCATCTGTTATGCATCGGGATAGACATGTTCCTGTGTATGCGTGTGGGATTGATTGGTGTGGGGCTTACGTCTGCAGCGGGACCCGAAGCTCAGCATCCTGAGCCCCCCTTCCCGGTCCCCACTCTATAATATCTCTTATACATGACCCTATCTATTTATATAGTGCCTATCACCATAGGCCGTTTCTAGGGATGCGAACTTGGGACCATGTGCTTGACAGCACACCTCCCAGCCCTGCCGGTCCCAGGAGGTGCCATCCCCCCTCCCATTATAAAATATATATCTCTATATGCCACATATCTACACCCCATCTATCCAGGCAAGCATCCGCCCATTGGGCCCTCACCCTGGAGCCGCCACTGGCCTACCGCCTACCGCTTGCCTCGGTAGGAAGTGGAACCAAGTGTTGTGCACTTGGGGCTCCGGGTGCTGCTGACTCAGGTAAGAGCACAGCGATCACCAGACCAAAGCACTAGAAAAGAAATACACACCACTCCAATCACACACACAGGAGAGAGACGCCGGCCCTCCCTCCAGCCCTGACACACACGACTCCAGAGGAGGGGAAGCAGAAGAGAAGAGGGACGCACCGGAAGGCTGGCCTGTCGCTGCACCTGGTGGCCCACCTGGCCCGAGGGGTGGGGAGCCAGGGCACCAGGGCCACCCCTAACTCAGAAGCACCCTGCTCCCCGCACCTTGGTTTGAAACCTTAAGGGGAGGGGGGGGGGGGGGTTGGGTTTTTGTGTTCTTAACGAAAAATCTGAAAACAAACATAATTATAACCAGAACCATAAGAATAATAATTATAACGAAAGGTGTCGTCAGCCTCCCAGTATAAAACTGCAGCCTTTGGAGATGACCAAAAACATCACATTCCAGGGCCAGAAGCCACCTTGTGCACAGAGGGCGGATGGTGGGGCCTCATAAAAGAACACACAAAAGGCGACTTTAGACAGGAAAGCACCAGTACGTTTTGTATGTTTTTTTATTCGCTCCAGGCGGGGTTTTTAACGGTCACTTTCCCACACTCTGGACTAGTTCTGATCCCACCACGAGGAGCCCTCAGATCGGCTAATGTGAGAATCTTGGAAGGAAGACCCCTTATCCCGCTATCTTGCTGAGGGAGTCTCTCCTTTTTTTGGGAGCAAAAAAAAATATATCAAAAGGTTATTGCGTGATCCTGGATGAATCCCGCTCTCAGCTGTCCACGGTCCTGACCACCCCATCTCACCCCCTTTTTGGCAGGGAGAAGCGGGGAAACGCTGTCCCCAAACCGTCCTTCACCCCCCGTGGCACGCCAAGGGGAAAAGCCACCTGGGTGGTGAGGGACCTGTTCCCCCTTCTCCATCCTTGATTAAAACCCTTTGCGCATAAGGCAACATGGAAGCTGATGTTTTTACTCATCTCGCTGTTTGAAAGCACCATTATGAAGTCAGGTTGTACAGTAGTTAACAGTACCTTTTATATATATAACTCATATCTATCATATATATATAAACTGTAAACAAGAGGTAACAGCGGCTCTAGAAACTGGTTTTCTTCAAGGTTTCCTGTGTGGTAGGCACCTGGAATACTGTATAAAAGGGTCTTGTGGTGTCCTCCTCTCCCTGCTGCTAGTTGGGTTCTGCTTTGCATGACCAGGAATGGTGCTGGCAAGACAGCTCAGTGGCTGGGAGGGGTCTCGGCCTCCTGAGTGTGTCTCTACTTTCCGTCCCCTGCTTGTGCTCCTATCTGATCAGGCTAGAGACAACAACAAAAAGATATATAGTAAAAAAAAAAAAAAAATCCAATACCAATATATAGATTTCCATAGAATTTCCTTTTTTGCTTCTCTGTCGGCAAGGTATTGTTACTATGTTTTGTTGTTAATTTTTGCTGCAATAAACCCTCTTGTTTCAGTCACAGCAAGAAACAAAAACCCAAACAAACAGAAAACCCCTCTGAAAAGAGTAGAAAACAAAAGATCTGACCAAAAAAAAAAAGGGGGGGGGGTTAGGGGGAGAGGAAACATGATGTTGTTTTTAAATAGGACTAAAGATTAACATTGAAAAACCAGGAGATGATGTCCAACCCTTTTCACCAGGCAAAGCCCTCCGGTGTTTCTGCCTCTGGTTTTTGTTTTAAATTTCTTTTTCTCTTCTGGGTGCTGATACTTCTTTCCATCCTCATGTTCTTTTGTGTTTTTTTTTGTGTGTTTTTTTGTTTGTTTGTTTTTTTAACTCTGTATCACTACCTCAGTTTGCCCTCATGTCCCTTACACACAAGCAAAATATTCCTTCAGCGGAGCGAAGAGGTGGCGGATGACCGGCACGCTCCACGACCGGCCCAGCAGTCTCTGCCTCGCCAAGCGGCTCATGTTGGAGACATCGGTGTAGTGGACGGGGAAGCCGAACACCCTGGGGAGAAAAGGCGGAGGGCGGGGTGAGCGCCGGCGCGTGGGATTCTGGGGAATCTTCGCTCCTCTGTCACCCACTCAAGATGCGGGCAGCCCGCTGCTGTCTGTGGATTTGAAGCTAAGTTAGAAAACCGTGGCCGAGAGAGTTACGACACGGTAGAAGTCAAGTTAGGATTTGTGAGAACACCTCCAGGACAGGCGGCACCTGAGATTTAGATCTGCAGTGGGTACCTGAGTCTGAAAGTAATGACTACACACCCCATGCCTTCCCCCCAAGAGGGAGGAGAACTCCTGTCTGATTACATGCCCTCCAGGAGTTCCCGCTTGCTTCTTGTTTGTGTAAGTGGTCTGTTTGGCTGGCTAAGTGGCCGTTACACCGAGAATGAAGTGGTCATCTCATCCCTGAGTCCAGTTTGCACCCAATCAGGGTGCTCAGGCTGGAAGGCCCACCTGGTCCTGTGCTGCCCTGGTTTGTGAGGCGCCTAAAGGAGCAGCACAAGATAAGATGCTCCTGAGCCGCCGTGTTTCCTGGAGCTCGGCAGGACCCCCGGGACCCAAGGCCCCCGTGGACTGATTTCTAGATGCCTCACTGTGGGACCATCCCCAGGAATCGGCCACATCAGGAAATGCCCGGGTACCCACTGCTCACGTGGCATCTGTGCAGGATGCAAGCCTGGCCGGGAGAGACCCCCTCCTGCCAGGACAGCCCCTCGACCCCAGCCCAGGCCTTGGGTACCTTTCCATTTCAGTGCACCATAATATGTCCTCTTTCTCATTCATGAAGACGGGGAAATGCTGGTCTTTGCCCTGCTTTATGGAGTTCGACCTCGTGGTGATGGTCCTCACTTTGCTGAACTAGAAGACAAGGAAAGAGGAACGAGCACTCATTCGCTGGTCATGCATCTGCCGCGTGTGCCGGGTGCTTGCCAGGGACTGGCCAACGTGGGCCTCTGCAGAGCCCACTGCCCTGCTCTTCCTCCTACTCTGCGGCCACCCCGCCATCCTAGTCCAATCCTGCCGGCCAAGGGCTGGAGATATAGCAGCTGGAGCCACTGTCCTTCCTAAGTCCTCCAAGAACTGCTTCCTTCATAAGTGTAGTGACTTGCAGGCAAAAGATGCCAGATTGCTCCAGCTCTCAGGGAACCTGATGCCTGGTGTACAGAGTGAAATGGAGCTTCCACATCACAGGAGAGTCTCTGCTGTGGAAACTCACGCAATAGGTCCTGGCCAAAAAATTTAAACGCCCTTGCAGAACTAGGGACCTTGGCAAAGGTTTCTCAGTGTCTGCCTCCATGGGACACCAAGCAATGCTTAACAAGGGAGGGCAGAAGGCCAGCAATGACTTCTGATCTCTCTCTCTGCCTTCCAGACCTTCCTCTAAATCAGTGGTTCTCAACCGTCCTAATGCCGTGACCCTTTAATACAGTTCCTCATGTTGTGGTGACCCCCAACCATAAAATTATTTTCGTTGCTACTGCATAACTGCAATCTTGTTACTGTTATGAATTGTAATGTAAATATCTGATATGCAGGATGTATTTTCATTGTTACAAATTGAACATAATTAAAGCACAGTGATTAATCACAAAAACAGTATGTAATTATATATGTATTTTCCGATGGTCTTAGGCGACCCCTGTGTAAGGGTTGTTCGACCCCCAAAGGGGTCGCGACCCACAGGTTGAGAACCGCTGCTCTAGATCCGCCCCTCAGGCCAACGGCATGAATGACCCCGTATGGCCCCTAAATCGCAACCCCATGCTAGCTGCACCCAGAGCTCTAGAGGGCAGGCTCACAGCCCCGGTGGCTGCTCTGCCGCATCCCGCCCTCTGCCCTTCTCCCTACCGCCCAGCAGAGGGCCCTGACTCGGCTCACCTTGGCTATTCTGCCGTGTTCCAGACACTCCTGCAGCTCCAGCTTGTCATTCACAGTGGATGCCAACGGCCTAGGAGGCAGGAAAGAGGAGGTGACAACGGAGCCCAGGAGAAGGGCAGGGACACACAGGGCAGTGCTGACCCAGCAGCCATCTGACTCACAGTCGGCGAGCAAAGGGGGTCCTGTCTCCCACCTTGTTGTAAGCCCTTCCAACTCCCCCAGAAAACACACATACACTGCAGCCACGCACGGACACACATCCAAGTATTAACCCTTAAAAGGCAAATTCAAAAGGGCCTCAAGCTGCAAATAAGCAGGTCACACCTGCCCAGAAGGGGAAAAACCCAAATGTTTTTATTTTTACATCAGTTATTTTAACTGAGTTTTAAAAGAACCCAACAACGCAAGCTTCGGGGGGGTGACAGAATGCTGTGTATCTTGACTATGGTGACAGTTACATGGGTGTGCACACTGGATGGAATTCATTAAACTGTGCACCTTTAAAAGTAAGTTAAAAAGACAAATTCTGCACAGTCCCCTGAAGACTAACATTCTGTGACTTCCCAGAGGGCAGACCAGTTCACTGAACACCGGCTCCAGCACAGGCCTTTTCTGACCTTTAGAAATACTCAATGAGGGCTTCACTGAGCGGTCACCGTCTCAGTGTGGGAACCTCGGGGACAGCGCCTCCAGGCTCCTCTCAGTTTATGCGTGCATACGTACACACACGTATGTACGTATGTACGTACACACACACACGCACGCACATGCACACGCACACACGCGTCTACCTGGTCCCACCTGGTCTCCCTGCTCCTCCTGGAAGCTCAGAGTTGTAGAATTTTAGAGTTGGAAGAAACAGGTGGGAATAAATCCCTAGGATCAAGGTGTGTGACTTCATGAAAATGCTAGACTATACCGTCCTGTCCATTTTCCCAACACACACATCCATCTTGGGAAATTTAGCGGGACACTCAGTTTTCAGATCAGCTGCCCCAATGGCCCATCTCCTCCCCATCAACAAGTCCTTGCAAAAGACAGCAGCCCTGCCAAACGGGGACAGGCCTGAGGAAGTTCCTACAACTTCATGCCAATGACAGAGAGGGAGATTACACAGCTGAGGCCAGATCAAATGATGTTTCCAATTTGCAAGTATTCTCCAGGAGGCTTAGAATCCACTCAGAACATTCTGGAAAATATTCCCTCCATAATAGATGTCTGGAGTGGGTGGACCTCACGCTGCTTTTCAGCTGCTTTCACCCAGAATCCCTCTCCTCACAGGCCCTTTATACAGTGCAATTATTGCACAGAAGAAATGAAATTGTCTTCATTCCTGGATATTAAAATCTATCTGTGTGACCGAATGAAGAGCATCCTTCCAGCAAAAGACCTGAAGCCAACCGAGTGTGGACAAGTGAGGTGGGGCTTCAAACCTGCATGGTGCTGCTTCAAGATTCCCTCCCTGGACCAGCACCTGGTTGGGCGTGGGCACCTCCTTCCCACCCCCACCCCTTTCTCCATGACTTGACCTCAGGAGACTAAAGACATCACCCACGTAGGAGAACCAGCAATTCAACTCAGCAGCACGCTGGTTCTCCCTCCGTGGAAAGGGTGCACTCTTAAAGGGCCTCTTTTCCACCGCTCGGTGTTGGTTTCCCAGGAAAGTATTTTCTCTACCCTGACTCCCCTCCCTCAAGAATAGGGCAGAGCTGGCCCGAGAAGCCCACTCGGGACCCCCTCTCGGGTTGTCCTGCCTGCTGACACCAACCCGCAGCCATCCCAGGCCCGGGAGCTCTCACCAACCTGTTCATACCAGGAAGGTTCCCCCAGAAGTAGCGGGCCCTGTGTGCAGCTGACACTTCTTTGGCATCAATCATCACAGGGTTGGACTATAAAACAGGAGAGAGATTAACGATGAGCGAGAGAGGACTATGAAACAGTGCCAGGAATTTTTGCGAGTTTGGAGCCCGGAAGCCTCAGAGGCTCAGACTTCTCTCTGAGGAGGCCACACACTGGGGCGGCCTGAAGCCACCAGGAAAAGCCAGCATGAGACGTGGCCACATTCCACCAGCTCTTACCGGAACCTCAGAGACCAGCACACACCAGCGGAACATTCTGTGACGATGGGAATGTCCTCTGTGTGCACTGCTCACCAGCAGTCCCTACCCACCCGCCATGGGTGGCTAATGAGTACCTGAAATGAGGTGAGTGTGACTGAGGAATTTTAACGTTTATTTAAGTATCACACGTGGCCAATGGGGCTTTGTGAGAGAAAGTTCCAGCAACGGTGCAGATGTTCACTGTACACCCTGACTGTGAGCCAAACAGACAACTCGCAGTGACAGAACAGCAGCTGCGATGTTACCCATCCCGAGGCCAGGAGTGTGGGCTTGAGCTCCCGGACGGCCCACCCCTGGGGCTGCCTCTGCGCAGAAACCCTCTGTGCAAAGCTCAGACCGGGCTGGGTGCTGAGCCGGACCCGCGCTCTGAGACAGGTCCTGTTTCCTTCCCAGGTGTCACAGAGCATCTGTCACGGCTGCTGAGGAGCGAGCTGAACCATCGATTCTGCCATCTCCTAGGTTCCCCCCGTCAAACACCACACAGAACCCAACCCTGGGAGTGGGCCCCCCCACCCTCTTTACACTCAGGTCTTTCAAGTCCTAAGCCGTATACCTCCCCCAAGAGAGAGACCCCGAGTTCTTTCAGGGGAACCTCTAACAAGGCTTCCTCCCCATCTCACTGGGAAGCCCCAAGCTTCCCAAATGGGCCCTTTGCAAAGCAGAAGTCCCCAGCCCCCAGCCCCACAATGCAGATGAGACAGGGATAAAGCGGCTGTCCAAGGCAGAAGCCGTTAGTGAGCTGGCCAAACCAAGGGTGCTGGCTATACCTCGAGAAATCGTGAGATGTCCCTCTTGTCACTAACGCCCATGGCCACCACATTCTCAAAGAGCCAGAAGAAGGGGCGGTCATCTCCCTCCTTGGGCCGTGCGTCATGCAGGAGGCGGTAGAACTCAAAGAAGAGCCGGCCAGTGCCCTCTGAGAGGCGGGAGAGAAAGCCGTCAGCTGGGCTGTCTGCAGAGACAGTGGTGTGGCTAGGGCTCGGGGCGGGTCAGGGAGGGCAGGGCCAGTGGGAGTAGCCTTCCCAGGGCAGAAATGACCAAGTGGGAAACCTACGTGCAGAAGCACCAGCCGAGAAGGCGGCTGGGCGAGCACGGCACCTACCGTAGAGTCCCTTGCGGGCAGGGTTGACGATAGAGAGGTCATTGCACGGACTGCCCCCAATCACCAGGTCGAACGGGCCCCACTCCTGGATCTGAGAGGATAAAGGGAATGTAATGGGCTTACTGTCCAGAGACAGAGATGGAAAGGAAGAGAGAAATGATCTGTGAATTTGGCAAAAAAGTACTTGGATGTGGGGAGAGGAGACCCGGCTGCTTTGTACGCTCACCACCTACACACATTCGTGCACATACACTACGCACACGCACATCCTCTGTGCGGCCATGGGCCAGTCACCGAGGGCCTCCGGGCTCAGTTCCCTCTACAGTAAAGTGAAGGGGCTGAGCTGGATAATCGGAGGCCAGCAGGGAGGCCAGTGTTCCCAGCAGGGAAGGCAGCCCCTCACGAGAAGGCTGACCTGAAGGTGCTCTGTGCTCTGCGCCCTCTGGGCAGGGTGTCTGGGCCATCTCAACGCCCGTCAGCATTCCTGAGGGCCCAGTCTCAGGGGTAGACAGACACCAGAAGGGCAGAGGGTCACTTAGTCAAGACCCCGCCGGACACCCTGAGAAACGGAGGCTGGTAAAGCCGTCGCCAGAAGTATGAGGACAGGCACCTCACCGCCGTCCTAAGCGCTCAACTGAAAAGGGCCCTGCAATTAGCCAGAGAGCAGCCTGAGCCCCAAATTCCCATTTCACTCAGCCCGTGAGCCTCAAAACAAGGAGGAAAACGGAAGAGGGACAGGAAGAGAGGCTGGGAAAACAGGGAAAGGAAAATAAATGAACGAAACGCAAGGGGACTGGTGCTGCCCCAGGAGCTGAGTGCGAGGTGCGGGGAAGGCGGGACGGGACCCCAGCACTGACATACATGCTTCTGCGTGACGCTGCGGACGTCCCCGACGTACATGATCTTCCCCTGGTGCCGCACCATGCCCACCGTGATGGAGTCCTCGCACACCTCCGAGGCGATGTAGCGGTCCACCTGAATGCCCAGGTCCTTCAGCACCAGGAGCCCTGCGCCAGCCGGAGAAGAGCGCGGTCACTGGTCCCCTCCGGCAGCAGGTCTCTGCCGGGAGCCCTCTGGCCAGCCCGACACGCGGGTCAGCGATGGCCTGAGCCCTGCCCTGCCCAGGAAGCTGCCTGAAATCCTCCGAACCAACTGAACATCAGTGACAAAGACATCAAGGCTGCTTCATGTCTAGCTCGATCTACTTCAAAGCTGGTCAAAGGCCAGGGCAGACCAGCTGGACAGGAGGCGGTTTCGGGATCCAGGGAGAACAGCAGCCGAGTTTTGGTGGCCTCCTCTTTGCTGTTTCTCCATCTTTCACACACTGGTCCTTCCTCATCGCTTCTTTCCCCCAAACAGCTCATTCTGCTGCAACTCTCCCCATCCTTCAAAACCCAACGTAAATGCTACCTGTTCTCAAAATGTTTCAGCAACGCCCTCCCCTCCCCAAGGCCCTCCCCTACTCCGTAAGCCCCAGCACTCTGCGTCCCTCTCCAACTCATTAGAGCAGTGAGTATTCCTAATTCAGCTTTTCTCTTGGGCTACAAATGTCTTTAAGATGGAGCAAGAGTATGAGGTCTCATCCCAGTGTCTCCTCTTGAACTCACTACAGGCACTTCCTTACCACGACCCCTCGCCAGTCCTTGCTGAATTAACCCTTTGCGGTCCAATGTTATTTTTGGAATTCAAACAGTCTGGTCCAAATTAATTGACGGGATTGAATGTTGAACTTTTTAATGTTCTTATTGCTCAACGTTGGACCTGCTCCTAGCGCCTGGTCTGTCGAGTCAGCCTCGAGGTTGGACCGAAAAGGGTTAAGGCAAGGAAACAATGAGAACAGACCCGGCAGCTTCAGGAGAAAGAGGCTACTGTGCTGCCTTTCTTTCCCCTGCGCCCAACAGACCCCCACACCACGGAGCTTTGACAGCCTCCTGAGGTGCGACAGGGTCCAAGAAGGCCTCGAGGTTCTAGCCGGGGAAACCAACGCTGCACACGAACCTCTCGGTTTACAGAACATCGGCACCGAGATGAAAACATCAGACAGACATCTGGCCTGGGGTGCCACCCCTACGCTGGCCCTCTGGCCAAGGTCCCTGGGCTCAGACTGTCCATCTCCCTCTGGTCACATGGAGACAGGTTCTGAGGAGAGCGACTCCCTTCCGAGGAAGGGAGGAGCCCAGCCTGGGAGCAGGCCCGAGGGGGAGACGTGTCAGTGCCACCTTCCGCGAGGGCTGTCTGGCAAGGCCAAGAACCACAGGAAGAAAACAGCACCTACAGTGACCCCGCACACCCTGAAAGACAACGGCTAACGTACAGCACGAGTGTGTATAGGGAGGCCTGTCACAGCACAGCTCGCAACAGTGAAAACACTAGTCCCCGACCCACAGAGGATTAAATTAATCACGGTGCTTTCTCTCAGTGGCATCTTATGCGGCACTTACAAATGAAGAATGTAGTTCTCTACTGACTGACATGAGAAAGTCGTCATAACATCATCATTGAAAAGGCGAGTTACAACACTACACACTTTACCGCCCCTTTGTCTTATCTACGTACGCTTACATAAACACACGCAAATCTAACACGACATTCACCAAAACACTCATCACAGGCTTATGGGCAATTTAGATATTCTCTGCGCTCTGCGATTTAAAATGAAAACACAGCACAAGGGCCATGTTTTTGTTTTGGTCGCCGTCTGCCCTGTGAGGCTCTGTGAAAACCGCCAATGATCTCAGTCACTCCGTCCTCGGCCGGGAAGCTCCCCCCATTAACACATTGCGTACCGCATAGAAATCTCTACGACATACGCCAGGGACTGCACGTTTTTGGGCAAACTGCACGTTATTTAAATCATCATAATGCACTTTAGGTATTGTTTTTCAATAATTATAACATTTTTATTTACAAAAACAATTAAAGTTCCTAGTACTTTTTTAACGTATGGTACTGCGTAAAACATTTTCCTCTGTGAAGAGGGACCAAACAAAATTTACATAAGTATCTAGATTCTCTTCTTTTTCCATGGGCGTGAAAAACGAGAACGCTTGTGAGCGGTCCTTAACAGATGGCGCGAAACACGAGGAAACTCCTGAGCGGTATGAAATGTGTTAAGGAAAGTGCCCACCGGACACGCTGGTTTGCCACTGATTTTACTTCCCATTGAACCGTTGCCCCTTCAGGGTGAGGCTTTGGCAATGGTGATGCTCCCTACGGGTCTGTGTTGTCAGAGTTGAATACACGCATCCCCAACAGAGCTGCCCGTCCCAGGAGGAGGGCGCAGCCCCTCTCGGACCCGCGCTGCTCTCACCTGTAGCAATTCCGTCAAACAGAGACAGCACCCGGATGGGCTTCCTCTTCTCGGCCGGGACAGGTGGGTAAACCTTCGGAGGGTCCTAGGCAGGGAGCACAACAGGCCAGGTGAGTGCCCGGGCGTGTTCCCCAGCTCCGCCCGCCCGCCCGCCCGCCCGGCCCCCTGGGAGCGTGATCGGCGTTCTGACCCCGCACAGCCAGCGCGCGGCTCGGGCGCCCCTGCTCATCGCCCGGCCCCACGACCCACTGAAGCACCATCGCTTCGGCTGGCCCGCCCTCCAGCTCCGGCAGGCAGGAGCGGGTGAAGAGGGTTCGAGAGCAGGCCCAGGCCGGCACTCACAAATTCCTGGTCGTGGTTGTTGGCGAAGAACATCTGCAGCCGCGAGGGCCAGTCGTCCCGCCTCCGCAGCAGCCCGTAGGTGCCCTTGTGCCCGCACATGTAGCAGTTCCAAGGGTCTTCTTTAATGGCTGCCTGGGCGGCGCCGGGCCCCACCAAGAGATCCACGCACTCCACGCAAAAGCACCTGGAAGGAAGCCCAGTGTAGCAGCGGGACTCCCGGCCCCAGGCCCGTCCTGGATGGAGCACGGCTGGGCCGGGGGGCAGGGGGAGCCCAAGGTGGGGGCCCCTCACCTGCAGCAGTTGTTGTTCCCGCACATGAGCACCTCGCGCCCCCCACAGCAGATGGTGCAGTAGGACTGGTAGCCGTCGTCGTCGTACTGGTACGCGCACTCCAGGAAGCAGTTCTGGAGAGCAGGTGGCGGTCAGACCCTCCGCCAGCCCCGGGAACCCTGACTCAGCCCCGGAGACATGACCCTGCCACCCATCCAACCAGGGTCTGGCCTAAACCACAGATCAGGGAAGGGGCCAGCGGGTGTCCTGGGCCCAGCAGTGGATAGTAGCAAGGAGGCCTGGGCGAAGGCTGGGGAGGGAGCGGCACCCTCTGCCCCTAGCTCTTCCCCTGGGCCCTGAGGGCGCAGCAACCCACCAGCCAGTCGGCTTGTCCTCCCCCCTTCACTAGTGACTGGGGAGTGGAGTCCACGTCTGGGGACTGGGATGGGTGTTACAGGCGGAAGACTTTCAGGAGGAAAAATAATGGCAAGTCAAACCCTTGAAGCCCAAAGATCTGTTTCATCAGAACTTTCTGCTTCCACAGCTAACGCTGGGGTCACAGTCAGGCCAGGGGTCAGGAGGCGGCATCCCCAACAGCCCTCCCTACCTTGCAGTTTTGGCACATTCCTCCGATGAAGAGAGGGTGTTCCAGGGTGACGTTGAGGCTCCCACAAGAGATGCAAATGTCTGGAAAGCAGAGAAAGCAGAGTGAGCGGCACTGCAGGGCCCCCTCTTGCCTCGGACCAGAGCCAGCTCCGGAAAAGCTACAAAAGGGGGGCGTGCTGGAGCTGCCTCGGGCAACAGGGAGGCACCGGGGCCCCCGTTTCAGAAGCCCTGTCCTCTCTCAGAGCATCGATGCCACCATCCAGGAGTGGCATCATACAGGGACAGGAACCGCCAAGGAGAACGGGGCCCTGCCCTGGGTATGGAGGTGGCCCTTGGCAGACCTTACGTCCTGGGCCCCTGCCCCATCCTCCCCAGCCTGAGGGCCCTGAGTCTGACACACCATCACTAGGCCAAGGGAGACAGACGTGGGATGCGAATGACCGCTGGGTGAGAGAAGGTGATGAGAGATGTAAGGCCAGAAGGTCAGGTTCAGGCAAATTCAATCAAATACAAGAGGGGCTACCCTCTGGGACCCACTGGAGTGTCCCAAATCCTAATACCAGCCGACACCATTGACAGGTCAGTCAGATTCTGGCACCAGAAGACAGACGTGTGTGTGATGCAGGCTGGAGGTGGTGACACGTGCAGGACTGACCCGGTGACTGAGTACTGATGTCCCACGTCAGTCCAGCCTTTCTCAGCAGCCATGCCTCTGCCCCAGGCAGCCCCCTAGGAGCCAGCCCGCCTGCCCGTCCCAGGGAGTCGGTGTCCAGTGCATTGGACTCACCCTCGATGTTCCGGCACTTCTGCCGCACCTCGTACACCAGCCGCTCTACGGAGGGAGGGAAGCCCAGCATCAGAGGAGGCGACAGGGCCTCACCCACTCCTCTGAATGCCAGCCTCGCCACGCCACTCTCTCCAGAGCCAGGCTAACTACCTCTTGTGCGTTCGTCGATAATCTCCTTGACCTTGGGCTTCTCGGTTGTGCTCTTCCGGGGCTTTTTGGCTGGTGGGGGTGGCGCATAGGCAGCTGCCTCGGGTTCAACCCACATGTCTGTGTAAACTTCTTTGTAGGGGTTCTTCTCCTCTGGATGGGAAAAGCAGGGAATGAGGTCACGGTTCCCAGCTGACAAGGAATCCCAGCTCCCTCTCCTCCCCCATTCCACCCATAATGGGGTGCGGCCTGGACCCCACCGTGTTCCTTGCTCTCAACTCTCTGGTGGCAGCAGGCCAACGGGGAGCACATTATTCTGAGTCCCAGAGCAGTACCGCCCTACCCGACCCCAGGGGAGGGAGACCATGGCCCATCCATGGAGGCCCTCGCAGCCCTCCCGCAGCATGGCTTTCGCAGGCCTGGCTGGCAGGGGTCCAGAAGGCTAGGCTGGGCCCCTGTGCTGACCTTCTGGTGGTTCCAGGCCCTTGGGGCCAGAGGGCTGGAACCCTCCGAGGGCCCATTCGATCATCTGCTTGTTCTGCACCTCCACGGCCTTGGCAGTGTCGCTCTCGTCGCTGTCATGGCACGCTGGGAACAGCTTCCCGGCTCGGCTGCTGGCCACCTGGGGGGCAACATGCATGGGGGGTTGGAGGGACAGGCTGGAGGGCAGACTCCCAGTAGCGAAGGTGGGAGAAGGTGCAAGGAGGGGGAGGACTGGAGGAGAACGCCTGAAGAGTGTAGAAAGGAAGCGAGTAAGATGGGGGGGGAAAAGGGAGTCCACAGGCCTGGCAGGCGGACCCTCTGCCCAGGCCTAACATCTGCATCTCGGCTTCTAGGCCAACTAGCGGTCCGAGTCCCCAAAGGGCGCTCACCTGCAGCACTTCGTAGATGGCTTTGCGGTACATGGGCTGCTTGTTGTAGGTGGCCTGGTGGAAAGCGCTGCAGAAGGAGCTCAGAGGCATCAGCTTTTCCACACACACCTGGGGGGACAACCACGGCCCTCGTTTTTCTCCCACACTCATCGAGCCCCACCACGTGCCTGGCAACAGGCAAGGGTTGGAGGCATCAGGACTCGGCCCCTGTCCTTGAAAGGACCGGATGCATCAATAAATAGCTGCATGATGTAGAGGACCTGAAGGCAAGTGGGAGGGGCTTCCGGGGAAAGGGTTCCCAGGAGGCAGACTCAGCAGGCATCCTAGCTGTGAGGCACCAGTGCAACCTCATGATCTCCTGGGCTTCCATCCCCACACACACAGAGAGGGGGCAAGCACAGCCCACTTCTACCACCCAATTCCAGACCCTGCCCCGCCCAAACCGTAGGCCTTGGGACCGAGACCCCAGAACTCACCACTGAGAACTTGCCGTCTCCGAACCACATGACCCAGCGGGTGCCTTCAGCTGCTCGACTCCGGCCCGTCATCCACCAAGACACAATGCGGCCTGGCCACCAGGAGAAGCCCCGCAGTTTCCCCCACACCAGCTCCCCAATGCCAAAGCCCCGGCCGTCCTGGATCCCCAAGGAGCAGAAGTCATTATACAGCAGTCACGAGGCCCTGCCACCCTCGTCCCCCCACGGCAACCCCAGCCCTGGGCATCTGAGGGTCAGGACAGCCAGGAGGGAGCTCCATCTGAATGGACCAAATCAGAGCCAAATTGGGGAGACGAAGAGGCCTGGGATCAGGTGGAGAGAGGAGAGCAGGATGGGGCGAGCTGGCAGTGGAGGGACCCAGGACAGAGCTGGACGAGGCAGCTGAAGAAGCCAGCCGCTCACCTCGTACTCGGGTTCGTCATCGGCTGCTTTGGTGGCGTTCTTGTCCCCCGTGTCAGCCCCCACAGGCTCAGGGGTGGTGGCCACAGTGGGGGACGCGGGGTCAGTGGGCTGCTGCACTGCAGGAGGGCTGGCCTCCTCCACCTTCTGAGACTCGCCGGACCCCTGGTTTTCTTCCACAGCGTTCATTACTGCAATCACCTTGGCTTTCTTCTCAGCCTGGGGAAACAAGGGACAGAAGTTACCTTGGCCTCTCCAGGAATCAGCAAGGCCACCTCATACTTAGGGCGCTCCTCGCAACCTCTTTCTGGGCTGGAGACAGTGGTGGGAGGTCAGGGGCTGGAGAGAGTTCTTCCCTCATCAACTCAACTGGCCTGCCGTGGAAAACAGAGAGATCCGAAGTTGAGAGGCAAACACCAATCATCTGGCTCCATTCCAGCCTTCTCCTCTGCCCCTTAGGAAATCTTCCTTCCTGGTCTGATCTTTCCCAGTTTATCACCATTATCATTCGCCCACCCTCTGACGTGGAAAGGTTAATTTTATTCAGATCTGAAACATGCACCTTCGTTTAGGCTCCATCCTCTCCTGTTATATTTCCCAGCCAAGAATTGGACTTCTCACCCTTTCCTCCACAATTTCCCTGGGCAGCCAGGAAATCTGTGTGGCTCCCCGACCACGATGCCAGTTCTGTTGTCGGGTCTACTATGAGGAAATCAGTGCCATGCTTCCTTCCCCACCTGCTGGAGCACCACGCAAAGCCCCGTCCGAGCTCGCCTGCTTCCAGGCTGGAGTTCTTAGGATTAAATCCACTGTGCATTCTGTTACCAAACTCACCCCTCCCTTCTCTGTGTGCCTTTCAGATCCATATATAAATACACTTATTCTCTCAACACTTACTTACTGAGCACAGGCATCCTCTCTGCCATCCCACCGACAAACCCAACCAAACCCGACCACTGTCCTAGTTGGACAGCCTCATCCTTTCATCATTTCAGACTTCATCTTTCAGACTCTGCCCCATTCCTTCTCACCACCTGCTCCTAAAGGTGCAGCCTACAGAGGAGCATGAGATCCTGGATACACAGCTCTGAGGGCCGGCCAACCTCACCTCACCCCAGCTACTGAATCTAGAACACGTGGCCCTCAAACTCAGGGCTCCGCACCCATTCCCACCACACCAGATTCGGAGAGAGAAAATCCCATCCATCTGCCTTTCAATATGAAGCTCTCCCCCAGAGCTGATGAAAAAGAAAAAAGCATCAGAAAGCAACATGGAATACAAGAGCTCTAAGCTGGAAGTCAGAGCATCGACATCTCTTTCTTAGCCTTGCAACTCATTAACAGCTGACTTCGGAGCAGCCCCTTCTCTTCTGAGTTGCTCCAACCTAAAAAGGCATTTAAATGGAAGGGTTTCTGTTAACCTTTTCTGACTATCAAGAATTCCAGGGATGCTCCCAAGCCTGTTAATGAACCCCCAGATCCCAGGATTCCAGGTTAAGAACCTTGGTCTTAAAAGCAATGGTCTACTCTTGTCGATTCATTTCATTCAATCCTCAAGTCTTTGTTTCTGGGCCAATCGGCTTCCTGTAACGATCCCTAAAACACTAATGATAGAAGTCCTAGTTCTTTCTCTGACTCAACAAATTCTAAAATGGGATCATTTATTCTTTGCCCACAAACAGCTGGGAGAATGAGGTGGAGGAATGCAGAGTAATTGCTCATACCACCCTAGCCCCGTTCTCACCTGGTACCTGGTGGACCTTTGTCCTCTCCTTCCTACTCTCAATTATCCACCACCACCTCCCCCACAAGGTGTGACTGGAGGAGGATTCTCCTCTAGAACCGGCAGCTGGGGCAGCCCACCCCAGGACCAGGCCCCTTCAGATGAGCAACATGACTAGCTGTTCTGCTCCCTTCCCTCTGCCTCCTCCAACTTCAGTCACGTTGACTGATCTAGACCAGGCTGCTACCCTGAATGACCCAAAGACCCTGCTCACGGGTGACAGGGCCCCTCAACCAGAACAAGGTGTGTAGGTAGCAGAGGGCAGGAGGGAGAGAGGGGCCTTCTGAGGGAAGGAGCTGAAGTCACTTCCACAGCAAGCAGCAAGGGGTGGGCGGGTGCTGGGCTCCCCAGGTCTAGACTCGAGGAGAGTGGGTAGAGTCGTGCCTGACACCACCCTTCGTCCTCCCCCACAGCCCCTTTGTCTCTCTTCCCCACCCCCACCCCCCCACAGTCAGTTCCTGAACATTATTCTTCCTCCACAACTTCCCCCAGCTTGTCAGACGCTGCTGCTGACGGCTACGAAGCGCCCCCAACCCACTAGGTGCAGGAGAACACGCGCCCAAAACAGTTTTTGGCAGGCGGCGGCGGAGGAGGAAGGGGGCCTCCATGGTGACACCGCCAGCGGGGGCAGGGGAAGGAAGAAGGGGTGGGTTAGCAGCAGGAGGCAAGAGAAAAGGGGAAGAAGGGGCAGAGACGGTGGCTGGGTGGGGGAGGGGCCTCATTAGAGGAGTCTGCCCAAGGTAGTGAGGGAATGCCTTTTTCCCCCGTTCACTCCAACCCATCTCCCTGGGGCAAACAATAGGAGAAAGAAGGGTTAACTGAACCTTGGCATTTGGGCTAAAGGCTCCTACCCTCAGATCAGAACACCCCACTCCAGGGTGGCCTAGAGATTGGGCCTGATCAGGGAGATACTACACCCCCCCCCCCCCACCACCACCACCAATGTGGCCCCAGGAAGCCACTTTGCCTGGAGTTTTGTCCGGCCTGGAAAGCCACTGGTAAGTCCACTCTGGTGGAGCAGGGCCTCCCGGTCCAGATCTATCTCCTCCGGCAGCTGTCCCACTTCCACCCCCCTCCAGGCTGCTTCCTGTTCCAAAGGTCAGAGGTCTGGGCGCCCATGCGGACGCCCTGCTGGTGCAGCAGATACTGGGCTGTCCTGGGAGCCTCACCGGCCTGAGTCAGGCTGGCCCCCCCAGGCACCCGCTGAGGTCCCACACCCCGTGTCCAGGCTGCACCGCTCCCTCCATCCCAGCACCACTGCTTCCTGGCAGCCTGCCCGGTGGCTCCCAGGGACACGCAGGAGAGGAAACTATCCCTCTCACGAGGCTGCAAGGTTGGCAGGGCCCGAGGGCAGCCTGGTCCACCGGCCAGGAACACGGGTCAGCAAGGAAATGCCAACAGCCCATCTGCCAGGCAGCTCCGCAAAAGCGTGGCTCCCAGCCCACACCTCGGCTCCCCGCGCCCCGGCGAGGGCCTGCTCCCCAGCGCTCAGACCCCTGCCCCCGGCTCGCTGCAGGGCGGCTCTTCCTGGCCCCGGAACCGCCAGGTCCCGCCTGGGCGCAGCGAGGAGCGGGGCTGGGACCCCGGGAGAAGGAGCGGGTGGGACAGCAGTAAGTTAGCATCTCACAGCTCGGGCCGGGCAGGGGAGCCGGCGCGCGCGGGCCAAGGAGGCACACTTGTCGCTGCCCAGCCCAGGCTGCCGCGGCCCGGAGATCCTCCCCCCGGCCCTGCCGCCCTCCCGCCCCCGGCCTCCGTCCAGGAACCTACCCATAAGGCCAGGTGCAGCCCCTCCGCCGTCCGGCTCAGGTGTGATCCCCGGCCCGGGAGCTCCGTAAGTAGCTGCCCGCCTGGGGGGAGGGGAAGGGGGCGATGGGGCTGGGGGCGGAGGGGGCCAGAGGGAGGGGGAGGGGGGCGCTGGGGGGGAGGGCTTGAACATTTTCTTTGTCTAGAACTCCAGGTCACGTGGGGCCCGCTGGAGTGCTTGGTTGGCTGCGAGCGGGCCGGGGGAGGGGGCCGGCCCTCCGACGCTGGCAGTGGGCCAGCCCCTCTGCTCCCGGCCGAGGGGCGCGGGGGCCCGGGGGCGCGGCCGGGCCTCCGCGGGTTCCCAGGGCCGGCCCAGCCGGGCGGGAGGCGGTGCCCGCCCCTTCCTCCCGCCGGCCCTCCCCGCCCCCGCTCCCCGCCCCCGCTCCCCCAACTCCGCCGGAGCCCCGCTCGCGGCTGGGGGGCGAGGCGGGGAGCCCTCGGGCAGTGCTGCCGGGGAAGGGGGGCGGCCCGGGGGTGAGGTGGGCGCGCAGGCGAAAGGAGAGATGAGGTTCGGGACAGCCTGCGAACCAGGAGAAAGTTGTTCTAAGTGAGTCTCAGAAGCACACCAAAAAAAAAAGAAAGAGGAAAAAAAAGCTTACAGACGAGCGAAGCAGCCCAATAAGTTGTAGGGAAACTCCGAGCGCACAGCGATGGACGGAAGGCGCCCGCACCAACCGAGAGCGTCCCGAACGTGGCGGGTGGGGGTGGGGGCTCCCTTCACTCGGTGGGGGATGGAGGGGGGCGCCCTGAACAGCTGGCCGAGCAGTGCAGGCTCTGAAAACCTCTTCCTGGCCAAGTCACTGGGTCCCCTAGGTCTGCCTTGAATTTCTCCCTTTCTTGTGTGCAAGGTTGGGGCTGGGGGCCAGTTCAAAAGTAGAGTAGCCCCCCCTTATGCGCGGGCGGGACTTTGTCCAAGACAACACCCCTCCATCCCCCACCCCCGAAGGTGCCTGAAACCTTGGATACTACCCAATCCTATATATACTTGTTTTCCTATACGCACATACCTATGATGAAGTTATAAATTAGGCACAGTAAGGGATTAACAACTAATAAAATAGAGCAATTACAGCAATAGACTTGTGAATGTGGTCTCTGGGAAGATCGCTGGCGTGGCTCAGTGGTTGAGCCTGGACCTATGAAGGAGGTGATGGTTCGATTCCCCGTCAGGGCACAGGCCCGGGTTGTGTGCTGGGTCCCCAGTGTGGGGCATGCAGGAGGCAGTCGATCAATGATTCTCTCTCATCATGGATGTTTCTATCTCTCTCTCTCCCCCTCTCCCTTCCTCTCTGAAATCAATAAAAACCTAATTTTTAAAAGAAATATCACTGTACTCACCCTTTTTCTTGTGAGGACATGAGATGATAAAATGCCTCCATAATGAAATGAAGTGAGGTGAATGACTAGGCGTCGTGACACAGTGTTAGGCGTCTACTGACCGTCTGACCATATATATGTCAGAAGGGGGATCATCTGCTGTGGGTAATCCTGGATCATGGAGCTATGACAATGTGGATGGTTGGGGAAATTTATTATTTTTGGACTGTGGTTGACCTTGGGTAACTGAAACATAGAAAACCAAGCCCCAGATGAGGGGAGAACTACTGTACAGTAATTCCTCCCTTCTCACCCATCTGCAGCTCAAAACTACATCCTCTTCTTTGGGAGCTTCTAGCTGGAGCCTCAAGGTACAGCCTAAGCCATTTCAAGCTCCCCCTTCTCAGCAGAGGCCCCAGGAGGACAGACACGTGAGGTACTGACAGATTCAGCTAGACTTGGACAGACAGGAGAAAGCCATTGAAAAGCAAACATCTGTAAAGGTGACTGTCATAAGTACCAAGCTCAATGGGCCAGGGTGGCTTAGAAGCCAACAGAAACTGGGTCGTCTGGATGATAAGTGAGGTCAGAAAGGTCCGTGCAGAGCACAGGTGGGATCTGAAGGAGGAATCAGATTTGGAATGAGCTAGGATAGGTGGAGAATAAGAGATGGTAGTCGGGAGGGGGGAAACTTGTCCACCTTCCACCTCCAACCGGACTAAAGCTAAAAGGTGCAGAGAACGATGCCAACAGCTAGATCCCATAGCAGTGAAGAGTCCCTGCAGCTTTTCTGACAAGAGGAGATGGGTGGGTAGTTTGGGAAGGTTAGTCTGGTTTCCATTTGCAAGACAAATAAATCTGAAAGAGAAGAGGAGCTGAAGATGAATGCTCCCGGGGAGGCTGTCTGGCCAGTGGCACTTGTCAGAAGATCTGGACTTGGAATATGGTTCCATCAGGACCTCAAACAAGCCACTTGGCCCCAAGAAGCCTGTTTTCTTATTTGCAAATTAGGCGTGACGACACCTGCCCTCCCAGGCCCTGGAATACCAGCATCTCTTAAGGATCACCTCATGCCCTGGATGCCTGGCTTCCAGCCACCGTCAGCGGGGACATACCGGCTGGAACCGGTGCTGCTATGATGAGGTCAAGAGATCTGCTGTGAAGGAGAGCCCACCATCTCCTGGGGCTCAGCACCGTTCTGAGCAAGCGAGCCCTGAACAGGGAGGAGGACTCCAAATCGCAGTGCCTTCTCCAAATAATTCTTGGGGAGTACAGACTTCCCTCTCCCAACCCCGCTGAGACCCAGAATCCATGCAGCAAAGAGGAGCCGTTCGACAAAACACAGACCCTTCTCTCAACCATCTTTCAACTCAGTCAAAGTATCTACGTAGTACACTTTCCCAGGAGATTCCCCAAGCAGAGATGAGCAGCCCTGAATTCAAACCTCTTGCCTGCTCCCACCCTTTATGGGATGTAATATTGACTTGCTTAGCTGCTTCTCTCACTGCTGCCTCCTCAGCATCCAGGCCCTGTCAACAGGCCACTTTAGACCTCACCCTAGGCCTCCTCTCAAAATGAAGTCTGAATTCTGGCTTGGCCGGCTCTTTTTAATAACACTACCTCATCTATGGCATCTCCCTTTCCATTATTACATGGCTAACCCCCTTCGCTTCTACACTCCGTTGGTATTGGGGCTGCTTCATCCAGGACTCAGAGTGCCAGAACAGACACAGTCTTCAGTTTCACTTTCTCTTGGCTAACTTAACAAGTAGCCTCCCTCCAGCTGCCAAACTTCCTCATTCTCATTCTTTAAAAATTAAGCTCACATCTTACGTCTTCTACACAACTCCCATCTTTAGCAAAAGGAAGCCCAAACTCAAAGGTGTCCCCTCGCAACCGAGGGTACCGTCCCTCTCCGGTAGCTATGGGGCAGAAAAGGTTACCCTCTTCTATTCTATCAGAGATGTGTGCCTCTGCTCAGAGGGCAGACAGACCCCAAAGCAGAAAAGATGCCAAGATCTAGGGCAAGGGGGGACTTTGGTAAAAGGTCAGGAAAAACCCAGGGCAGCCTTCAAGGATCCTCAGGTCACATTTGTCCTCCAC